>NW_024070213.1:26595496-26745708 GCF_014754425.2 Oryx dammah
AATACTGGAGTGGGGTGCCATTTCCTTCTCCAATGCATGCAAGTGAAAAGTGAAAGTGAAGTCACTCAGTCGTGTCCGACTCTTAGCGACCACATGAACTGCAGCCTACCAGGCTCCTCCATCCATGGGATTTTCCAGGCAAGAGTACTGGAGAGGGGTGCTATTGTCTTCTCCATAGGCATGATTAATTAACTCATTGACCACTGGTGAATAATTTAACCTCTAGGCTCTCTTCTTAATTGATCAGGAAGTTTGTTTAGTATTTATACCCAAATATATTATGCATGTAAACATTATTAAATATTATATTGTGATTTATAACAAGTAATATATATTTGGTCTTCAACCCTGTTTCTGGCATTGAGCTCCTGCTGTTTTGTTTAGTCACTAAGTTATGTCCAACTCTTTTGGGACTCCATGGACTGTAGCCCACCAGACTCTTTTGTCCATGGGATTCTCCAAGCAAGAACAGTGGAGTGGGTTGCCATGCCCTCCTCCAGGGGATATTCCTGACCCTGGGATTGAACCCATGTTTCTTATTTCTCCTGCACTGGCAGATGGGTTCTTTACCATGAGTGCCACCTGGGAAGTCCCAAACATATGACTGATTAGATATTTGAAACTTTCTGTCCTCCCCACCTTACCCCTGACCCAATTATGGGTAGGGGAGAAGGGACGGAGACTGAGTTCAATCCCCAAAGGCCAATAATTTAGTTAATCATGCCTATGCAATGAAGCCTCCATTAAAAAAAAAAGGATAGGGTTCAGACATCGTCTAGGTAGATGAACGTGTGGAGATTTGAAGACGAGAGTGTTGAAGTCAGAGAGTATGGAAGCCCCTAGCCCTTTCCTCATAGTTTTCCCTAAACATTTCTTCCATCTGGCTTTTCCAGAATTATATTCTTTCATGATAAACAGGCAACCTAGTAAGTATAGGGTTGGCCAAAAAGTTTGTTTGAATTTTCCTATAACATCTTATGAAAAAACCCAAATGAACTTTTTGACCAACCCAATAAAATGTTACTCTGAATTCTGTGAGTCATTCTGGCAAATTCATTAATCCCAAGTAAAGAGTCATTGGAACCTCCAATCTACATCTGTCAATCAGAGGCCCAAGTGACAACCTAGAGCTGTGACTGGTTTCTGAAGTGAGGGAGGGCACAGTATTGTAGGACTGAGCCCTATAACTGGGGGATTTGAAGATATCTCCAAGCAGACAGTGACAGAATTAAGTTGAATTTTAGGATGTCCAGCCGGTGTTAGAGAATTGCTTTTTAGTATGGGGGAAGCCACACACACACACTAAAATTGGGATTCTAGAGCCCCTTAGTTACATATGTCTATGCTTATAAATACTTTCCATAAAAATATTTATATTGTGTTTATATTTTTAACATTTCACCATTTCTTTTTCTTTTTTTCTTTCTTTCTTTCTTTTTTTTTTTTTACTTTATTTTACTTTACAATACTGTATTGGTTTTGCCATACATTGACAGGAATCCACAACGGGTGTACACAAGCTCCTAATCCTGAATCCCCCTCCCACCTCTCACCCCATATCATCTCTCTGGATCATCCCCATGCACCAGCCCCAAGCATCCTGTATCCTGCATCGAACATAGACTGGCACTTTGTTTCTTACATGATAATATACATGTTTCAATGCCATTCTCCCAGATCATCCCACCCTCTCCCTCTCCCTCAGAGTCCAAAAGTCCGTTCTATACATCTGTGTCTCTTTTGCTGTCTTGCATAAAGGGTTATCATTACCATCTTTCTAAATTCCGTCTATATGTGTCAGTATACTGTATTGGTGTTTTTCTTTCTGGCTTACTTCACTCTGTATAATCAGCTCCAGTTTCATCCATCTCATTAGAACTGATTCAAATGTATTCTTTTTAATGGCTGAGTAATATTCCATTGTGTATATGTACCACAGCTTTCTTATCCATTCATCTGCTGATGGACATCTAGGTTGTTTCCATGTCCTGGCTATTATAAACAGTGCTGCGATGAACATTGGGGTACATGTGTCTCTTTCAATTCTGGTTTCCTTGGTGTGTATGCCCAGCAGTGGGATTGCTGGGTCATAAGACAGCTCTATTTGCAATTTTTAAAGGAATCTCCACACTGTTTTCCATAGTGGCTGTACTAGTTTGCATTCCCACCAAGAGTGTAAGAGGGTTCCCTTTTCTCCACATCCTCTCCAGCATTTATTGCTTGTAGACTTTTGGATTGCAGCCATCTGACTGGTGTGAAATGATACCTCACTGTGGTCTTGATTTGCATTTCTCTGATAATGAGTGATGTTGAGCATCTTTTCATGTGTTTGTTAGCCATCCGTAAGTCTTCTTTGGAGAAATGCCTATTTAGTTCTTTGGCCCATTTTTTGATTGGGTCGTTTATTTTTCTGGAGTTGAGCTGCATAAGTTGCTTGTATATTTTTGAGATTAGTTGTTTGTCAGTTGCTTCATTTGCTATTGTTTTCTCCCATTCAGAAGGCTGTCACCATTTCTTATATAGATTTAATACACTGTATCTCTATTTTCACTTTGTGTCACACATTTTAGGCAGAAGATGTAGATATCATTGGACTCATTAACTTTTTCAGAGGCTAATCAATCCTAATTAGTGCATTAATAGCTTTATACAATAAACAACTTAAGTGAAACTGTAATCTTTATGGGGAAAATCCTGAAATAGAGTATTACATTGAATATTGGCAAAGATAAGTGTTTTATTTGAACTCAGAAGTCAATCAGATTTTTTTTGAAATGCTAGGTAAAATTTTTTAATTATTAGCACTTTTTGTGATTCAGATTATTTTTGAATAATGAGGAACGCCACCCATATCAGTGACTATGAGAACTGGTTATAATATCAATATTGTCTCAATGATCAGATATCTCTTCTGATATCTGATGTTCAGAGAAAAATATCTGGGTTTCCAGCTGTGCATTTAAAATTATTTCATTTTTTTTTTCCCAAAACAGAGAAAAAGTATTTCATTCAGTTAACAGTAACAGTGTTACAGTTATTTGGTGTGTTATTAGTGTTCAAGTTGGCATTCATCAATGTACTATAATTGATTCACAATAAGCATTTCATTGCATGGTGTAAGTATTTCCATGACTTAGATAGTAAAAAACCTCTGAGGAGAGTAGTGCAGCACAAGCCAATGAAAGAAATCTGTGACAAGAAGGGATAAGAAGCTTCTAGGAAATTTGATAGTGATACACATGTAGTATATTGTGATGAAAAGACAAGATAGAAGTAGAGATCATAAAAATGAAGAGAAACGTAGAGAAGAATAAATGGGGGAAGCGTAACACATGAGTTCAAAGGTAAGCACTGAAACATCTTTTGAAAGAAAGTTTTGAAAACATTATACAAAATATTTGCTTTAAACAGGATCTTTTCTTCAAATTCTAAGAAAGTAATCTAAGATTCTATTGATGGTAACATGGCAAGTAAAGCAAAATTCTGTAGTTTTGCAACATGCAAAATATAACTAATTATAAAATGTAATTGAAGCATCATATGGCTTAATAATAATATGAAAAAAATACAAAAAAATAAGTGCATTTCTATGTCCTTTAGGACAACAGATATTGTAAATCTGCAGTCCTTCAATTGATCTATAACTTAGGTGAATTTTAATCAAAACCTTAAATGGACTTCTTTTAAATGCAATAAGAGGATCAATTCAGAAAAATATAACTGTAGGATGTCACTTACACACACACAATTTTATTTCAGGTAGAGGAAAAGTAGCAAAAACATGAAATAACCTGCCACACCTGAGAGAAAAAGTTACCGCCCATGATAAAGAACTATTTCCAAAAAATATAATTAAAAACAAGGGGATCAAAACAAAATTCATCTTAGGTCATTGTACAAAAAAATATGAATAACCAATAAATAAATGTTTCACTTCACAAGTGATTTGATAAAATTAATATGGACTAGAATTTGGCACAAATATTATTTTAATTACAAAATATTCATTAAGATGGTGAAATTCTTAGTTAAACTGAATACCAGTGAGAGTAAAAAAAAATACTATAAGATCTTTCTGGAAGGCATTTTGCCAATATTTATTAAAAACATTAAGCATAGGCAGACCGTTGATTCGTTAATTCCTTATTGAATTAATTCATCAAGATATTAGGGCTTCCCTGGTGGTTCAGTGGTAAAGAACCTGCCTGCCAATACAGGCAGAGAAGGCAATAGCACCTCACTCCAGTACTCTTGCCTGGAAAATCCCATGGATGGAGGAGCCTGGTAGGCTGCAGCCCATGGGGTCTCCAAGAGTCGGACACGACTGAGCGCCTTCACTTTTACTTTTCACTTGCATGCATTGGAGAAGGAAATGGCAACCCACTCCAGTGTTCTTGCCTGGAAATTCCAGGGACGGGGAGCCTAGTGGACTTCCGTCTGTGGGTCGCACAGAGTAGGACACGACTGAAGTGACTTAGCAGCAGCAGCAGCACCCAATACAGGAAAAGCTGGTTCGATCCCTAGGTCAGGATGATCCCCTGAAGAAGGAAATGGCAACCCACTCCAGTACTCTTGCCTGGAAAATCCCATAGACAGAGGAGCCTAGCAGGCTACAGTACATGGGGTCTTGAAAGAGACAGACATGACTTAGTGACTAAACAACAAGATCTGAAGATATTAGACAAATGAACAAATATGTATGTAAAAACTGTTCATAATGTTATACTGAAATTTGTATAATTGTTTAGGTAGAATTTACTAAAATGTCCAAAGATATATATTAATTCAGTACTGTCTCATACACTTATAATAATGGAGTATGATTAACCACTTAAAAAAGGAAAAAAAAATAAAAAGGAGTGGACTATATATAGCATAAATATTTTTGCATATATTTTAAGTGAAAAATGACACAACCAATGTTAATTATATAATTGTCTAAAGACTTTGCTTTTTAAGGCTTTCTCAGGTGTATTTTGTTTAACATAAGAGGTGCTACAGTGGTAAAAAAAATCCGCCTGCCAATGCAGAAGGAGAAGATGCTGATTCGATCCCTGAGACCAGAAAAGCCCCTGAAGGAGGAAAGAGTAACCTGCTCCAACATTTTTACCTCGAAAGTTCCATGGACTGAGGACCCTGGCAGGGTACAGTCCATGGTATCGCAAGCGTTGGACAAGACTGAGAAAGTGTGCAGTAGTAGTAGTAGTTACCATAATTAGGAACAAAATACTGTCCTCACATTGTACTTGGATGATAATTCTCTTAATTACATTTTAAACTATGCATTCTCTTTCCTTTTTATCTTACAATTTATCAATTGAATAAAGCAGGCTGTTAGTCCTGTAGTATTTCCTACGAGCCCCCATGTTGGTGATATTCCTATGATATCATTTAATTTATCCTTCTGTTCTCTGTATTTACTGTCTTTTGGTTAGAACTACAGGTTTTACCAGTTTCAGTTTCATGCTCAGTTTTGACAAGACTATTTCATGTGTTTCTGTATTAGGATTCACATGTATAGTTTTTCTTTGGGAATGTGAGCAACTATTGATAATAATTCTGTGTATCGATTATTTATTTAATGATTACAAAATGGTAATATTAAAATATTCATTTATTCTGCATATATTAGCCAGAGTGTCTTTATAGAGAGAAATTGCCTGTTATCCACTATTTGTTTCCTTTGAAATAGAGTTCAATAAGAAAATTATAAATGTATATTTGTTATTTTCATCCTCCCGGTAACTCTGAGCTTCATTTTTCTACCTAGTTCCTTGAGGCATAAAGGTAGGTTGTTTATTTGAGATCTTTCTTGTTTCTTAATGTAGTCATTTATCACTATAAAATTCCCTCTTCAAACTGCTTTCACTGCATCATATAAGTTTTGGCATGCTGTGTTCCTATTTTCATTTATTTCAAGATTTTTTTTATTTCACTTTTGATTTATTCTTTGACTCATTGCTTGTTCAACAGTGTATCACATAATTTCCAAATATTTTTGAACTTTTCAGTTTTCCTCCCATTGTTGATTTCTAATTTCATACCATTGTGGTCAAAAAAGATACTTGATATGATTTCAGTCTTCTGAAGTTTTAAAGACTTGTGACCTAACACATGATATATCTGTTAATGTTCCCTGTTCACTTGAGAAGAATGTATATTCTGCTGCTGTTGGATGGAATGTTCCATATGTGCCTATTAGGTCTGTTTGTTGTAAAGCATAGTTCAAGTCCAATGTTTCCTTCTTGACTTTATGTCTGGATGATCTATCTTTTATTGAAAGATGAGGATTGAAGTCACATACTATTACTGTATTATTGTCTATTTTTCCCTTTAGATATGTTAGTATTTGCTTCCTGTATTTGTGTGCTCTTATATTGGTTATCTTTTCCATAACATTATTTAAGGCTGACCAATAAGAATTTTATTACTTAAGTGTCATTGTAAATATATGAATTTTTAACATACCTTCTGTGTGTGAACTCATTTCAGTTATTCTTATCCATGATTAACTTATCCAACTTTGTCTCATGATAAGCTCACCAGGTTGGCTTTAATTCTATTTGCCACATTCCAAATAATCTTGGAAACTTACTATTTGTCACTATAACAAGCTGTTGAGACCCATTTTATATTTGTCCCCCACCAGATATGGAGTCAACTATTTTTCCAGGAATTCTTGGTTCTTTATAGTAAGAAATAACATTTAGAGAAAATGACATTTAGAGACCACAATCTGTGTAGCTGAGCTCAGCTTATTACCATGGTATTTTTAAGTGTTTCTAATGTTTTCAGAATCTATGCAGAAACTATCTAAGGTTTTTGAGGAGACTATAATCCTGAATTTATAAAAACTAGCATTTCCAATTTAAATATAAAAAGGACTAAAAGCTTTTTAATAGAATCATTTGGATTATGTGTTTCAAATTCCTTTCCCTATTCTAGAGTTATTGGTTCTTAATTGCATTAACATAATTAATTGCTTTCATATATGTGTGTTTAGGTATATATACATATCAGGATGTCATTACTAATAATATACATATTAAAAACAGTTTAAATATTTTGGTAATTTTATTGGTTCTAAGGTATATCTTATAAGACATAAATGATCAATTAGTTAGTTTACAGTCTCTTGAAATAACTATTCTTCATGTGATACACCAATTAGATACATGGCAGGTTCATTTGATTTATGTTACCTTAAGCTTTAAGGCTTTCATAAATTTAGGTTTATTTTACAAGAATCTTAACATCTCCATAATAGCAAAGTCAAAAATAGAATATTAGGAATATATAAAGAAGCCTAAATCATGGGGTTGCCATTCCTTTTCCAGGGGATCTTCCCTACCCAGGGTTTGAACCCGCATCTCCTGCATTGGCAGGTGAATTCTTTACCGCTGAGACACCAGGGAAGCAAACAAAACAAAACAAAACATTTTCCCCTTCCTCTCCACTTTGCTCCCTTTCTCTCAAATCTTTTTTTATTCCTTTTTAAATTTATCCATCTATCTTCTTAGAGTTCAGTTCAGTTCAGTTGCTCAGTTGTGTCCAACTCTTTGCGACTCCATGAATCGCAGCACGCCTGGCCTCCCTGTCTGTCACCAACTCCTGGAGTCCACCCAAATCCATGTCCATCGAGTTGGTGATCCCATCCAACCATCTCATCCTCTGTCGTACCCTTCTCCTCCTGCCTTCAATCTTTCTCAGCATCAGGGTCTTTTCAAATGAGTCAGCTCTTCACATCAGGTGGCCAAAAATATTGTAGGTTCAGCTTCAACATCAGTCCTTCCAATGAACACTCAGGATGATCTCCTTTAGGATGGACTGGTTGGATCTCCTTGCAGTCCAAGGGACTCTCAAGAGTCTTCTCCAACACCACAGGTCAAAAGCATCAATTCTTCGGCATTCAGCTTTCTTTATAGTCCAACTCTCACATCCATACGTGACTACTGGAAAACCCATAGCCTTAACTACATGGACCTTTGTTGGCAAAGTAATGTCTCTGCTTCTTAATACACTGTCTAGGTTGGTCAAAACTTTACTTCCAAGAATTAAGCGTCTTTTGATTTCACGGCTGTAGTCACCATCTGCAGTGATTTTGGAGCTCAGAAAAATAAAGTCAGCCACTGTGTCCACTGTTTCCCCGTCTATTTCCCATGATGTGGTGGGACGGGATGCCATGATCTTCATTTTCTGAATGTTGAGCTTTAAGCCAATTTTCTCACTCTCCTCTTTCACTTTCATCAAGAGGCTCTTTAGTTCTTCTTCACTTTCTGCCATAAGGGTGGTCTCATCTGCATATCTGAGGTTATTGATATTTCTCCCTGCAATCTTGATTCCAGCTTGTGTTTCTTCCAGCCCAGCTTTTCTCATGATGTGCTCTGCATAGAAGTTAAATAATTGGGGTGACAATATATAGCCTTGATGTACCCCTTTTCCTATTTGGAACCAGTCTGTTGTTCCACATCCAGTTCTAACTGTTGCTTCCTGACCTGCATACAGATTTCTCAACAGGCAGGTCAGGTGATCTGGTATTCCCATCTCTTTCAGAACTTTCCACAGTTTATTGTGATCCACACAGTCAAAAACTTTGGCATAGTCAATAAAGCATAATTAGATCTTTTTCTGGAAATCTCTTGCTTTTTCCATGATCTAGCAGATGTTGGCAATTTGATCTCTGGTTCCTCTGCCTTTTCTAAAACCAACTTGAACATATGGAAGTTCACGGTTCACGTATTGCTGAAGCCTGACTTGGAGAATTTTAAGTATTACTTTACTAGTGTGTGAGATGAGTGCAATTATGCGGTAGTTTGAGTATTCTTTGGCATTGTCTTTCTTTGGGATTGAAATGAAAAGTGACCTTTTCCAGTCCTGTGGCCACTGCTGAGTTTTCCAAATTTGCTGGCATATTGAGTGCAGCACTTTCACAGCATCATCTTTGGGGATTTGAAACAGCTCAAGTGGAATTCTATCACCTTCACTAGCTTTGTTTATAGTGATGCTTCCTAAGGCCCACTTGACTTCACATTCCAGGATGTCTGGCTCTAGGTGAGTGATCACACCATTGTGATTATCTGGGTCATGAAGATCTTTTTTTGTACAGTTCTTCTATGTATTCTTCCCACCTCTTCTCAATATCTTCTGCTTCTATTAGGTCCGTACCATTTCTGTCCTTTATTGTGCCCATCTTTGCATGAAATTTTCCCTTGGTATCTCTAATTTTCTTGAAGAGATCTCTAGTCTTCCCCATTCTATTGTTTTCCTCTATTTCTCTGCATTGATTGCTGAGGAAGGCTTTCTTATCTCTGCTTGCTATTCTTTGGAACTCTGCATTCAAATGGGTATATCTTTCCTTTTCTCCTTTGCTTTTCACTTCTCTTCTTTTCACAGTTATTTGTAAGGCCTCCTCAGACTGCCATTTTGCTTTTTTTGCATTTCTTTTTCTTAGAGTACTCGAACATAAACATATTTGTATTTCTCTGTGTTCTTATATTTCACATATACATCATTATAGGGACCTTTCCCCCATCTTGCTTACTTCTCACTTAATATTGCTGGAAAAGTGAAAGTGAAAGTTGTTCAGTTGTATCTGATTCTTTGCAATCCCATGGACTACAGTCCAAGGAATTCCCCAAGCCACAATACTGGAGTGGGTAGCCTTTCCCTTCTCCAGGGGATCTTCCCAACCCAAGTATAGAAACCAGGTCTTCCACATTGCAGGAAGATTACTTATCAGCTGAGCTACCAGGGAAACAGAGATATTCTTTATTACTTCTTTTTTTTTTAATTTTTATTTTTACTTTATTTTACTTTACAATACTGCATTGGTTTTGCCATTATTGACATGAATCCACCACGGGTGTACATGCGTTCCCAAATATGAACCCTCCTCCCACCTCCTTCCCCATAACATCTCTCTGGGTCATCCCCGTGCACCAGCCCCAAGCATCCTGTATCCTGCATCGGACATGGACTGACAATTCATTTCTTACATGATAGTATACATGTTTCAATGCCATTATGTCATTGTGCTTGTGTATTATTTATTACTAAGTCTCCTGTAAATGAATATTTGATTTTTTTCCGTTTACTTTTGCTTTTATTTTTCTTATATATGCCACATGAGCTTCCCTGATCCCTCAGACCTTAAAGTATCTGCCTGCAATGCGGGAGACCTGGGTTCTATTCCTCGGTCAGGAAGATCCCCTGAAGAAGGGACTGGCAATCCACTCCAGTATTCTTGCCTGGAGTATTAAATATTATAAAATCTTCAGCTGTCAATATTCATGTACAGAATTTTTTCCAAATATTTGTTCACGTATCTTTGGAATAGAATTTAGGCATGGAATTTGTGTCAAAGCAAAAAATCTCATGTAGATTTGGTAAATACTGCAATTGTTCTCCATTTCAGTTCAGTTCAGTTGCTCAGTCGTGTCCACCTCTTTGCAACTCCATTGACTACAGCACACCAGGCTTCCCTATCCATCACCAACTCCTGGAGCTTGCTCAAATTCATGTCCATTGAGTCAGTGCTGCCATCCAACCATCTCATCCTCCATCATCCCCTTCTTCTGCCTTCACTCTTTCCCAGAATCAGGGTCTTTTCCAATGAGATAGTTCTTCACATCACATGCCAGAGTATGGGAGTTTCAGCTTCAGAATCTGTCCTTCAAATGAATATTCAGGGCTGATTTCCTTGAGGATTGACTGATTTGATCTCTTTGTAGTCTAAGGGACTCTCAAGTCGCCTCCAACACCACAATTCAAAAGCATCAATTCTTTGGCACTCAGCTTTATTTATATTCCAATTCTCACATCCATAAATGCTATTGGAAAAACTATAGCTTTGACTAGATGGACTTTTGTCAGCAAAGTAATGTCTCTGCTTTTTAACATGCTGCCTAGGTTGGTCATAGCTTTTCTTCCAAGGAGCAGGCACCTTTTAATTTCATGGATGCAGTCACCATCTGCAATGATTTTTGAGCTCCCCAAAATCTCTCACTGTTTTCATTGTTTCCTCATCTAGTGAAGGTCCAGATGCCATGATCTTAGTTTTTGGAATGTTGAGTTTTAAGGCAACTTTTTCACTCTCTTCTTTCATCAAGTGGCTCTTTAGTTCTTCTTAGCTTTCTGCCAAAAGATTATATAATTGTTCTCCATAAAATTACATAATTATGTATTTCTACTTCCACGTTAAATTCTCCCACATTTTATCAAAGCAACGTGTTGTCAAAAATTGAGCGTTTTGCCAATCTGAGAATTCCAAATGTTTTTCCTCATTGTAGTTCAATTTTATTATGTATGAGAAAAAGCTTCTTTCAATATGATTGAAGGCTATATGGTAACAAGGAGGAGAAGAAGAAGGAAGAGGAGGAGATGTACACAAACACATTTATGTGCATGGATTTTCATAGCAAGACTATACACAAGGACTACAAGATGGAAAAAGCTCAGATGTCTATCAGTAGATAATTAGGTAAACAAAAATGGTATATCCATAAAATGAAATATTATTCAGCCATTAAAAGGAATGAAACACTGATACATGCCAAAATAATGATGAACTTTGAAATCACTCTGTTGAATGAAAATGGCCAAACACAGAAGGTCACTTATTGTATCATTCTATTTATATAAAATATCCATATGAGAGATGGATTGGCAAATCTATGGAGAAAGAATGCAGATTGATGGCAGCCAGAGTCTGGAATGGAGCAGAGTGAGAATTAGGAGTTCTTGCTTAGTGGGTTTTCTTTTAGAGTCATGGAAGTGTCTTGGGATTGGAAGGAGGAGATGGTTTTATAACATTGTGAATGTACTAAATGCCACTAAACTGTATAATTTAAAATGATCCTTTTCATGTTTTGTCATTTTCTATTCATTACACAAAAATATTTATTTTAAAATAAAACAAATATTTATTTATTTAACTTTTTATTGGAGTACAGATTCACAGTGTTGCACTAGTTTCTGCTGTATAATAAAGTGAATCAGTTATACATATACATGTATCCACTCTTTTTTAGATTATTTTCCCATATAGACCACTACAGAGTATTGAGTAGAGTTCCAAGGGCTATACAATAGGTCCTTGTTAGTTATCTATTTTATATATAGTAGTGTGTATATGCCAGTCCCAATCTCCCAATTTATCTCTCCCCCTCTTATCCCCTGGTAGCCATAAGTTTGCTTTCTGTATCTGCAACTCTACTTCTGTTTTATAAATAAGATCATTTGTATCTCTCCTTTTGTTTGTTTTTAGATTCCATAATTTTTTTTTTTTAATTTTACTTCTTATTAACTCCAAACTTATCAATCCTGGTCAAAATGTACTTTATCTAATTTAAGCCCTTATTCAGTTGTCATCCCTCAGAAAGGAGTGTTAATCAGCAACCCTCATCACTACTTACACTATTGTTTTTATCATGGTTATATGATATTTTTATATGCTTACATGATATTTTTGTTTATTCATTTATTTCAGTCTCCTCTAGATTTTATGATCTTAAGTATAAGGATTTTTCTGATTGTTATGGTCATTGTATGCAGAGAAGAGTACCTAGGCCATATAATTTATTTAATAATTATTTGTCGAATATAAGAAAGGCAATGCCAAATAGTGCTCAAGCTACCACAAAATTGCACTCATCTCACATGCTAGCATGCCAGGCTTCAGCAATACATAAACCGTGAACTTCCAGATGTTCAAGTTGGTTTTAGAAAAGGCAGAGGAACCAGAGATCAAATTGCCAACATCCGCTGGATCATGGAAAAAGCAAGAGAGTTCCAGAAAAACATCTATTTCTGCTTTATTGACTATGCCAAAGCCTTTGACTGTGTGGATCACAATAAACTGTGGAAAATTCTAAGAGAGATGGGAATACCAGACCACCTGACCTGCCTCTTGAGAAATCTATATGCAGGTCAGGAAGCAACAGTTAGAACTGGACATGGAACAACAGACTGGTTCCAAATAGGAAAAGGAGTATGTCAAGGCTGTATATTGTCACCCTGCTTATTTAATTTATATGCAGAGTACATCATGAGAAACGCTGGACTGGAAGAAACACAAGCTGGAATAAAGATTGCTGGGAGAAATATCAATAACCTCAGATATGCAGATGACACCACCCTTATGGCAGAAAGTGAAGAAGAACTAAAGAGCCTCTTGATGAAAGTGATATTTACCTCTAATTGTAAATATTTTCTGCTGCTGCTGCTACTGCTGCTAAGTTGTTTCAGTCATGTCCGACTCTGTGCAACCCCATAGACGGCAGCCCACCAGGCTCCCCCATCCCTGGGATTCTCTAGGCAAGAATACTGGAGTGGGTTGCCATTTCCTTCTCCAATGCATGAAAGTGAAAGTGAAGTTGCTCAGTGGTGTCTGACTCTTCGCACCCCCATGGACTGCAGCCTACCAGGCTCCTCCATCCATGGGATTTTCCAGGCAAGAGTACTGGAGTGGGGTGCCATTGCCTTCTCAAAATATTTTCTACAAAGCTTTAATAACTCTCTTCTATATTGCTTGTCAGTCTTTTTCAGACTAAGAAGACTGGTTATGTGACCTCTTTTGATTATTTGCATCTATGCATTATTGTTGACACACTTGTTTTATTGTTTCATTAATTTGCTTTTTTAAAATGGTTTACATTTGTGAGGTCAAAAAAAGTTAGTATAAAATAGTGATATTCTGAATTTTTATCTTTAAGTATTTTTAAGAAAAAAATTAATATGTATTATACAAATACAAATACAATAAATGCAATTTATAAGAGATATTCTTTCCTCATAATTCCTGGGATGTCTCATCCAATGACAAACATTTAGTACCACCTATTTTGATCATGTAGATGCTGACTCAACTCCATGGTAGTTCTGCTGGTAGAATGAAATAGCTAAAGAGGTTATTAAGGCCATAGGAAATGTTCTGATCTACCAGTTCCTGCAAGCCCGTTGAGACTCATTCGCTGCAGCTGCTTCTCAACACTATAAGGGAAAAAGAACTCATTTGAAGATCTCACAGACGAGAAAACTTTTGTGAAATTTTCTGAAATTCTTTATTTGATACCAGACCATGGTGAGTGGAGCTGGAAGGACTGTATAATAAGGCACACAGCTCTCTGATAGAAACTTTCATAAGGAAGAAAAGTTAGTGATGAAAGCCAGTGGACCGTCTGCATGTGCTAGTGAGCAGTTGAGGGTTCATTGCATTTGCAGTGACAGCAGAAGGAAGGACAGCAAGGGAGCAGGCCACAGACTTGAACTCCCTCTGCTCCTTCCCTGAAAGTGAAGAGAGAGCATCAAAGGGAATGAGAGTGACTGAATATCCAACAGAAAAGTATGGTATTTTCTTTCTTTGGGTTATAGCCATGGTTTGCATTGTAAAGTAAAAGCTTCTTAATATAACATTTATGAATGTCTTAGTTGTTGTCTTAGTCCAACATTGTGAAGTTGTGAAAAATATGCTTGTGTATTTGCAGTACTATTATCTTTGGATCAATTTATAATATCTTCTGAGATCTGAGATGGAATGATTAAATCTTTAATTGCTACTTCTTGGCTTTATTTATTTTCTCAGCTTCACTACATTTGAAAGCTTATTCTCTCATACTCATATATAGCAAATGTGTAATAACTCAAAAATTCCCAGATAACTCTAAAATTCAAAGCAATTACCTGCATTACCTAAAGAATGCACTTCCAGTGAAATTTTTCTTTAAAGAATATTATATTATTATTTTTGAATTAGCAGTTCTAATCCTCACATGGTATTTATTAAGTAAACATATTTCAAATAATAAGTAGCATTAATTAAATCATGGGATTTGCATGCTACTGAAGAACTTCTAATTTCCTATTTGATAAAATATGATGAAATATTTCTTTTTAATTTCTCAAGATATAGCTTCTTAGATTTACTGAGGTTATATTTGTGACTCTACAAGTTTGAGTTCTCATTCAAAATTATTTTTCTAGCTTAAATTTACATAGTACAAATAAAACTCTTCCAAACTGCTTTTGCTGTTTTAACAAAGTAAATGTTTCTATTTTCCATGAAAGTGGAGCTAGAAACACTCTTCAATACTTTGGACATCTTACTATCCAAGCTCTTTATTCCAACTCCTCCACATCTCTGCCTCCACAGTTTTTTCACTACTAAAATATTTCGCATCTGCCACCTAAACATAGTTATAAGTTGCATAGGTTAGCTGTTTTTGGTTCAGTGATTCAAATTCAGGTTTTGATCTTTACATTTTTCTGGGGCAAATATCAGTACATATTTTCAGACAGAGTTTCTGTGACTTTGTTATAGGTAGTTGAGATTTATTTTAATTTCTTTTCTTAACATAATCACAAGTGAAAAGACAGCACAGAATAATTTACCAAAATGTCAGTTCTATGCCTTTGCTTCTGGACATGGCTTTTTTAGGTCACATGTGAGTTAAGATCTATAGAGATTTAATGGTCTAATTAATAGAAAGCTTTAACATAGCTATGTAATTAGGTTAGCCTATGTAAATGTTTCAACCAGAAAATATTGACATAACAACATAATTCTGGTTTGGTAAACAGTAAGAAAACAGAGAAAAATAATATCTTTTTGATTAGGTATATATTAAATTGGATTATTCTGACAGAACTGGCATTTCAGATTTTATTCAGATGATCCAATAAAAGCACAATGGAAGAATACAGTACTTTAAATTCTGCATCCATGTTGCTCCTGACTAGCTAGTTGGAGCCAGAATCATTTAACCTAGAAGTATAATTTCCCCATATCCTTCCAATTGTACTACATACACAGATGTTTAATCCAGTTTTCCAGCAAAGCCAGAGAATAGGAAGGGAGTACAAATGAACTTGCTTTTGTAATTGCATTCTCTCCAGTGATCATTAAATGTGTTTTATCTTTAACATGCTAAAATGTTATGATACCATGAGGGAGTACTAACTCTCTAACTAACCTGTTACATCTGAGAAATCCTACAAATTTTTACTTTAAGGCTTCTTGCAAGAATGCGTTTTCAATATTATTTTAGGCTGTCAACCAGTGTTCTGTATTTAGAAATTCTGATTGTCATTGCCAAATAATATATAAGCAAGTTTTCCCTACCTTAATTTTAAATTCTGAAACTCAAGTAAGACAGGAAGAATACTTAGATGATCCAGAAAAAAGAAAATAAAAAAGAGACAAATTAAGGTTGGAAAATGCGGCCCATGATGAATACTATTGGGACAAATGTAAACACTCTCCTGTATTTAATGAATGTGAATCTGGATGATAATGATCAGCCATTTGATTTCCACAGTGTATACAAATTCATTAAACTAAACTACAAAGATTAAGTGAGGAGTCTAGGGCTTCCCCGGTAGCTCAACCAGTAAAGAATTCACCTGCCATGCAGGAGACCCCAGTTCGATTCCTGGGTGTGGAAGAGCCACTGGAAAAGGGATAGGCTACCCACTCCAGTAGCCTATCTTGGGCTCCCTGGTGGCTCAGCTGGTAGAGAATCTGCCAACAATGAGGGAGACCTGGTTGGATCCCTGGGTTGGGAAGATCCCATGGAGAAGGGAAAGGCTGCCCACTCCAGTATTCTGGCCTGGAGAATTCCACGGACTGTATAAGTCCATGGAGTCACAGAGTCAGACACAACTGGGCGACTTTCATTTTCACTTAGAGGTGTAAAAAACAATTTATCAGATGGTTAAAACTAACCCAGTTACCTAAGGTGAATCAACAATACATTTTTTGGAAATAGTAACTATATTTATATTTTCACAGTAGCACAATGACTGTGGTACCATAGATGAATGAAAGAAAAATTTAAATAGATTATTATTGCTATTCTGCCTCCCAGATGAAGAAATTCTCTCTACAAAAAACAAGTGCACTTAGCTTACGCTGGAAGCAACCTGTACAGTGAACTCATTTTATCAACAAGACAACTTTAAAGCAGAAGAAAGCAATCATTCTAGCAGGGTTGATTACAGGAAACCCTTGACTCCTTCCTTCTACTGCCCCTGTGTGTGTGTGTGTATGTGTGTGTGTGTGTGTACACGCGCACATGTATGCTTGGCTTTCTCTGAATAAATAAGTTTGGACTATATATCTGTGCTCTACTTTTCTCCATGTCCTCTAGATTTGATTTTACAACCTGATGTTGGTTAATATACCCTGCGAGCACAACTAGTAACTTATATATTAAGCATCTAAGTTGACCTGAATAATTTTCTTCCCCAAATCATACACCTTTGATCCTGAGAGTGAGATTACACTATGTCTGGGGAGATGTTATTAGGATGGCTTAAATGTCAAAATAATTGCAAAATCTTGCTAATATTTATCAGCAGGAAAATAAGAATGATGTACAGAAGCAGATTCTAAAGGCTGATTCAAGCAGCACCAGGATGAATACATCCATAAGAATGTACTTACTAGAGATTTTGCATTTCATAAGCTCACTAAAGTTGTGAAAAGTGACTCCAACAGTTTGAATAAAATTTTGAGTTCAATGGTAGCTTATACTCAATTAGGTCAAAATGCCAGAAATTTTTTGACTTTATGAGGAGAAAGAAATCAAAAGATTTAGAAGATAAGAATGCTATCTGGATGTTCATGGTTTACCTTCTCATCTTCTCCCACAGGAAACTCCTGCTGACTCCAGGCCAACTAGAGGACCCAGAGGATTCTCCCTCACAAATGCATTGAGAAACACATTAATTTGGAAGTACCAGCAGCTTACAAAATTATTACTTAGCCTATTTGGGGGGAGGGGAGATATTTAAGCCTGTTTAACAGAAACCTGACTTGGATCATTTCAGTTAGAGGTAATTACCTGTCACTTATTTTCCAGGCTTAAACCAATTCATATGCGTGTGAAAGACAATTCCCCATTTTTATTTTTGTTTGTTTTTCTTTTTTTTTTGGCCATGAGGCAGCGCTTATAGGCTCTTAGTTTCCATGACCAGGGATTAAAACCAGGCCCTAATCAGGGCCCTTGGCATTGAAAACATGGAATCTTAACCGCTGGACCACCAGGGAATCCCCATCATTTTTGGCAGTCCTTTTAAGCTGAGTTATAAACAGATTTTCTTTTGACTGTCTTTATAAGGCTATTTACATAGCAAACAACAGTGGAAGACAGAGATGGTGCTTTCTTCTGAGGGAGAGAATAGATTTGTTTTCAGATCAGAATAATAAAATAATACCTTGTCCTAGGCCAAGGTTCTGCAGATTCGCTTGCAACTCATTGTAGAAGACTGGAGTTTCTTAAGTCTGGTATTCTTTAGCTGAGATGTAAATTCATTGAGCACCCAGCATTTCCTTGTGTCGTCATCCCACATGACTCTGTGGGAATTGAGGGCATAAGGGAATCAACACAAAAATGAAACTCTCTATCAGCTGTGGTGGTTTAGTCACTAAGCAATGTCTGACTCTTGCAACCCCATAGACTGTAGCCCAGGCTCTTCTGCCCATGGAATTTCTCAGTCAAGAATATTGGAGTCAATTGCCATTTTCTTTTCCAGGGGATCTTCCAGACACAGGGATCAAGCCTGGCTCTCCTGTGCTGCAGGCAGTCTCCTGCATTGCTGGTGGATTCCTCACCAACTGAACCACCAGGGGATCCCTCTATCTTCTGGGCATGGGTAATAAAATCTTTGTTTCTCACCCAGGAGACTCTTGTCTTGTTCCAGTGTCCATGAGACTGTGGCAGGTTAATCTGTTGAACAGAATAAACCTCAGATTCCTCACAGTTCTGGACAACCCAAAGTTCTGTGACTGTAATGGAGACTCAGTTCCTATAATGAGAGTAGTTACCTTACATGGGCTTCCCAGGAGGCTCAGTGGTAAAGAATCTGCCCGCCAACGCAGGAGCCACAGGAGACGTGGATTTGATCCCTGGCTCAGAAAGATCTAGTGTTTAACACTGTAGATTCAACAAATATTTGAATGCCTCAAGGTTTTATAGTATTCATAAGTTATTAAACTTTGTTGATGGGTTGTTTTGTACTATCAGAGTATATGTGTTAGTTGCTCAGTCGTGTCTGGCTCTTTGTAACCTCATAGACTGTAGCCCACCAGCCTCCTCTGTGCATGGAATTCTCCTAGGAAGAGTGCTGGAGTGGGTTGCCATTCCCTTCTCCAGAGGACCTTCCCAACCCAGGAATCGAACCCAGGTCTCCTGCATCACAGGCAGATTCTTTACTGTCTGAGCCACCAGGAAAGCCATCAGGGTGTAAAGATACTGAAATTGAAATTTTGTGAAAGGATTTTGAGATTTATGTAATGAAGCCTACTACGTCTATGAAAGGCCTCGAAAGGTTGCTGCTGACACATGAAAAGACGCCAGGATTCTTGGCCTCGGGAGGAGAATTCAATCTGGGGCCAGAGCCGAGGCTTGATCGCTCAGAGCTTTGTGTAATAAAGTTTTATTCAAGTATAAAGGAAATAGAGAAAGCTTCTGACATAGGCATCAGAAGGGGGCAGAAAGAGTATCCCCTTGCTAGTGTTAGCAATGGAGTTATATACTCTCCAATCAGTTATTACAGTGAATCAAAAGAATGTCTGGAGGTTGTAAAGACCTCACTAGACCTATTCCCATTATTTACATTTTAAGATAATAGGATTAGCCAGAAGGTTTTTTCCAGAGACTCTCCTCAAGCAGGATATATTATTGTTACATAATCCTAAGGAATGTAGAGGGACCAAAAAAATTGTCCTTTCTTCCTCCTTGAGAATTCCAGACCCCTCTCTCCTTGGAGACCCCTAGACTTCTTATCAACCTGTCTAGGAAATGACTTTCTCAGCCTCATGGATGGTTCAAGCAAAATGCTGAAACTCATCATCAAATCTAAACAGTTGTGTCTGAAAAGAGTTTTGGACTCAAGAGTAAAAAGAGAGTGTTTATCCCAACACACTATCTTTGCCTCTTACTAAAGCCAGAATGACTTCCCTGGTGGCTTAGATGGTAAAGCGTCTGCCTGCAATGTGGGAAACCCGGGTTCAACCCCTGCATCAGGAAGATCACTTGGAGAAGGAAATGGCAACCCACTCCAGTACTCTTGCCTGGAAAATCCCATGGACAGAGGAGCCTGGTAGGCTACCATCCATGGGGTCGCAGAGAGTCGGATACGACTGAGCGGTAGCCAGAAAGCAGCATTTAAAACCCTCTGTAGGTATGCAAGGGGTCAGGCTTTTTCTGACTCTCCTGAGAAGAGATTGACCCTCTGACCCTGGAAGCAGTACTATGCTGATTAGAAACAGAACCTATTTATTTTGAAGAAAGAAAAAATTTGTTGCCTCTTTTGGAATCTTCATTGTATCTTTCCTGGAGCAAACCTAGATCAAATTTTAAGAAATCTATGACTCTGTGATTCTATTATTTAAATCCCAATTATAAAAGTAGAATAGATGAGGTAGAGAAATGTCATTTCCCGCTCAAGGCTACTTTCAAAATCTCTGTCACAGGTAGAACTGGAACACAAGCCTCCCTCAGAGTATCAACAGTCACATTTCCTATTTGTCATAATCTTTTACCTAAAACAGTCTTTTTTCATATTTAAATAATGCATATATTTTAAAGGGTATGAGCTACAACTATATCAGCTCATTTTCCAAGTCTTATAAGCTAGACTGCACACCACCATCTCATAAATGATGAGAAAAATTCTTCAGATCATAATACTGTGAATTTAATGTCATTTTAAAAAAAGGATTCTTTGTGCTAAAAACAGGTGCACCGGTATGAATACATGGCTGTCCCATATTGAAGAGCCATCTATTTCACAGTTAAGCTCTACATACAGAAATAAACAGCCATATGGCAAACAAACTTACTTTTTACTGCTTCATTTTATTTGTTTCAAAATACTGCAATGCCACAAATCCAGAATATTAACAACACTCCATCTGGAGAAATGTAAGTTTTGGAGCCCCGAACCAGCACGTTACATTCCCACAAAACTTCAGAACTTCAATTGACTCCAAACTTGGAACAGGCTTTATGTCAACCCAGCATGTCTACCTAATGTTATGCTGGTGGCTCAATTACAAATGTGTATAAAATGGGAAAATTCACATTTCTGGAAATAGTTTTAAAACTTGGTCCCCTTACATACAGTTCTAATAGGCTGTGTTACAATATTTCTAATAAGTCGAGTTAAAATTTTAGTTAGATTTATTTACCCCTGTTTTGCAAGGAGAAAAAAGAACATGTAGAGGATCTGAGATTATGTTTGATCTGCGTTTAGAATCCTAGCTGTTCAAACTAGAAACAAGTGACCAACGTTCAACAATAAATTCAACAAAATTTTATTTATACTTATTTGTATTTTCGAGGCAGAGCACGAGAAGAAAATGAACAGAAGATGAGTTCTGATTTCAAGGGATTTAATATAAAGATTTATAATAGATCACAATCGATCTGAAGATCTGTTAGATATCTGCTCTATTTGGTGAGAAGTTAAAGGCACTTTTTAACTGCAAGTTATATCTTTTCTGCCCATTGGGGAAGCTGCAGAATTTGAATGGTGAAATCAGAAAAATGAACAAATGAAATTCAAGGTTATATGTTTATGAAAAGTCCTAGAACATTGTTGGTTTATTTTTTTGTTTTTGATTTGTTTTCATTTTCCTTTAAGCCATATTAAAGATATTTAATTATAAAGTATTGTGAAAATGTGGGATTGACATATACAGAACCTACTGTATATCACAGGGAACTCTATTCAATGCTCTGTTGTGACGTAAATGGGAGGAAATTCAATAAAAGTGGATGTGTGTGTGTGTGTGTGTGTGTGTGTGTGTGTGCATGCGTTCAGTGCCTAACTCATGTCAGACTCTTTGAGACCCCATGGACTGTAGCCCACCAGGCTCCTTTGTCCATGGGATTTTCCAGGCAAGAATACTGGAGTGAGGTGCCATTCTACACCAGGGGATCTTCCCAATCCAGGAATTGAAGTCAAGTCTCCTAGGACTCCTGCGCTGGCGGGCAAAATCTTTACCATTGAGTCATCTGGGAATCCCATGTGTGTGTGTGTGTGTGTGTGTGTGTGTGTGTGTATGTGTGTGTATGGCTGGTTCACTTTTCTGTACAGCATAAATTAGCACATTGTAAAGCTATTTTACAATGTTGTAATTGTAAACTATTTTCCAATAAAAATTAATTTAAAGAGTATAACTTCCCTAAAATAGACATAAATGCATTAGTTTAGTTCAGCTGCTCAGTTGTGTTTGACTCTTTGCAACCCTGTGGATTGCAGTATGCCAGGCCTCCCTGTCCATCACAAGCTCCCAAAGTCTATTCAAACTCATGTCCATTGAGTCAGTGATGCTATCCAACCATCTCATCCTCTGTGGTCCCCTTCTCCCACCTCCAATCTTTCCCAGCATCAGATTCTTTTCCAATGAGTCATTTCTTCGCATCAGGTGGCCAAAGTATTGGAGTTTCAGCTTCAGCATCAGTCCTTCCAATGAGCATTCAGGACTGATCTCCTTTTGGATGGACTGGTTGGATCTCCTTGCAGTCCAAGGGACTCTCAAGAGTCTTCTCCAACACCACAGTTCAAAAGCATCAATTCTTCGGCACTCAGCTTTCTTTATAGTGCAACTATCACTCCATACATGACTACTGGAAAAACCATAGCCTTGACTAGACAGAACTTTATTGACAAAGTAATGTCTCTGCTTTTTAATATGCTGTCTAGGTTGGTCATAACTTTTCTTCCAAGGAGTAAGTGTCTTAATTTCATGGCTGCAGTCACCATCTGCAGTGATTTGGGAGCCCCCCAAAATTAAGTCAGTCACTGTTTCCACTGTTTCCCCATCTATTTGCCATGAAGTGGTGGGACCAGATGCCATGATCTTAGTTTTCTGAATGTTGAGCTATAAGCCAACTTTTTCACTCTCCTCTTTCACTTTCATCAAGAGGCTCTTCAGTTCCTCTTCGCTTTCTGCCATAAGGGTGGTGTCATCTGCATATCTGAGGTTATTGATATTTCTCCCTGCAATCTTGATTCCAGATTGTGTTTCTTCCAGTCCAGCATTTCTCATGATGTACTCTGCATATAAGTTAAATAAGCAGGGTAACAATATACAGCATTGACGTACTCCTTTTCCTATTTGGAACTAGTCTGTTGTTTCATGTCCGCTTCTAACTGTTGCTTCCTGATCTGTGTACAGGTTTCCCAAGAGGCAGGTCAAGTGGTCTGGTATTACTATCTCATTAAGAATTTTCTACAGTTTGTGGTGATCCACACAGTTAAAGGCTTCAGCATAGTCAATAAAGCAGAAATAGATGTTTTTCTGGAACTCTCTTGCTTTTTTGATGATCCAACAGATGTTGGCAATTTGATCTTTGGTTCCGCTGCCTTTTAGAAAATCAGCTTGAACATCTGGAATTTCACAGTTCACGTACTGTTGAATCCTGGCTTGGAGAATTTTGAGCATTACTTTCCTAGTGTGAAATGAGTGCAATTGTGCGGTAGTTTGAGCATTCTTTAGCAATACCTTTCTTTGGGATTGAAATTAAAACTGACTTTTTCCAGTCCTGTGGCCACTTCTTTGTTTTCCAAATTTGCTGCATACATACAACTAAATAAACATTTGTAAAGGGAATGTACATGAAATAATCATTTAACAGAGGTAAAAGATAAAACATTGGCAGGGCTGCAGTAGCCTCTTGAATGTTATTTTGTGACAAGATAATCTTTCTGCCAACCTTAGAAGAAAAAATTAAACAATTATTTTCATGTTCTTCAATTGTTTTTTTTTTCTTAAGGTTTTAACACATATTTATCACTAAATGGAAATTTAGTTAAGGGATCAAGAAACATTTTCTGTAAATGCCAGATATTAATAGTAAGTATATGTCTTTGCAGGCTATAGGTCTTTGTTGTAACTACTCAACACTGTGATTATAGCACAAAAAGAACCATAGGTATGCATGCTCAGTCATGTCTGACTCTTTGCAACCCTTTGGAGCTCACCAGGCTCCTCTGTCCATGGGATTTTGCAAGGAAGAATACTAGAGCAGGTTGTTGTTTTCTCCTCCAGAGGATCTTATTGACCCAGGGATCAAACCTGAGTCTGCAAGTCTTCTGCACTGGCAGACAGATTCTTTACTACTGAGTCCCCAGGGAAGGCAAAAAAGAAAAAAGAAAAAAAAAAGAAGCCACAATGTCAAAGTCAAAGTATTAGTCACTAAGTTGTGTCTGACTCTTTGCAATCCCACGGACTGGAGCCTAACAGGTTCCTCTGTCCATGGGATTTCCTAGGCAGGAATACTGGAGTGGGTTGCCATTCCCTTCTTCAGGAGATCTGCCCAACCCAGGGATCAAACCTGGGTCTTCCACATTGCAAGTGGATTCTTTATCACCTCAGCCACCAGGGAAACAAAAAAAAAAAACAAACAAACAAAAAAAAAAAAAACAAAAAAACAAACAAACCCATAGGTTATGTATAAAGGAAGGATGTCTGTGTTCCAATAAGACAATTTACGTAAACAGATGTTAGACCAGATTTGACCCATGGGCCATAGTTTCTGACTCCTGGTCTTCTTTTTCCTGGTTTTGAACTTTGTATAACCAGAATCATAGCCTACTATTTTGGGTTTTTAGCTTTTTGCTTTTCTCACTCAACTTTGTGTTTGTAAAAGACATACACTGATTCTGTAGTTTCTTCATTTTCATTGTTTAATATTCTATTACATGAATATTTCAAAATTCTTTTTTCCATTCTACTCTTGATGAGCATTTGAATTGCTTTAAGTTTTTGGCTATTACAATGCTGCTATGAATATTCTAGTATACGGCTCCAGGTGCACATGTGTATGAATTTTACTAGTGTATACCCTCATGGATGCAATTACTGGCCCAATGGGGATGCCTATCTTCAAGTATACTAGTTAGTGCCTATCTATTTTCCAAAGTGGTAAAATCTACTGACACTATCACCAGAATGGTATGTGAGTTTCAGTTATTCTCTATCCTTTTTTATATTCAATTTTTGATAGATGTTCCATGTGTACTTAGAAATAAAGTTTGCATCATTCACCTTATTTAATTCCATTACTTTTGCTCATTATTTTGTATTTTATTTTTCTCTTGGAGGCAGCATATAACTGGAGTGGTGCTCCCAATAGGAAAGTGCTAGTCAGTAAACAAGAACATTTAGTCCATTTGCACTAAATGTAATCATTCTTGAAATTTTGGAGCTAAATATCTTTTCTATGTAAGATTATCTCCCAACAGTTTTTCATTTCCCTCTAACCTTTTTTTTTTTTTTTTTCTGGTTTGAATCGGTATTTTTAATCATGTCCTACATTTCACCCACTACCTACTGGGGACACTTAAACCGTGTTCTTTTTTGTGTTAGAAGATCTCGCAGTGTTGCTTTCCAATGAAATGTTATTGGTGGAAATTCCCTGAGATCTAGGATGAATGTGTTTTCTGCTACAGAGGATTTTTTTCCATATTTTAAAATTGGAGGAAAATAGCTTTACAATATTGTGTTAGTATCTGCTATACAACAATGTGAACCAGTTATAGTATATATATATTTATATGTATACTTATGTGTGTGTGTGTATGTATATATATATATATATATCCTCTCCCTTTTAAGCCTCCCTCCCACCTTACCCCATCCCATTCCTCTAGAACTTCACGGAGCCCCAAGCTGAATTTCCTGTCCTATGCAGCATCTTTCCACTAGCTATCTATTTTATGCATGGTGGTGTACATATGACAGTACTACTCTCTCAGTTCATTCCATCCTCTTCTCTGGCTGCATCCAGAAGATTTACGTTTACTTCCCTCAGGAGCATGGATCACCATCAGTTGCTGACTACTGCAAACCAAATCCATTGTTTTGAGTTTATCTGGCCTACCCAAGCTATGCACTACTGAATACAAATCTATGTAAGAGCCACAGATGCCCCCTACCTTGAGTCTCGGCATGCTTGTTTTTACTTCACCTACTCTAACTCAGCTTCTTGGCAAACTTAGCTAGAGGCTCTGAAAGTTGGGGAAGGTGGAAATATTTAATTCTTGTTCAGCCTTAATTGAGAGTGGTCCTTTTATTTCTAGCTTATTGTGAAGTTGTTGTTGTTCAGTCACTAAGTCATGTCCAACTCATGGTGACCCCATGGACTGTAGCATGCCAGGCTCCTCTGTCCTCCACTGTCTCCTGAAGTTTGCTCAAGTTCATGTCCATTGAGTCAGTGATGTTATCTAACTATCCCATCCTCTGTTACCTCTTTCTCCTTTTGCCTTCCATCTTTCCAAGCATCAGGGTTTGCTTCAATGAGTCAGCTTTTCGCATCATGATCTTCTTGCTGTCCAAGGGACTGTTCTCCATCACCACAATTTAAAAACCTCAATTCTTCAGTGCTCAGCCTTCTTTATGGTCCAACTCTCTTTATGAAGAGGGCCTCCTAAAATGTCACATTTTCATCTCAATTTATCATTTTTGAACTATGGGCAAATGCCAAGACAAAAGATACTTTTTTTTTCTCAGATGTGAAAACTTAGCACTGAGGGGTTAAGTAACTTTCAGAGTCACATAAGTTGAAGTCAGGATTTTATTTTATTTATTTTTGAAGTGCAGGCTAACCGAAGTAATAGTTTATTGAAATGAAATAAAGAAAATATGGCTAAAAATGGAAGAAAGGCTCATGTCAAAAATGTGTAAATTGAATGTATAATCAAAGAATTTATTGAGTTTAACCTCCTCCTTTAGCATGAAATCCTTATGAGGTCACCACACCTGTGGTGCTTCTTCTGGAACATTCATGCTGATCAGACCAGCAGAACTCATGAAAATACCCCAGACCAAACAAGAAGGCAGACTCCCAAGTTGATGCTACACAGTACAGAGGACTCCAAACAGAATAATTCACAGAAACAAATGGGTCGAGAAAATCAGCACTTTGAAATTTCCATATAAAACCCTGCTGAGGGGTTGACACTTCCATGGGGTTGACACTTCCATGATGATTATGCCAACTTTTTTTTTTTTTTAACAAACCCTTTTTACTTTATATTGTAGTACAGTCCATTAACAATGTTGTGAGAGTTTCATATGCATAGGCGAGTGACTCAGCCATACATATACATGTATCCATTCTTCCCCAAACTCCCTTCCCATCCAGGCTGCCACATAACATTGAGCAGAGTACCTCATGCTATACAGTAGGTCCTTATTGTTATCCATTTTAAATACAGTTTTAAACCATATAGTATAAGGTGTGAATGAAAAATAAAGATATAGGCATTTTGTTAGCCTGAGAAGATTACTTTCATCAGATGATTTTCTACAATATTTGACACTAGGTATGCACAATACTATTAGATAATTTTACTTAGGTCTTAAACAACAGAAAAGAGGATGTCAGGAATGTTTTTGTTAATTAGCTTTGGAATTGAAATATAAAATTAGAATTTGAATAAAGTGAACATATTTTTAAATAATAAATAAAAGAAATAAATGTAATGGATCAAGTTATTCAGTGAAAAAAATAAAAATTTCTTCATCACAAAAAAGAACAAACATTTCCTGAAATAAAAATAGATATCTCCATTGGAGATTTCGTTTAATCTCCATTATTTGCCAATTTGTCTCCTTCCACCACAATCACAAGCATACAAATTTATGGGGGGAAAAGACATTTATAAGTACATTCACCTTCTATGTTAAGGAAAGGAACAATGAAAAGCCTATAATTTAAAGGAATTTCAGACAAACTCACCACAGAAGGGGCTAGATTAAAGTGGGACATCTATTATAGGTGCACATATAATCTTACTCTTTTTAGAACAGAAAATAAAATATACCTAAGCCTCATTAATTCCCTGGTTTTAATGAGCTAATAATCTGTGGATAGGTGTATCAGGACTGGATCATATATGTCAAAATTTCTTTGGCAGAATGGGAACAGAAAAAGCAAAATATAAGAAATAATAGATAATTGAATGAATAAATATAGCTATTAAACATCTGAGATATGAAATTATAGAATCAGTCGAGATATGACTGAATAATTTTTTAAATGACTGGGTAAATTTTACTAATAAAAGGATGAATTGCCATTCAATACATACTCTTGAAAAAGCATCTACTGAATGATTTAGACACAAAGTTGGAAAGGTTTACAGTAATCCCTACAAGAAAGCAAAGTAAGGTGGCCTCTATATCACAGGATTCATAAAATGGAATGAACTGAGTAGAAAGCAGAAGTTTAAAAATTTTAAAAAGTGGTTAAAAATATGAGAAACATCTTAGCTTTTGCTGCTGTTACATTTGCTTTGGCCCCTTAAAGACATCAATTAGCACATAAAGTTAGTATATTTTCTCTCCTCTATACTCACTACCTTTAATCCCATTTATTCCTTTTCCTGATCATTTTCCTCTATGACCTTGGATGGGATTTCACGTCCATGCTTTATACTACCTATCCTATTAATATTATAAAGCTTTAAATTTTCTTTTTACAACTCCAAATGTAGATTTAAATTCTGTTGTATCTTTACTCTCTTTGCAATCAGGATTTATCCTATTTAAATCCCTTTTTATCTCATGTAGTTTCCTAATTTCTCTTTATGACGTATGTTGCTGTAGCAGTCTATGTCTTCCTACACACTTTCAGGGTGTCAAGTATTCTTGTGACATTTTCTTATAGATCATGAAGTAGCTATTTTTCAAAGAGACAGTATCCCTCCCATTCTTCTAGATGCTGATACCCATAGCAAAACTTTATTTGTCCTTCCTGTTTTGTTACTGTTGATGGGACGTTCTTTCCTTGTCTGGGATTAGTCAATATACATGATGATGCATAGTTTGCCTTATTGTCTACTGACCTTCTGTGCACATCTAATTCTCTTCTAGAACATTCTCTAAAGAGCCAGTTGATATGCACAGATCTCAGAGCATTTCTTGTCTTGAAGAAGATTTCCACTTGGAACACTTCTACTATAATGAGGGTGTCCTTTGTTCAATATTCAATGTCTGTGTCTATTTGAAATCAATTGAATATATAAAAAGCTTAAACTCCCTTTAGACTCTTGTCTTTCTCTCTGCTTCAGCGACCCCACAACTTTCAGAATATATGATGCTGCATACCACTTCTTTCAAACACTTTTGACAATTTATAGTTTCCATTGGAATACGAAAAAATGGTGGCATGGGCCACACTTCTGACTACCCTTCAGATTGACATTTGAATGACATAGAACAGAAGTTTTAAACTAGATAGGCATAAAAGAATTTGAATAAATAATAAATAAATACTTTAAGAATTTTAAATAATACTTTCCCTCCAAATTATAGATATATGCCATCATAGTCAACAAAACAGTCAGAAATGCAGTACTTGTATGCAATCTCAAAAGCGACAGAATGATCTTTGTTTTTTTTCCCAAGGCAAACCACTCAATATCACAGTAATCCAAGTCGACCCCCCAACCAATGCTGAAGAAATTGAAGTTGAACGGTTCTATGAAGACCTACAAGACCTTCTAGAACGAACACCCAAAATAGATGTCCTTTTCATTATAGAGGACTGGAATGCCAAAGTAGGAAGTCAAAAGATGCCTGGAGTAACAGGAAAATTTGGCCTTGGTGTACAAAAAAATAAAAATAAAAACAGGGCAAAGGCTAACAGATTATTGCCAAGAGAACACACACTGGTCATAGCAAACACCCTCTTCCAACAACACAAGAGAAGACTCTACACATGGACATCACCAGATGGTCAACACTGAAATCAGATTGATTGTATTCTTTACACCCAAGATCATGGCATCTGGTCCCATCACTTCATGGAAAACAGATGGGGAAACAGTGGAAACAGTGGCTGATTTTATTTTTCTGGACTCCAAAATCATTGCGGATGGTGATTGCAGCCATGAAATTAAAAGATGCTTGCTCCTTGGAAGGAAAGATATGACCAAACTAGACAGCACGTTAAAAAACAGACATTATTTTGCCAACAAAGGTCCATCTAGTCAAGGCTATGGTTTTTCCAGTAGTCATGTATGGATGTGGGAGTTGGACTATAAAGAAAGCTGAGTGCTAAAGAATTGACGCTTTTGAACTGTGGTGTTGGAGAAGACTCTTGAGAGTGCCTTGGACTGAAAGGAGATCCAACCAGTCCATCCTAAAGGAGATCAGTCCTGGGTGTTCTTTGGAAGGACTGATGTTGAAGCTGAAACTCTAGTACTTTGGCCACCTGATGCAAAGAGTTGACTCATTTCAAAAGACCCCAGTGCTGGGAAAGATTGAGGGCAGGGGGAGAAGGGGACGACAGAGGATGAGATGGTTGGATGGCATCACTGACACAATGGACATGGGTTTGGGTGGACCTCGGGATTTGGTGATGGACAGGGAGGCCTGGTGTGCTGTGGTTCATAGCGTTGGAAAGAGTCAGACACGACTGAGTGACTGAACTGAACTGAACAAAGATGGTCAGCAAAAACAAGACTGGGAGATGACTGTGGCTCAGATCATGAACTCCTTACTGCCAGATTCAGACTTAAATTGAAGACAGTAGGGAAAACCACTAGACCATTCAGGTATGACCTAAATCAAATCCCTTAAGGTTATACAGTGGAAATGACAAAGAGATTCAAGGGATTAGATCTCATAGATTACCTAAAGGACCATGGACAGAGGTTCGTGAAAATGTACAGAAGGCAGGGATCAAGACCATCCCCAAGAATAATAAATGCAAAAAGCCAAATGGTTGTCTGAGGAGGCCTTACAAATAGCTGTGAAAAGAAGATAAGTGAAAGGCAAAGAAGAAAAGGAAAGATATATCCATTTCAATGCAGAGTTCCAGGGACTAGCAAGGAGAGAGAAGAAAGCCTTCCTCAGTGATCAGTGAAAAGAAATAGAGGAAACAATAGAATGGAAAGACTAGAGATCACTTCAAAAAAATTAGAGATACCAAGGGAATATTTCATGCAAAGATGGGTACAATAAAGGACAGAAATGGTATGGACATAACAGTAGTAGAAGATATTAAGAGGTGGGAAGAATAGTCAAAAGAACTATACATAAAAATCTTCATGACCCAGATAACCATGATGGTGTGATCACTCACCTAGAACTGAACATCCTGGAATGCAAAGTCAAGTGGGCCTTAGGAAGCATCACTATGAACAAAGCCAGTGGAGGTGATGGAATTCCAGTTGAGTTATTTCAAATTCTAAGAGACGATGCTGTGAAAGTGCTGCATTTAATATGCCAGCAAATTTGGAAAACTCAGCAGTGGCCACAGGACTGGAAAAGGTCAGTTTTCATGAACCAGGAACTTCCAGATGTTCAAGGTGGATTTAGAAAAGGCAGAGGAATCAGAGATAAAATGGCCACATTTGTTGAATCATCGAAAAAGTAAGAGAGTTCCAGAAAAACATATATTTCTGCTTTATTGACTACACCAAAGCTTCTGACTGTGTTGATCACACCAAGCTGTGGAAAATTCTTCAAGAGATGTGAATACCAGACAACCTCCCCTGCCTCCTGAGAAACCTGTGTGGATGTCAATAAACAACAGTTAGCACCGGACATGGAAAAATGGACTGGTTCCAAATCAGGAAAGGAGTACGTTAAGGCTGTATACTGTTACCCTGCTTATCTTACTTATATGCAGAATACATGATGCAAAATTCTGGGCTGGTTGAAACATAAGCTGAAATCAAGATTGCTGGGAGAATTATCAATAACCTCAGATATGCTGATGACACCACTCTTATGGCAGAAATTGAAGAAAAACTAGAGCCTCTTGATGAAAGTGAAAGAGGAGAGTGAAAAAACTGGCTTAAATCTCAACATTCAGAAAACTAAGATCATGGCATCTTGTCCCATCACTTCATGGCAAATAGATGGGGAAACAATGGAAACAGTGAGAGATTTTATTTTGGGAGACTCCAAAATCACTTCATATGGTGACTGCAGCCATGAAATTAAAAAATGCCTACTCCTTGGAAGAAAAGCTATGACCAACCTAGACAGCATATTAAAAAGCAGAGACATTACTTTGCCAACAAAGGCCCATCTAGTCAAAGCTATGGTTTTCCAGTAGCCATGTATGGATGTGATAGTTGGACTATAAATAAAGCTGAGCACTGAAGAATTGATGCTTTAGAACTGTGGTGTTGGAGAAGACTCTTGAGAGTCCCTTGGACTGCAAGGAGATCAACCCAGTCAATCTTAAAGGAAATCAGTCCTGAATATTCATTGGAAGGACTTATGTTGAAGCTGAAACTCCAATACTTTGGCCTCCTGATGTGAAGAACTGGCTCATTTGAAAAGACCCTGATAGTGGGAAAGATTGAAGGTGGGAGAACAAGGGGATGGCAGAGGATGAGATGTTTGGATGGCAGCACCGACTCAATGGACATGAATTTGAGTCAACTCCAGGAGTTGGTGACGGACAAGGAGGCCCAGCGTGTTGCAGTCATGGGGTAGCAAAGAGTCAGACATGACTGAGTGACTGAACTGAACTGAACTGAACTGAGCTGAAGCCAACTCCAGATACACTAAATCAGAATCAGAACTGTTAGGGCATAAGAGGGGTTGTTACACTGATCTCAGGTTTTGGTAAAAGACCATATAATAGAGAGCTATCTAGTTTTCCACGTGATATAAGCCCTGACTTTCTTTTCTGGGGGCAGGGGGAGGGGGAATGGAGAAAACAAGAGATGTATGCTTTTCCCCTGTTTTGCTAGAAAAGGAAATTAAATAAACAATAGGAGATGTACGCTTTTTCCCAAAGGACTTTGTGTTCCACAAGAAGAAACTAATAAATGATGACTTGTCAGAGTCTAAGTTCATTTTTCTCTGTTTGACTCCATTTTTCTTAATCAGTTGTGATTCATAACTACATTAACCACATAGTCAGAAATATGGTTTTGAGTTCTGTTCCTTTTTTGATAATAATTAGTTTTAATAAATCTTAGAAGACTGTGCCAGAAGCTTCCAGATATATGACATGAATCGAGAATTTCTGAAAATTATTTTTAATGCCACTTAAATCTATATTGTCGTTGTTTGAAAAAAATTGCTTAAAGCAACATATATTTTAAATTATGCAATATAAAGGGCTTTATCTCCATTTAAATTTTATTTCACCTTTTCCCAAATTGCTCATTCATATGAGCTTAGACATTTTAAAACTATTTGGATAGATACATGTTTTTTACATAAGGATATATTACTTGCTTTAATGTTAATGGTATTACGAGAGAATAATCTCAGATTCTTTCCCTTTTTTCAATTTAAGCATTAAAACTATTGGCTCTGTTGCAACCTATTTGAGTCTCCAACCTATACCTGGGGCTGTCCCACTTTATATTTTGAAGTAAGAAGCACACATACTAACCAAAATGCGAAATTTCTTTCATTTCCTGCCAAAGTTTAGGTTCTATTTTTGCCAGAGTCGAAGAAAAGCACATTATACAGGATATGCCTCTCTGGTTGTTAGTTCTCCTGCCAGTTCCACTTTAGCATCATAGAGCTGAGACAGCAGATGGAGCCCCCCACGTTAGCATTTGGAACCAAAAGGTGTTTAAAAGGCTGTGGCACTAAGTACAATTCCTTAATGAGAAATCATAAAGAAGGGGAAAAAGAAAGTTATTTATTAAACTGTGTAACTTAACAGCAAATCCGAATCAATCAGTAAGTTTTGTTTTGTTTTTTAGCATGTGTTTCTGATACTGGATTTGGGGTAGAAAGATGACTTTGAGTCTACCTCGCAAATCAAATAGTCAATTCTCAGACCTCATCTTGTCAGTGTTTAACACAACTAGGTACTCTTCCTTCTAAAAAACTTTTTTCACACTTATATAGACTACATATGAAGGTTTTTTTACTTTTTTATCTTCCTGCCTCACCAGTTGTGACTTTTCAGTATCCATTCTGAAACTTTCATATCTCTAAGTTCTAAATTTTGGAATACACCCTAGAACTCAATTTTCAGACTTCCTATTTCCCTAGGTGATATCATTTGTCCCTATGACTGTAAAAGACACTTAAATGCTGATGTCCCCCAAGTTTATATATTTAGTTCAAATATCTTATATGAACAACCGATTTGAATTTTTAAAAAACATTTAAATGCTCACATGGAGGTCTACTAAGTATTCCAAAAGTATGACTTCAAAATTTCTACTTTTTATAATCTGATCTCTTTGTTCTATCAATAAATGGCACCACAGTTTCATTTCTACACATGAAGGATTATCTGTATGATTTACTCCCCTATGGTAAATGAATAGAAAGCTTGACAAATTGTATGAAATGACTATTTCTAAGCACTGAACAAGAGGTGGTGGTGGTTTTGTTGCTAAGTTGTGTCTGGCTCTTGCGGCTCCATGGGCTATAGCCTGCCAGGCTCCTCTGTCCAGAGGATTCTCCAGGCAAGAATACTGGAATGGGTTGCCATTTCCTTCTCCAGGGGATCTTTCTGACCCAGGAATCAAACCTGGGTCTCCTGAATTGCAGGCAGATTCTTTACCTACTGAGAACAAGAGGTAGTTAACTCAAAAGGGAAAAGCCTTCAAAATGTTTACATATATCAAGTCATCACATTGCACACTGTCTCAGAATTTTATTTGTCAATTATACATCAAAAAACTGGGGGGAAAAGAAGAGGTAGTATAGCAGTGTGTGGAAGCTAGGATCACAAAGTGCCTTCAGTGATTCTTTTCTTCTTTTAGTCACACTGAAAATTTGCCTTCCACTTTTGAATACAACTGACGTAGGCAACTAATATGATTTTGCAGAAATTATGGTGTGTGACTGCTAAGCCTAAGCCAAAAAGAAATTGTGATTCCTCCCTTGCTCCCTGTGGGAAAACTTTATTTGGGAGAAGTCAGATAAAAAGACATGAAGATATTCCAGGAGCCTATGGAGGTACATGTGTTGGGAATCTGAAATCTCCAATATGGATGATCTGGGTTGGAATCAGACTCTCCAGCCCCAGTGGAGCTTCCAGATAACCAGCCTAAATCAACATATTGACTACAACCTCCTGAGTGACACTTAGCCAAAACCACCTAGAAGGGTGATTGCTCAATTCCTGATTGATAAAAAAAAAGTGTGAAATAATACATTTTTATTGTTTTCAGTTACTACATTTGAGGATAATATCTTACTCAGTTATAAATGACTAATACAGACCTAGAAAAGCTCTATGTGGAAAGTCGCTTCAACAAGTAACTAAGGTGGGGAGAATTTTAAATTCAGACAATGAGCTGAAGCTGAAAGTGTTCTTATGAGAGAGTTAGTATCTTGACTGGAAGGCTGATAGACTTTGGAGATACTGCCAGTGGGGACCATAAGGAAAGTGATGAATTTTTTTTAGAAACTAGGGAAATGGGAAAACATCATTTTAGTTGAAGAAAGTTTAACAACATAGTCATCTGCAGCAAAGTGTAAAATAGAAAATGAACGTAATTAACTGGATGATTAAAGCAAGAAAATTTCCATGCAGACTGTTGTTGGTGTCATCTGTTTTCTCCTTGCTGCTTACAGTAAATGAAAGTTGAAGTTTGCTGTACATGGTTACCAAACCACTTCCCAGTATACACACAAATGATTTAGTATACCTCTGCAGATATTTGTCCTCACAATCCACTGTTTAGTAGTTTTATCCTTCTTAATATTATAAGGGGTGGAGGGAGAGCGAGTGCTATAGTATTATGTAAACAGAGTTATATTAGTTTTAAACAGATATTTCAATTCTTATGGAAGCCAGTAATTTTTAAAATAGATATAAAATTGATATGATAAAAAAAAGAAAAGAAATGGATCAATTAAACAAGGAAAGGCAGAACAGTGGAAGATAAAGATGAAACAGAGCAAAACAAACAGAAAACTGTAACACCAAAGAAATGAAGTACTTAGGTTTAAATCTAACAAAATGTGTACAAATCTATACAAGAAAAACTACTAAATCTGTGGAAAGAATAGTAAATTATCTAAACAAATGCATGTACTATGTTCATGTATAAGAAGACTCAATATGGTCAAAATGCCACTTCTTTCCAAATTAATCTGTACATTCAGCATAATAATAAAAAACCCAGCATATTATTTTGTGCATATTCACAAACTGATTTTAAAGTTTCTATGGCAATATTAAAAGCCCAGAATAACCAACAAAATCCTGAAGAAAACAATTTCAGAGTAATGACATTTCCTGACATCAAAAATTACTGCAAAGATAAGATAATCAATACAGTACAAAATGGTAAAAGAGTAGAAAAATAGATTAATGGAATAGAATAAAGAGCACAAAATTTAAGCAACTCATAGTATTGAATAGATTCTCACAAATATAAGCAACTCATCTCTAAAACAGGAGCAAAAGAAATTGAAAACAGAAATGTTAGTCTTTTCAACAGATGATTCTGGAACAAATGTACACCCATGGGCAAGTGAAAATAGACACTTAACAGCTTTCACAAAAATTAACTCAGTTATCACAGTCCAAAAATTAAAACATATGACTACAAAGATTCTAGAAAATAACATAGGAGATACACTTGCTGACCTTGGGTTTAGGGATGATTTTTTAAATCTAATATCAGAAGCATGATCCATGTAAGATAAAATTGATAAGTTTGACTCATTAGAACTGAAAAAAAAGTAAACTTCTCCAAAAGTCCCCATTAACACAATGAAAAAACAAGCCACAGCCTAAGATATTAGAAAAACACATAAATGATATAAAATTTGCATTCAAAATATACAAAAAACTCAAACTCAATAATCCAAAATAAAGAAACCCAATATGTTGCAAAGAGTTGGACATGACTTAGCAACTGAACAGCAACAACAATGAAAAAACAGGCAAAGGATATGAACAGACATCTCCTCAAAATAGATATACAATTGGCAAACTAGCATAGGGAAAGATGCTTACCATATGTCATTAGGAAACTGCAAGTTAATACAACAATGAGATACCATTACACACCTTTTCAAAGGATGAAAACTCAAAACACTGACAATACCAAATACAGGTGAGGATGTGGAACAACCAGAATTCTCCTTCATTGTTAGTGGTATTACAAAATGGTACAACTTATTCATGATACAATTTTTCAGTTTTTTACAAAGTTAAACATATTCTAACCCGATAGACCTATAGCCTCTTCTCTGGGTATTTACTCCAAAGACTTGAAAACTTATATTTACACAACATATGCTCATGAATGTTTACAAGAGCTTTACTTTTAATTGTCAAATCTAGAAACAATCTTTATGTCCCTTAACAGGTGAATGAATAGGGAGCAGTGGTATATCCAAACAATGGAATATTATCCAGTAACAACCAAAAAATAAGCTTAAGCTACAGAAAAGTATGGAGAAATTTTAAAGAGAACCCTCTTACACTGTTGGTGGGAATGCAAACTAGTGCAGCCACTATGGACAACAGTGTGGAGGTTCCTTAAAAAACTGGAAATAGAACTGCTTTATGACACAGCAATCCCATTTCTGGGCATACACACCGAGGAAACCAGAATTGAAAGAGACACATGTACCCTAGTGTTCATCACAACACTGTTTATAATAGCCAGGACATGGAAGCAACCTAGATGTCCATCAGCAGATGAATGGATAAGAAAGCTGTGGTACATATACACAATGGAGTATTACTCAGCCATTAAAAAGAATACATTTGAATCAGTTCTGATGAGGTGGATGAAACTGGAGCCTATTATACAGAGTGAAGTAAGCCAGAAAGTAAAACACCAATACAGTATACAAACGCATATATATGGAATTTAAAAAGATGGTAATGATATGCAAGACAGCAAAAGAGACAGACACAAATGTATAGAACAGTCTTTTGGACTCTGAGGGAGCGGGAGAGGGTGGGATGATTTGGGAGAATGGCATTGAAAAATGTATAATATCATATGTGAAACGAATCACCAGTCCAGGTTCGATGCATGATACTGGATGCTTGGGGCTGGTGCACTGAGACGACCCAGAGGGATGGTATGGGGAGGGAGGAAGGAGGGGGCTTCAGGATGGGGAACGTGTGTACACCCGTGGCAGATTCATGTTGATATATGGCAAAACCAATACAATATTGTGAAGTAATTAACATCCAATTAAAATAAATACATTTATATTAAAAAAATAAAATGAATATTGCATAATAAGTGAAAAAAAGTCAATCCACAAAGTCAAAACTATACAAATGTGAAAATGATCAGTGGTTGCTAGCTCTTTGAGAAAATGGAGAGTGAAAGAAAGGATGAATAGGTAAAGCACAGGGAACATTTACTTTCTGTTTATAGTGCTGGATCTATTCTATATTATGCTAGAATGGTAGATACATGACATTACCTATTTGCCAGTATCCAAATAACTTGTAGCACTAGAATGAACTCTAATGTGAACTATGGACTTTAGTTAATAATAATGTAACAATATTAGTTCACTATTTGGAACAAGTGAAAGGAGATGGGAATACCAGACCACCTGACCTGCCTCTTGAGAAATCTGTACGCAGGTCAGGAAGCAACAGTTAGAACTGGACATGGAACAACAGACGAGTTTCAAATAGGGAAAGGAGTACATCAAGGCTGTATATTGTCACCCTGCTTATTTAACTTCTATGCAGAGTACATCATGAGAAACGCTGGACTGAAAGAAACACAAGCTGGAATCAAGAGTACCGGGAGAAATATCAATAACCTCAGATATGCAAATGACACCACCCTATGGCAGAAAGTGAAGAGGAGCTAAAAAGCCTCTTGATGAAAGTGAAAGAGGAGAGTGAAAAAGTTGGCTTAAAGCTCAACATTCAGAAAACGAAGATCATGGCATCCGATCCCATCCCTTCATGGCAAATAGATGGGGAAACAGTGGAAACAGTGTCAGACTTTATTTTTTTGGTCTCCAAAATCACTGCAGATGGTGATTGCAGCCATGAAATTAAAAGACTCCTTGGAAGAAAAGTTATGACCAACCTAGATAACATATTCAAAAGCAGAGACATTACTTTGCCGACTAAGGTCCGTCTAGTCAAGGCTATGGTTTTTCCTGTGGTCATGTATGGATTTGAGAGTTGGACTGTGAAGAAGGCTGAGCACCGAAGAATTGATGCTTTTGAACTGTGGTGTTGGAGAAGACTCTTGAGAGTCCCTTCGACTGCAAGGTGATCCAACCGGTCCATTCCGAAGGAGATCAGCCCTGGGATTTCTTTGGAAGGAATGATGCTAAAGCTGAAGCTCCAGTACTTTGGCCACCTGATGCGAAGAGTTGACTCATTGGAAAAGACTCTGATGCTGGGAGGGATTGGGGGCAGGAGGAGAAGGGGACGACAGAGGATGAGATGGCTGGATGGCATCACTGACTCGATGGACGTGAGTCTGAGTGAACTCCGGGGGATGGTGATGGACAGGGAGGCCTGGTGTGCTGCGATTCATGGGGTCACAAAGAGTCGGACACGACTGAGCGACTGAAATGAACTGAAAGGAGTTAATGATGTGGAAAGTGAGGAAAAGCGAGTATGAAAGGGATTCATTGTATTACCCTCTCTATTTTTCTATAAACTTAAAACAGTTCTGAAAAGCAATATATTTATGATCTTTAGGAAAGATATTCTTAACTTCAGAAGGTTGACAGTTTGGTTGAGAAAATACCTCAGAGAGCAGGATAACATAAACCTATGGAAGTAGAAGAACCCTAACTTACACAGAATGATATTCATTTGTAGAAATGAAGTGTCTTTAATCCACTTGATCTAATCATTTCTCTTGAAAAAGCCAATATAATTTAAATATTTAAGGTGCAAAGTTCATCTGTGAAGATTTCTCCAATTAGAAGACAGAAAAATAATAAAACTCTGTTAAATAGCCAATATAAATATTGAATTGGGGGATATTTTAAAAATCTTGAATATTTAAAATCTTGGATATTTTTAAAATTTTTTTATAAAAAAATGATAAGAAGCCTGTTTATCTCCTTAACCCCCTTCACAGTATTTGATAGAGTGGGAATCATTTAATCCTCTACTTAGCATTGGAAAATAAAAGTTCACAGATGTTCACTTAAAAAAATTTAGTCAACTAAACAAAGTTATACTTTAAAATTCACTGTAAAAGCCTAAAAGATAAAACTGATTACCTTCCTTATCATTTAACTAAAATATTTTTCCTTCATTGGAAACAATGAGATTTTAGCATGTTCAACTACGAATAACCTGAACGAGGTTTCGTTTTCATTGATGGTCACAGCATATTATTATTATGGCATTTTCTTTGGATTTAACTTTTGACAATTATTTTTCTTAATTCCTTAAATAATCTACATTATCATTTTAAACTGTATTATAAATATCTTCTATTCTCTATGACATATTCATAGGAAGGTAGTTATTAGGCATATTTCACAATATCAAAACATATTATTTCTGAAATACAACAGTGGATCAATCCTAGAAAAGAGTTTTCTATTCTGAATTTGATGGTATATATAGTCTTTTTCTAATGGGAATTTCCACAGAAGAAATAATTCAACCTAGAAAAGAAGGAGCTAATGAATGGTAGAGAAACAAATTAAAATTTTGCCAGACATTGATGGGTTGCAAATGTGTTTTAATTTCTAAGGAAAGAGATTCAGGTGTCATTGCGAACAGCTTAATAAAGATGTCAACTGAATATTCAACAGTAGCTGAACAAGATGTTTATTTGAATTATGAAAGGCAGAAAGTACACATAACATAAGAAAATAAATTATATAAAGAACAGCCAATGGTATTATTTTAGCAAATTTTGTTTATTGTTAAATATTTCTGCTTCATCAGACTATATAATCAATTCTATATTCATGAAATATTGAGAACCTACTTGTATATTTGGCTTCCCTGGTGGCTCAGTGGTAAAGAATCTGCCTGCCAATACAGGACATGCATGTTCCATCCTTGGGTAGGGATCTCCTGGAGAAGGAAATGGCAACTCACTCCAGTACTCTTGCCTGGAAAATCCCATGGACACTGGAGCCTGGGAGGCTATAGATCATGGGGTCGCAAAGAGTCAGACACGACAAGATTAAATAATAGCTGATATAATAGAGGGAAATAGTCAGCAATATTCCATAGTAGAGGCAATTTTTGAACTTCATTTGAATAGTTAGCAGCAGAAGCCACACAGACAATGGTATTAAAAGCATTCAGGAAAAAAAAAAAAACCAGCACCAGCAAAACCTTGGGGATTTAACATAAAGAATCTTCTTGCAATGCAGGAGACCCAGGTCTGATACCTGGATTGAGAAGATTCGCTGGAGAAGGGAATGGCAACCAATTCCAGTGTTCTTGCCTGGAGAATCCCAGGGACAGCTGAGCCTGGAGGTCTACAGTCCATGGGATGGCAAAGAGTCAGATACGACTGAGTGACTAACATTTACTTGTTTTTTTTTTTAACTTTATGTTTGGAAGGCTGCATGTAGCTCAATAAAACTTTTCTTTGTGTTACCTAAAAAATAGACACAGCCAGATCACAGAATTCTCAAATGTCATGGAAGAGAGGGTTTGGAATTACATAATGATGCACATAAAAACTGTGCATTTTAATAGCCTATTGTATCCCAGGTATTGTGCCAAGTATATCAAATAGACTCACGATAATTCTATGAAAGAGATACTTAATAGTCTCATTAGATAAATGAGAAAACTAAGAAACAGAAATGATTGTTTGCCCAGTGGCCAAAACAGTTGATAATAATTAGTAGAACAGGAATTGCATCCAGAGTGTTCCACTCTTGAGCGATACTCATAATTGAAAATAAATATCAACAAGGAGCTAACCTTATGAACTGAGCAAGAACTCACAGTTTATCACCTATGGGCCATCTGACTTTTTCTTTGTTAGTTTTCCTGGCTGCACCACAAGGCATGTGGGATCTTAGATCAGGGATGGAACCAGCCCCCCCTGCATTAGAAGTGCAGAGTCTAAACCACTGGACCACTGGGGATGTCCCTGAATAGTCTCGCTTTAATAGCCTGAAGGAAAATACCCATGACTCAGTAGCATATCCCTTTCAAGGAAACATACCTCTCTTTACTATTGTATGTATACTTGCTACTTTATTTTTTTTCCTCCCTTTTTTTTGAGCAATGTGACATGTTTATCTAACCTGTTGAAGTTTATCATTAATTTTTCCACCGTTTTTTTTCTAATTTTTTCATTAACATTTGGCCACCTGCTGTGAAAAGACCCTGATGCTGGGAAAGATTAAGGGGAGGAGGAAAAGGGGTGACAGAGGATGAGACAGTTGGATAGCATCATCAACTCAATGGACATGAGTTTGAGCAAACTCCGGAAGGGCAGGGAAGCCTGGGATGCTGCAGTCCATGGAGTCACAAAGAGGCAGACGTGACTGAGTGGCTGAACAACAACAACAAAGTCTGTATATTTTCCTCTAAGCTCAGTTTTGACTGCATTCCACAGATTTTTTTACCATTCAGTTCCAGATATATTTATTATTAATTATATTTTAAATCAATGTCTTAAAGCAAAAGTATTTCAAAAATTGCCTATTATAAATGGACCTTAAAAACATCTTTAAGCTGATTTCTAGTTGCCTTTTACTGTAATCAGAAAAATATTCCACATGACATTCTTTGAAATTTGTAGAGATTTATTTTATAGATAAGAAGTTAAACTTGTTTTGCAAATGATCTGTGTACACTACAATTATACATGCTACAGTTTTGGTGTATAGTACTGAATATCATAACTGTGACAATTATGTCAGTTTTGCTATCATGTTATTCAAATATTCCTTAAGCCTACTGATTTTTTGTATACTAATAGGTTAATCAATTCCTGATAAAATTGTGTTGAACTTTCTCATTATAATTCTGGATTTATTTATTGATCAAATAAAACTATACTACTATTAAAATCTCTGTTCAGTTCTACTAAAAACCTTTTAACTTCAATGTTATTTTCTTTCTTTCTTTTTTTTTTTTTTAATTAAGACTTGAGTTTTTAGAGGAGTTATAGGTTCACAGGAGATTTTAGAGGAAAACAGAGAGATTTATCCATCTCCTTCATATATAGCCTCTTCCATTGTTAAAATCCCCCACCAGAGTGGGGCATTTGTTAAAACTGATGAAACTACAATGACATACCATGTTGTGCTGTGCTCAGTCACTTAGTCATGCCTGCTCTTTGCGACCCCATGGACTGTAGCTCATGAGGCTCCTCTGTCCATGGGATTCTCCAGGCAAGAATACTGGAGTGGGTGCCATGCCTTCCTCCAGGGAATCTTCCCAAACCAGGGATTGAACCCAGGCCTCCCACATTACAGACTGATTCTTTACCAGCTGAGCCACCAGGGACACCCAAGAATACTAAAGTGGGAAGCCTGTCCTTTTTCCAGGGGATCTTCCTGACACAGGAATCGAACTGGGGTCTCTTGCATTGCAGGCAGTTTCTTTACCACCTGAGCTACCAGGGAAGCCCTGACATATTATAATCACTCAAATTTCAAAATTTACCTTAAGATTTACTCTTGGTGTTGTAAATTCTATGGGTTGGGATATTTTCTTTCCCTTTAGCAGAGTTAATATGTTGGTGTTTGCATGATGTATCTTCTTCCTTCTTTTGCTTGTTTATTTGTATCTATTATAAAAGGTATACCAGGGAAAGACAGAGATGCAGACATAGGGAAGAGACATGCAATCACGGTGGTGAGGGGGTGGGATGAATTAGGGAATTGGGATTGACTTAAGTACACTGCCCTGTGTAAGATAGATCAGTCAGTCAGTTCAGTCACTCAGTCTTGTCTGACTCTTTGTGACCCCATGGACTGCAGCACACCAGGCTTCCCTGTGCATCACCAACTCCCAGAGTTTACTCAAACTCATGTCCTTTGAGTCGGTGATGCCATCCAATCATCTCCTCTGTTGTCCCCTTCTCCTCCTGCCTTCAATCTTTACCAGCATCAGGGTCTTTTCCAATGAATAGCCTCTTCATATTAAGTGGCCAAAATATTGGAGTTTCACCTTCAGCATCAATCCTTCCAATGAATATTCAGGACTGATTTCCTTTAAGATTGACTGATTAGATCTCCTTGCAGTCCAAGGGACTCTCAAGAGTCTTCTCCAACACCACAGGTCAAAAGCATCAATTCTTCAGCACTCAGCTTTCTTTATAGTCCAACTCTCACATTCATACATGGCTACTGGAAAAATTCCATAGCTTTGACAAGATGGACCTTGGTTGGCAAGGTAATGTCTCTGCTTTTTAATATGCTATCTAGGTTTGTCATAGCTTTTCTTCCAAGGAGGAAGTATCTTTTAATTTCATTGCTGCAATCACCATCTGCAGTGATTTGGGAGCCCAAGAAAAGAAAGTCTGTCATTGTTTCCATTGTGTCCCCATCTATTTTTATGAAATGATGGGACCAGATGCCATGATCTTAGATTTCTGAATGTTGAGTTTTAAGACAGTTTTTTCACTCTCCTCTTTCACTTTCATCAAGAGGCTCTTCAGTTCCTCTTCCTTTTCTGCCATAAGGGTGATGTCATTTGGCTTATCTGACATTATTGATATTTCTGCTGGCAATCTTGATTCCAGCTTGTGCTTCTTCCACCCTGGGATTTTGCATGATATACTTACTCTGCATGTTAGTTAAATGTGAGTGATAAACAGGGTGACAATATACAGATTTGACACACTCCTTTCCTGATTTGGAACCAGTCTGTTGTTCCATGTCCATTCTAACTATTGCTTCTTGACCTGCATACAGATTTCTCAGGAGACAGGTCGTGTGGTCTGGTATTCCCATCTCCTTAAGAATTTTCCACAGTTTGTTGTGATGCACGCAGTCAAAGGCTTTGGCGTAGTCAATAAAGCAAAACTAGATGTGTTTCTGGAACTCTCTTGCTTTTTCTGATGATCCAACAGATGTTGGCCATTTGATCTCTGGTTCCTCTGCCTTTTCTAAATCCACCTTGAACATCTGGAAGTACTTGGTTCATGTACTGTTGAAGCTCCACTTTGAGAATTTTGGGCATTACTTTGCTAGCCTGTGAGATGAGTGCAATTGTGCAGTAGTTTGAACATTTTTTGGTGTTGCTTTCCTTTAGGATTGGAATGAAAACTGACTTTTTTCCAGTCCTGTGGCCACTGCTGGGTTTTCCAAATTTGCTGACATATTGAGTGCAGCATTTTCACAGCATTGTCTTTTAAGACTTGAAATAGCTCAACTGGAATTCCATCACCTCCACTATCTTTGTTCATAGAGATGCTTCCTAAGGCCCACTTAACATTGCACTCCAGGATGTCGGGCTCTAGGTGAGTGATCACACCATTGTGATTATCTGGGTCATGAAGATCTTTTTTGTATAGCTCTTCTGTGTATTCTTGCCACTTCTTCTTAATATCTCTACTTCTGTTAGGTCCATATTATTTCTGTCCTTTATTGAGCCCATCTTTGCATGAAATGTTCCCTTGGTATCTAATTTTCTTGAAGAGATTTCTAGTCATTCCCATCCTATTGTTTTCCTCTATTTCTTTGCATTGATCACTGAGGAAGGCTTTCTTGTGTCTTTTTGCTATTCTTTGGAACTTTGTATTCAGATGAATATAGCTTTCCTTTTCTCCTTTGCCTTTCTCTTCTCTTCTTTTCTCATCTTTATAAGGCCTCCTCAAACAATAAATTTGCCTTTTGCATTTCTTTTTTTTTTTTTTGGGAGATAGTCTTGATCACTGCCTCCTGTACAATGTCATGAACCTCTGTCCCTAGTTCTTCAAGCACTCTGTCAATCAGATCTAATCCCTTGAATGTATTTTTCAAAGCGATGATGGATTAGAAAGATGTGCGCTCATCTTCTCCTGCTAGAACTCCAATATTGCAATTCGTTGCTGAACAACCATTAACAGGAGAATGTTGGATTTTGCCAAAAAAATATACCCCATGTCCAAGAGCAAAGGATAAGCTCCAACAAGAAGGTAGGAGGAATGAAATTGCATTTAGAATCAAACCCCATACCAGCCAAGGATTCTCAGATGGCTCAAACAATACTTTGTGTGCACCAGGACCCAGACACCCCACAGAGACTGAGTCAGACATGCTTTTGAATGTTTGAGTGTCTCTTGCAGAGGCACGAGTCAGCAGTGGCCTGCTGTGGGGAGAGGGCCTCTGGCTGCAGCAGACCTGGGTCACGGGTGTGTGGCACAAGCCCTCTTGGAGGAGGTCATCATTAGTCCCAGCATACAGCTGCCAGGCAGACCACCCACAAACTGCAGAACAAGTTTACCAAAGAAATTTTTGCACTGTTAAGAAAGTTCTAGGAGCCACAACAGATTTCCCAACCTGGGGATGTTGCAAAGGGAATGAGAACCCCTAGGGAATTTGACTTTGGGGAGGTCAGTGGGGTTTGATTATAGAACTTCCACAGGATGGGGAAAACAGACTCTTGGTGGGCACAAACTAAACTTTTTGCACACCAGGAGCCAGGAGAAAGGAGGAGTGTCCCCACAAGAGACTGAACCAGGCTTGCCTCTGTGTGTCCCAAGTCTCTGGTGCCTCAGGCCAAAGGACAGAGAGGGAACACAGCCACACCCATCAACAGAAAATTGGATTAAAGATTTACTGAGCATGGCCCAGTAATCCTGGAATGTGAAGTCAAGTGGGCCTTAGAAAGCATTACTACAAACAAAGCTAGTGGAGGTGATGGAATCCCAGTTGAGCTGTTCCAAATCCTAAGAGATGATGCTGTGAAAGTGCTGCACTCAACATGCCAGCAAATTTGGAAAACTCAGCAGTGGCCTCAGGACTGGAAAAGTCACTTTTCATTCCAATCCCAAAGAAAGGCAATGCCAAAGAATGCTCAAACTACTGCACAATTGCACTCATCTCACACACTAGTAATGTTCAAAATTCTCCAAGCCAGGTTTCAGCAATATGTGAACCATGAACTTCCTGATGTTCAAGCTGGTTTTAGAAAAGGCAGAGGAACCAGAGATCAAATTGCCAACATCTGCTGGATCATGGAAAAAGCAAGAGAGTTCCAGAAAAATATCTATTTCTGCTTTATTGACTATGCCAAAGCCTTTGACTGTGTGGATCATAATAAACTGTGGAAAATTCTGAAAGAGATGGGAATAACAGATCACCTGACCTTCCTCTTGAGAAACCGATATGCAGGTCAGGAAGCAACAGTTAGAACTGGACATGGAACAACAGACTGGTTCCAAATAGGGAAAGGAGTACGTCAAGGCTGTATATTGTCACCATGCTTATTTAACTTATATGCAGAGTACATCAGGAGAAGGCACTGGCAACCCACTCCAGTACTCTTGCCTGGAAAATCCCATGGATGGAGGAGCCTGGTAGGCTGCAGTCCACTGGGTCGCTAAGAGTCAGACACCACTGAGTGACTTCACTTTCACTTTCATGCATTGGAGAAGGAAATGGCAACCCACACCATTGTTCTTTCCTGGAGAATCTCAGGGACAGTGGAGCCTGGTGGCTGCCGTCTCTGGGGTCACGCAGAGTTGGACATGACTGAAGTGACTTAGCAGCAGCAGCAGCAACAGCAGCAGCAGCAGAGTACATCATGAGAAATGCTGGGCTGGAAGAACCACAAGCTGCAATCAAGATTGCTGGGAGAAATATCAATAACCTCAGATATACAGATGACACCACCATTATGGAAGAAAATGAAGAGGAACTAAAAAGCCTCTTGATGAAAGTGAAAGAGGAGAGTGAAAAAGCTGGCTTAAAGCTCAACATTCAGAAAATGAAGATCATGGCATCTGGTCCCATCACTTCATGGGAAAGAGATGGGAAAACAGTGGAAACAGTATCAGACTTTATTTTCTTGGGCTCCAAAATCACTGCAGATGGTGATTGCTGCCATGAAATTAAAAGACACTTATTCCTTGCAAGGAAAGTTATGGCCACCTAGATAGTATATTCAAAAGCAGAGAAATTACTTTGCCAACAAAGGTCCCTCTAGTCAAGGCTATGGTTTTTCCAGTATTCATGTATGGATGTGATAGTTGGACTATAAAGAAAGCTGAGTGCTGAAGAATTGATGTTTTTGAACTGTGGTGTTGGAGAAGATTCTTGAGAGTCCCTTGGACTGCAAGGAGATCCAACCAGTCCATTCTAAAGGAGATCAGTCCTGGGTGGTCATTGGAAGGACTGATTCTGAAGCTGAAACTCCAATACTTTGGCCACCTCATGCGAAGAGTTGACTCATTGGAAAAGACTCTGATGCTGGGAGGGATTGGGGGCAAGAGGAAAAGGGGATGACACAGGATGAGATTGCTGGATGGCATGACCAACTCAATGGACATGAGTTTGGGTGATCTCTGGGAGTTGGTGATAGACAGGGAGGCCTGGCATGCTGCAGTTTGTGGGGTCCCAAAGAGTCGGACAGGACTGAGTGACTGAACTCAACAGAGTAAGGCCCTGCCCATCAGAACAAGACATAGATTCCCCCACAGTCAGTCTCTCCCATCAGGAAGCTTCTATAAGCCTCTTATCCTCATTCATCAGAGGGCAGACAGACTGAAAACCAGTCACAGAAAACTAACCTAACTGATCACATGGACCACAGCCTTGTCTAACTCAGTGAAACTATGAGCCATGCTGTATAGCGCCAACCAAGATGGACAGGTAATGGTGGAAAGTTCTGACAAAACATGGTCCACTGGAGAAGGGAATGGCAAACCACTTCAGTATTCTTGTCTTGAGAACCCCATGAACAGTAAGACAGGTAGCTAGTGGGAACCTGCTGTATGGCAGAGGGAGCTCAGTTCAGTGCTTTATGGTGACCTATCATGGAAAAAGCAAGAGAGTTCCAGAAAAACATCTCTTTCTGCTTTATTGACTATGACAAAGCCTTTGTGTGGATCACAATAAACTGGAAAATTCAGAAAGAGATGAGAATACCAGACCACCTAACCTGCCTCTTGAGAAATCTGTATGCAGGTCAGGAAGCAACAGTTAGAACTGGACATGGAAAAACAGACTGGTTCCAAATAGGAAAAGGAGTATGTCAAGGCTGTATATTGTCACCCTGCTTATTTAACTTATATGCAGAGTACATCATGAGAAACGCTGGGCTGGAAGAAACACAAGCTGGAATCAAGATTGCCGGGAGAAATATCAATAACCTCAGATAAGCAGATGGCACCACCCTTATGGCAGAAAGTGAAAAGGAGCTAAAAAGCCTCTTGATGAAAGTGAAAGAGGAGAGTGAAAAAGTTGGCTTAAAGCTCAATATTCAGAAGACAAAGATCATGGCATCTGGTCCCATCACTTCATGGGAAATAGATGGGGAAACAGTAGAAACAGTGTCAGACTTTATTTTGGGGGGCTCCAAAATCACTGCAGATGGTGACTGCAGCCATGAAATTAAAAGACCCTTACTCCTTGGAAGAAAAGTTATGACCAACCTAGATAGTATATTCAAAAGCAGAGACATTATTTTGCCAACTAAGGTCCATCTAGTCAAGACTATGGTTTTTCCAGTGGTCATGTACGGATGTGAGAGTTGGACTGTGAAGAAGGCTGAGCGCCAAAGAATTGATGCTTTTGAACTGTGGTGTTGGAGAAGACTCCTGAGAGTCCCTTCGACTGCAAGGAGATCCAACCAGTCCATTCTGAAGGAGATCAGCCCTGGGATTTCTTTGGAAGGAATGATGCTAAAGCTGAAGCTCCAGTACTTTGGCCACCTCATGCGAAGAGTTGACTGATTGGAAAAGACTCTGATGCTGGGAGGGATTGGGGGCAGGAGAAGAAAGGGACGACCGAGGATGAGATGGCTGGATGGCATCACGGACTCGGACATGGGTCTGAGTGAACTCTGGGAGATGGTGATGGACAGGGAGGCCTGGCATCTTGCAATTCATGGGGTCGCAAAGAGTCAGACATGACTGAGCGACTGAACTGAACTGAGACTGGTGAGATGGGAGAATATGGGAGCAAGGTCCATAAGAGAGGGATGTATGTATATGTATAGCTGATTCACTTCTTTGCACAGCAAAAACTAACAGGACATTTTAAAGCAATTATACCACAATTAAAAAAAATATGGTGAAATTATGTTGTTATTTTGAAATCATCTTTTAATGGGGAATTTATCAATTTCTACATAATATATTCATAAATTTAGGTTTCACTAGGCTATCCTACTACTGTTTACTATTGGTGCAACTTATTTTATCTTCCTGTTTCTCTCTTTTTCCTCCTTTCTTGTAGTGAAAATTTTCAGTGTTCCAGAGGATCATTAGTGGTCAGAAATCCAGAAGCAAAGTTGGCGCCAGAGATTACAAATATACATGATGTGTTGGAGGAAATTAAATATGTAACAAATCGAGTCAAACCAATATGAAAAGGAAAGCAACAAGAAAAATAAAAGCGCAGAGTGAGAGAAAGGGGGATAAACCTGACAAATCAAAAAAGTCACAGAATACTCCTTAGCTCTACAAAAATATGTGTATGCTACCGAGAATAATGAAAACACTATTTAATGGTTTTAGACTTATAGAATTGATCTACTGAAAGTGCATATTTAATTATGCTTATAGAACAGAAGTAGCTATCATAAACCTTATCAATATTTACAAAAAGCTATGGGTGACAGGAGATGAGAAGATGAAATGGGAAGTCAGGAGGCAAATTATATGATGAAGAATAATATTTAGAGCAGTATTTTGAAATCTCTTATATCACAGCACCCAAAATATATCTATGTCATTTGCACGTGAACGAAGCTACCCACCATTAGAGAAATCTCTCTGTGGTTCCTGGCTGCTTCAGGTCTGGCAGCCCAAGATTTGATGGGATTAAAATCTATGCAAAACTACAAATCAGCACACTGGTTGGGAATTTCTATTTAAGATTACAGGTGTAACAAAGAGAGGCATTTTAAATGGTTTCAGTCAGTTCCGTCACTCAGTCATATCTGACTCTTTGCAACCCTAAGGACTGCAGTACGCCAGGCCTCACTGTCCATCACCAACTCCTAGAACTTGCTCAAACTCATGTCCATCAAGTTGGTGATGCCATCCAACTATCTCATCCTCTGTGACCCCCTTATCCTCCCAACGTCAATCTTTCCCAGCATCAGGGTCTTTTCCAATGAGTCAGTTTTTCACATTAGGTGGACAAAGTATTGGAGTTTCAGCTTCAGCATCAGTTCTTCCAATTAATACGCAGGACTGATTGCCTTTAGGATGGACTTGTTTGATCTCCTTGCAGTCCAAGGGACTCTCAAGAGTCTTCCCCAACACCATATATCAAAAGCATCAATACTTTGGCACTCAGCTTTCCTTATAGTACAACTCTCGCATCCATACTTGACTACTAGAAACCATAGCTTTGACTAGATGGACATTTGCTGGCAAATAAATGTCTCTGCTTTTCAATATGCTGTCTAGGTTGGTCATAACTTTTCTTCCAAGGAGCAAGTATCTTTTAATTTCATGACTGTGTCACCACCTGCAGTGATTTTGAAGCCCCCCCCAAAATAGTCTGTCACTGTTTCCACAGTTTCCTCATCTATTTGCCATGAAGTGATGGGGCCGGGTGCCATGATCTTAGTTTTATGAATGTTGAGTTTTAAGCTTTTTCACTCTCCTCTTTCACTTTCATCAAGAAGCTCTTTAGTTCTTCACTTCCTGCCATAAGGATGCTGTCATCTGAAAATCTGAGGTTATTTCTGCCGGTAATGTTGATTCCAGATTGTGCTTCTTCTAGCCCAGTGTTTCACATGATGTACTCTGCATATAAGTTAAATAAGCAGGGTGACAATATACAGCCTTGACACACTCCTTTCCCTATTTAGAACCAGTCTGTTGTTCAATGTCCAGCTCTAACTGTTGCTTCATGACATGCATCCAGATTTCTTAAGAGGCAGGTCAGGTGGTCTGGTATTCCCATCTCTTTCAGAATTTTCCACAGTCTGTTATAATCCACACAGTCAAAGGCTTTGGCATAGTCAATAAAGCAGAAGTAGATGTTTTTTGGAACCCACTTGTTTTTTTGATGATCCAACAGATGTTGGTCATTTGATCTTTGATTCGTCTGCCTTTTCTAAATCCAGCTTGAACATCTGGTAGTTCACGGTTCATGTATTGCTGAAGCCTGACTTGGAAAATTTTGAGCATTACTTTAATCTCTTAGGATTTGAAATAGCTCAACTGGGATTCCATCACCTTCACTAGCTTTGTTCATAGTGATGCTTCCTAAGGTCCACTTGACTTCACATTCCAGGATGTCTGGCTCTAGGTGACTGATCACACCATCATGGTTATCTGAGTCATGAAGATCCTTTTTGTATAGTTCTGTGTATTCTTGCCCTCTCTTCTTAATATCTTCTGCTTCTGTTACATCCATACCATTTCTGTCTTTTATTAAGCCCATCTTTGCATGAAATGTTCCCTTGGTATCTCTAATTTTCTTAGAGAGATCTCTAGTCTTTCTCATCCTATTGCTTTCTTCTATTTCTTTGCATTGATCACTGAGGAAGGTTTTTATCTCTCCTTGCTATTCTCTGGAACTCTGCATTCAAATGGGTCTAACTTTCTTTTTCTCATTTACCTTTCACTTCTCTTCTTTTCACAGCTATTTGTAAGGCTTCCTCAGACAACCATTTGGCTTCTTGCATTTCTTTTTCTTGGGGATGGTCTTGATCCCTGCCTCCTGTACATTTTCATGAACCTCTGTCCATGGTCCTTTAGGCAATCTATGAGATCTAATCCCTTGAATCTATTTATCATTTCCACTGTATAACCTTAAGGGATTTGATTTAGGTCATACCTGAATGGTCTAGTGGTTTTCCCTACTGTCTTCAATTTAAGTCTGAATCTTGCAATAAGGAGTTCATGATCTGAGCCACAGTCATCTCCTGGTCTTATTTTTGCTGACTATATAGAGCTTCTTCATCTTTGGCTGCAAAGAATATAATCAATCTGATTTCGGTATCGACCATCTGGCGATGTATATGTGTCGGGTCTTCTCTTGTGTTGTTGAAAGAGAAACTGGGACCTAAAAGAATGAAAAAGGAATTTGATTTGAGTCTTCAACTATCACAAGAGAAAGTCAAAACTTGACATAACATCAGTTCAGTTCAGCTCGGTCACTCAATCGTGTCTGACTCTTTGTGACCCCATGAATTGTAGCACACAAGGCCTCCCTGTCCATCATCAACTCTCAGAGTTCACTCAAACTCATGGCCATTGAGTCGGTGATGCCATCCAGCCATCTCATCCTCTGTCGTCCCCTTTTCCTCCTGCCCCCAATCCCTCCCAGCATCACAGTCTTTTCCAATGAGTCAACTCTTCGCATCAGGTGGCCAAAGTACTGGAGCTTCAGCTTTAGCATCATTCCTTCCAAAGAAATCCCAGGGCTGATCTCCTTCAGAATGGACTGGTTGGATCTCCGTGCAGTCCAAGGGACTCTCAAGAGTCTTCTCCAACACCACAGTTCAAAAGCATCAATTCTTTGGCGCTCAGCCTTCTTCACAGTCCAACCCTCACATCCATGACCACAGGAAAAACCATAGCCTTGACTACATGGACCTTTGTTGGCAAAGTAATGTCTCTGCTTTTGAATATGCTATCTAGGTTGGTCATAGCTTTCCTTCCAATAAAATAATATACACCTATTATTTAAACTCTAAATTATAAATAAAGAAAAATTAAAAAATGACTCAAAAAGAAAAACAGATGTTTTTGTTTTTATTAAGCTGTAACAAAGATGGAGGAGGATCAACATAGACTTATACCTTCCATTAAACACCTTTCTAGGTCTTTTAAATTTTTTAATCTTACATGCACATAACTTTGTATATGATGAGGAACCTGTTAGATAAAAGAGTATTTCTGAGGCATGTGGTAATGTGACAAGGTAAAACAGTAGTAGAGCTCTACAAAGGATATACATAATATGTGGGAAAACAGAAGCAATTAGTACAACCACCGATATAAAAGTGTAAGATTAAGAACAACTTTTCACTCACATTTTTTGGAGAACTGGGAGAAAATGCTGTAGAAAGTATAAGTTGATAACTTAGTTTATTTCTTTGAGCAGAATAAAACTCCTGACCTCCACATATTGCAAGAGAAGCAAATAATTGTCTGCCCTCAGTCCAACTCGAGAGCTTACTCAAGAATTACTGAAGAGAAAGGAAGTTCCCAAGTCCTGCTCTTTCACTTTCCATTTCCCAAGCAAAAAACATCTCTCAAAAGGCAAATAATCATAGTTCTCACCATGTTAGGGGATCATTAATAGTAGCATTTAAAAAATATTTCTATACCTTTTCTATAGAATTCTGTATTCTAAAGAAGATAGGAAATGATAGTTGTATAATAAAGAGAAACATAGTTAATAGGTTATAAAATTTTTCATGTCCAACTCTTTGTTACCCCATGGACTGTAGCCAGGCAGGCTCCTCTGTTCATGGGAATTATCCAGGCAAGAATACTGGAGTGGGTTGCCATGCCCTCCTCCAGGGAATCTTCCTGACCCAGGTATAGAACCCAGGTCTCCCACATTGCAGGCAGATTCTTTACCAGCTGAGCTATCAGGGAAGCCCTTTGATAAAAATAGAGGTTTTTATAGACAACAGAGTACAAGTTCTGGTATTATCACCTTAATTCAGCTTTTTTTCTGTATCCTTGCAGAGCACAAGGCTTGAATTATTGCTAAAGCTATATTTTTACTACTATTACTATCCCTTACAGGAAATACTGATATATGTCTGTCTCATTCAACAATTTTCTAGGGAAAGTGAATAATATTTTATCTCTTTATCTCTTTCATTTATTTATTTTAATTTTTTTGGCCATGCAAAGAGACATATGAGATCTTAGCTCCCACCGGGGATCAAACTCATGCTCCCTGTACTGGACGCACAGTGTCTTAAGTACTGGATCATCGGGGAAATCCCATATTTATTTTATTTTCCACCTTAATCATTCCTTTTGTACTAATCATCTTCTGTATACACTGTATTAATAAGCTTGCTTTTACTGGATTGAGTTTACCTGATAATTATTGGTTAGGCTAAAAAAAAAAGTGAATGTTTATGGTACAAAGGCTAATAATAAAACTAAAGTGGTAGATTAAATTTAATTTTTTCTCCTTAATTGTCAAAGTCATTTTCTATTTTAGACTGATTTTCGTTTGCCAATATATAATCAAATCTAGACCAGGTTTAATAGTTCTAAAACAATGCTGTAACTAAGTATGATGGATTGCATGTTCGAGTTTAAAGCCATTCTATAGGGATGTAGGGAGTTTCAGATTTCAGGCTGGAGTTTTAACTAGAGATTATTGTTTTTGGATCATAAAACTAAGATGTGCACATATCTGCAAAAGAACATGTGCGTGCATGCTAAGTCCCTTCAGTCGTGTCCAACTCTCTGCAACCCAATGGACTATAGTCCGCCAGGCTCCTCTGTCCATGGAATTCTCTAGGCAAGAATACTGGTTTGGGTTTCCAAAGCCCTCCTCCAGGGAATCTTCCCCACCCAGGGATGAAACTGGGTATTTCCGCTTTGCAGGCTAATTCTTTACCGCTGAGTCACCTGGGAAGCCCCACAAAAGAATACAATCCATCACTATTCTAAAAACACTGATTTTTTAAAAGTGCTTATGTCTTGCTATATGGATAGATGGATATACATACCTTAAATACACACACACACATATATATATATATTTATATATACACACACACACATATGTTTCACATGTGTCTTTATAATTGTGATAATATTGAAAAAAATGCACCTAACTGTGTTGGCAGTAATTCTATGGTCATCTCTAATTAGAAACCTTACAGCTAATTGCAAGGAACAAGTTTCTTGTTCCTGGAACTTGATCAAGTTTCTTCATGTCTTTTCCCTCTCATGTATGTGTTCAGTTCAGTTCAGTTCAGTTGCTCAGTCATGTCCGACTCTCTGCGACCCCATGAATCGCAGCAGGCCAGGCCTCCCTATCCATCACCAACTCCCGGAGTTCACTCAGACTCATGTCCATCGAGTCAGTGATGCCATCCAGCCATCTCATCCTCAGTTGTCCCCTTCTCCTTCTGCCCCCAATCCCTCCCAGCATCAAAGTCTTTTCCAATGTACAGAGATGTAATTTAAAAATTATAATATGAGCATTAAACACTTATGCCAGATATTATAATAAGAACTTTACATATCTAATCTCATCTAATCTTCAAAAAGTTTCAGTTAGGTGTAATATCAGTATTCCTACTGTACAGCTATAAAAAAATGAATCTGGTTTGTATACTAAGAGATTTGCATTTCCTTGTTTAACTTCTCCATGCTCAGTGAATTACAATTATTGTTCATCAGAAACAGAAACAGTCCTCAAACTCCTAAGTCTCCCAAATGTCATTTTCTCAAATAAAAACTATCGGCTTTACTGCTAGAAAGAGAAAATGATGGATAAGAATCATGATGAATTTGTTAGCACTACATCTAGAAAGAGAAAGAGGCAGTGTGAGGTAGACTCTAGTGGAAGTTAGAAATTTTCCAACCAAATGGATAAAGACAATTAAAAATTTCCCTGCTGTCTAATATAAGGACTTCAGTCATCCAATTATATTTAAAAGCCTTCTTGCAGTTCTGTTTCAAGGAGTCTTCCAGATTTTTTAACAGTGATACAAGCAAAATAGATTTACAATAAACTAAGACCTAACTATACTTTTCTTTTGTAATCAGGAGTAGAGACTGAGGACATAATTTTATTCTTATTTAAATAATAGCCCCAAATAAGTAGTTTATTTACTTAGTGTCTGTTGGCTCAGACCGTAAAGAATCTGCCCACAATGTGGGAAACCCCGGTTCGATCCCTTGGGTCAGGAAGATCCCCCAGAAAAGGGAATGACAACCCACTCCAGAATTCTTTCTGAAGAATTCCATGGGCAGAGGAGCTGTAGGCTAGTCCATGGGGTTGCAAAGAGCTGGACATGACTGAGTGACTAACACTTTCATTTTCTTTTCTTCCTAAAATGTTTTCTAAGGTTTCAATTTGTGTTGAAAATAATAGTGGTTCAAATGATAAATGTGACAGGCAGAAAATAAGTATACCAACCTAAAAACAGCTATTTGTTAAAATCAAGGTTGTTTTTTTTTCTTCTAATTTTCAAGGTTGTCAGGTCAAAATTTAGAAGTTCTTTTTCCTATAAAGGTTACAATAATCTACTTCTTTCTTTGGCCTTTCATTCTAATCAGTCGGAATGGTTCTTGTCCTCAGGAATTCCTTTATTCCACACAGCACAAGAATATTCAATATAATAGCCCCTCCGCAGTCTTGCCCTTTCTAATGGAACAATTTACTCAAAGAAAACACCATCTGGGAAAGACACAGCCAAACTCGCAGGTTACTCCAATTAATATTCCATATGAGAAAATACTTCTTGTCTTTTGCAGGTTTGTGAATAAGTAGACAGCAAGGAAACAAAACTTGGTGTCCAGAGTATGAATAATTAGCTAAATATGCCCACAGAAAAGTATTGGCAGGTCAAAGGTTATAAGAACCCTCAGGTATGAATTTGCACGTGTTCACATGTTAGAAATAACCATAATTATACACTATACGATGGGAAAATAAACCTCTGTTTTAGAAACTATTTTCTGAAATTGACTTTAGTAGTCTTTACAACAAAAGAGCCCAAATTTGAATTTTTATAAATGAAATTCAAAAATTTAAGACTCTCCTAAAAGTCTCTTTATCATTCTATTCTTTTTCCTATCTCTTCCCTTTCATTATTTTATTGCTTCATTTCCTTCTTGTTCGTTCTTCCTCTTTCTTTTTTTCTCTTTTGTGTTTTTATTTTCTCTTTTCTTACCCTCATTTCTTTCTCCCTTTTCCTGTCTTTATTATCTCAAAACTAGGTTTTCAAGCATGGCAGTAATATAAATCTTTCTCCTGAGAAAAGAAGAGTGTGCAAATATGACTTTCAGATACAAAGACTGTAGAACAAAAAGCTTTCACACACACACACTCTATTCACTTACTGGTGGCACTAAGCAACTAGAACTTTCATTGTTTTTCTGACAGAAATTTTTATTTATATATATGTATATATATATATATACACACATATATATATATATATATACACACACACACTAACATTCTACTTTTACCAGCAAACAAACTGTACCACTAATTGTGTTGTCTTAAGTACTAATCATAGTGTTAATATCTCACTCTGATTGAAGTTTGCTGTGCCCAAATGACTTGCTTCAGTCTACAAAATGTGAGTATAAAGTGATATGTGTCACTTTTGAACAAAAGCTTGAAAATGCAGGAGTGATTTGCCCCATTCTGAGCTCCTCCCTGCTGTGATGATCCGAGAATCATGTTTCCAGATGGAGCAGCTGTCAGTCTGGGAGTCTGACCTCCTACAATGAGCACAAACCTTCTTGTTAACCTGAAATAGACATGGAGTGAAGATGGAGAGATAAAATTTTGTTGTGTTAAGCCTCTGAGATTTTCGAGTTTTCTAACTGTTAATACAAACCAGGTCTATTTTTTTAGATATTTCTGAAACTAAAAATACACCTACATTGGGAAACCCTAGAGGTATTCTAGAAGGAATAATTGTAAGTAACATATACCAATATTAGATATGACCAATAACTAAACTGAGAAGACTCAAAAGTACCATCTATTTGAAAATAATCTTTTCTGCTTAAATTGTTTTCTATTGTTGCTGTTATCTTCTATGCAAATTATTTAATAGACAGTTCCATTATTTCTTGTGAAACTAAGACAATACTTTAAACATTTTGATTTTTATTCTGAACTAAATATAAAAAGATAATCATTGAATGGCAATAGAATTTTGAAATTTTATAATGGATAATTTATACTAAAGGTTTTATTTTTGAAGTTTGGTGAACACAAACCTCAGTACCAGTCGAAAAGTACTTTAAAGAAGAAAGCATTTGCAGAAATTGGAAATGAGCCACTTTTTTCCAAAGGAAAAGTGAAAAGGAAGTCTTTTAAAATGTTTAGTGAAATAATTTTAATGCATGTTCTTCTTACCAAATAACTTTGAAGCATTAGTTTATGTGAATATACTGAAAATGATTCATTTTCATCATTTAATTGAAAATAAATGGCATTCCTTTTCACAAAATTCATTGACCATTTGTGTTGGTAAATTGTTTATAAAAACTCTCCTAATCATTTCACTTTGCAACTTACAACAGGTTATCTCTGAGGAAAATTTAACATCACAATGTATTTTTAAATTAATATACTTTATTTTTTAGAAGATTTTCAGGTTTAAAGAAAAGTTAAGCATCCAAGTACAATGAATTCCCATCAGTTCAGTTCAGTCCCTCAGTCATGTCTGACTCTTTGTGACCCCATGGACTGCCGCACACCAGGCTTCCCTGTCTATCACCATCTCCTGGAGATTGCTCAGTCTCACGTCCATCAAGTCATTGATGCCATTCAACCATCTCATCCTCTGTCGTCCCCTTCTCTTCCTGCCTTCAATCTTTCCCAGCATAAGGGTCTTTTCCAATGAGTCAGCTCTTCACATTGGGTGGCCAAAGTATTGGAGCTTCAACTTCAGCATCAGTCCTTCCAATGAATATTCAGGACTGATTTCCTTTAGGATTGACTGGTTTGATCTCCTTGCAATCCACAGTTCAAAAGCATCGATTCTTTGGCACTTGGCTTTCTTTATGGTCCAACTCTCACATCCATACATGACAACTGGAAAAACCATAGCTTTGACTGGAAGGACCTTTGTCAGCAAAGTAATGCCTCTGCTTTTTAATATGCTGTTTAGGTTTATCATAGCTTTTCTTTCAAGGAGGAAATTGTCTTTTAATTTCATGGCAGCAGTTATCATATATGTGATTTTGGAGCCTAATAAAATAAATGAGTTCCCATACACCCACTCTATCCCCACATGCATACAGTTTTCCCTGTTATCAGCATCTGGCACTTGTTACAATTGATGAGCCAATACTGATGCATTATTATTAATGAAAATCCATAATTTATATTAGAATTCACTCTTTGAATTGTACCATCTCTGGATTTTGACAAATGGATATATTATTGCATTGGACATAATATACATCCACCATTAACCTATCATACAGAATAATTCACTGCCCTAAAACTATTTATGCTAAATCTATTCATCCTCCCTCCATGCAAACCCCTAGCAACTGCTGAACTTTTTACTGTCTCCATACTCTTGTCTTTTCCAGAATGTCATATAATTAGAGTAATATAATATATAACCCTTCTAAGATTGACTTCTTTCACTTAGTAATACTAGCACACCTTGCTTTATTATGCTTTGCAGATGTTGTATTTTTTACAAATTGAAGGTTTGTGGCAACCCTGCATGAAGCAAATTTATTGGCACCATTTTTCCAACAGCATTTTCTCACATCATGTCTCTGTGTGACACAGAGACACAGGAATAATTCTTGCAATATTTCAAATTTTTCATTATTATTGTATATATGTTTATGAAGATCTGTGATCTTTGATGTTATTATTGTCATTGTTTTGGGACATCACAAACTGTTCTAAGAACACTAATAAATCATTTCTTCATTGTAAGGATACTTATATTTATCTGTTGAAGATATTTTAAATACTATTCTAGTCTGATGATTAGTTGTATTTAATAAAGTACAAATCAATCTGGGTAGCCACAGCGGGGAAAAAAAAACAATGATGTAAATAGCTCTGGAATACATTATGTGAGCAATTTATAGAATGGAAAAAACATTTTCAAGACATGTATCTGAAAGAGGAATCAATATCTAAGATACTTTAGAAACTCATGCAACTCAATAGAAAAAAATTATTAAAGTATAGGTGGTGAATCAGAATAGACATTCTTCCAAAGAAGACATTTAGTGAAAATGAAGATGGACAGTATTTTCCATGTAGAGGATATGTGTCACCACTTTCAACCTTAAATTTTACCCTTTATTTACAAGGAGCTCCAAGTAAAACTATGTACATGAAATTATTTCATGTTTCTATGGTTTTTTGTATTGTTCCTTTTGCTCAAATTACTTCTTTTAAAATGAATGTTTATTAATTATCTTAAGAAATGTACTAAATACTTGAGCAAGATATAACCAAAAGCTTCTCCCTTAATGTTTATTCCAATTAACTTTATTAACCTATTTCTCACTCTTTAAATTTTGATTTAATGTCATTTCTTCTAGGAATTCTATTGGAATAAAAGAGATTTTACCATGTGTATTTACTTTCAGTGCCCATATATTCATAGTTACACTTACCATTTTCTTCTTCTTAAACAACAACAATCAAAGCAAGTTCATTAATTTCTCCTACCCTCAAACCCTCTTATCTCTGGCAACAGTAGATACTCATAAAATTCAACTGAAAAAAAAAAAAATCATCTGACAGTCACTATAGCATTTGAAATGAAACTTGCTTCTTTGACTAATACACAAATTGTGCTTAAAGTTTTCAACTATATTTTTTACACTCAAGCTCAGGGAATTTCACTCCATCAAATTTTCTGAGGAAATTTAATCAAATCTCTGTATGCTACTTGATTGCCTTATGACTAGACTGATAGGTGTGCTGAATAATGTTCAGTGACCTTTATAGGATTTATATAAATTAAAATCTCAGAAGGAAACACAGAGTTAATCTAGGGCAATAAATTCCAAAAGTAGTTTCACAGTTTAGTTTTGATACCGTGCAGGGCCCTGTGGGGGGCCCTGTGGGGGCTCCTGGGAATAAAGCCTTTCTGTGTTCCCCATATATTTTTTGTCTTTTTCTTTTTTTTAACATAAATTCATTTATTTTAATTGGAGGTAGATTACTTTACAATATTGTATTGGTTTTGCCATACATCAACATGAATCCGCCACAGGTATGGAAGCAACCCCATATTCTTGATTATAAGACAGCCTTCATTCAACCTCCATGACCTTCCCTGAGTTCCAATGGGCAGGTTCAAGCAGTTGTTAATTAGGGAAGGGAGGGGATGTGAGACCAGGGAGAAACAAGTCAAGAGCAACCTTGGGGCAAGATCCAGTTTTCCTATCAAGGGATACACACAACAATATCTTTGAGCTATTTGGCAGAGACTGAAACCCCCTCCAGGTAGGACAAGTTAACAATTAATGATGGTATGTGGCCCACAAACATGTAGATCCCAGACCATTTGGGCCTGAAAGCTGATTATGCTGACTTCTTACTTCACCACCAATCCATTAGAAGAATGTCCATGAGCTGACCATACCCTCTTTGAATAATTACTATAAAACATCTCACTATCTTCTCCAAGTTGGGACACATGGTTTTCAGGGCATTAGTCCAACATGTCCGCCTTTGCCTGGCAAAGCAATAAAGCTATCCTTTTCTACTTCACCCAAAACTCTGTCTCTGAGATTCAATTCGACACCAGTGTACAGAGAAGCTGAGCTTTCAGCATGAGTCACCTGTAAGAAGCTAGAACTGCTACTATTTTCATGTTTATACAGAAACTTTTCTGTATAATTCTTACACATCCATTTTATACTGAAAATTTTCATTTAGTTGCATTTTCCATGACACAAATTCTTATCAAACTGTAGCACTAAATCACTTAATATTACAATAGCAAATTATATAGCACAAAAATTTTTCCTGAAAGTTAAATAGAGATTATTATAATTTCCTAGAATGTGTATAGAAATTATGATTCCTAACACAATTATTTTATTCAGCTTTCAAGTACCTTACTTCTATAGAGGAAACCTGAAATAGCCAAACTGTCAACAATTACAAAAATAAAAATTCAATTATTATCAGATATTTCTAATACCAACATTTTTATAAACAAACTGAAAACATATACACATTCACAAGCAAAACTATATACACATGTAAAAAAACATTAGACTCATGAAATTAATAAGAAATTATAGCAAGATATTGCAAGATACATGTCCCCTATATGTGAACAATGAACAAGTGGAATTTAAAATTAAAAACACAACACTATTTACATTACAATTCCCAAAATGAAGTATTTCATTATAAATCTAACAAAATATCTGCAAGATCTATGTGAGGAAACTACAAAACTCTAATGAACACAATCGGTTCCGTCTCTCAGTCGTGTCTGACTCTTTGCGACCCCATGAATTGCAGCACGCCAGGTCTCCCTGTCCATCACCAACTCCCAGAGTTCACTCAGACTCACGTCCATTGAGTCAGTGATGTCATCCAGCCATCTCATCCTCTGTCGTCTCCTTCTCCTCCTGCCCCCAATCCCTCCCAGCATCAGAGTCTTTTTGCATGAGGTGGCCAAAGTACTAGAGTTTCAGCTTTAGCATCATTCCTTCCAAGAACACCCAGGACTGATCTCTTTTAGAATGGACTGGTTGGATCACACAATCAAACAACAAGTAAATAAGTGGAGAGATATTCCATGCTTATAGATAGGAAGACTTGATATTATCAAAATATCTGTTCTTCTCAACCTGAGCTATGGATTAAATGCAAACCCAACCAGAATACCAACAAATTATTTTGTGAATATCCACAAATTGAATGTAAACTACATATGAAGAGATGAAGGATCTAGAATAATTAACATAATCAGTAAAGAAAAGAACAAAGTTGTAGACTGACCTTACCCTACTTCTAGACTTACTGTAAAGCTCATGAGCTAAAGCTAATAATCAGAACAGTGTTGAAGGAAGAGACAAATAGAATAGAAAGTCCAGAAATAGACTCACATAGATATAGTCACCTGATTTTTGACAAAGGAATAAGGGCATTACAATGCAACATAGTCTTTTCAACAAATAATGCTGGAATAACTGGACATGCAAAAAAATTAATCTAGATTTAGACCTTACACTCTTGACAAATATCAATTCCAAATGGATCAGAAACCTAAATGTAAAACACAAAAGTTCCCAGAAAACAACACAGGAGAAAATATAGATGAACTTGGGTATGGTCATGACTTTTTAGATACAATACCAAAGGCATGATACATAAAAGAAACATTTGATAAGCTGGACTTCTTTAACATCAAATACTTTTGGTCTGCAAAAGACAATATAAAGAGAATAAGAAGACAATCCATAGACTTTCAGAAAATATTTGCAAGACATGTCTTATAAAGGACAGCTATCCAAATACACACAAATCTCTTGAAACTCAACAAGAACAAAAACAACTTGATTGAAAAATAGATCAAATATTAACAGATACCTCACCAAAGAAGACATATAAATGAAAAATGATCATGGGAAAGATGCTGTACATCTTTTCAAATACAAATTAATTGAAAATTAAAATGAGATTTTAAAAATGCAAATTAAAATGAGATTTTACTATACTCTAATTAGAGCTGACAAAACTCAGAACACAGAGAACACAAAATGCTAAAAAAGATGTCCAGCAACAGGAATTCTCATTCATTGCTAGTGGGAATGAAAAATATTACAGATATTTTGGAAGACAGTTTGGCAGTTTCTTATGAAACTAAATGTATTATTTTCATCATCCAATGATTATTCTCCTTCATACTTACCTAAAGGAGTTGAAAACTTGTCTGCACAAAAACCTGAACACAAATATTTATAGTAGGGACTTTCCTGGTAGCTCAGTGGCAAAAGCTCCACACTCTCAACGCAGAGACCCCAGGTTCAATCCCGGGTCAGAGAACTAGATCCCACATGTTGCAACTGAAAAATCCCACAGGCCACAAGGAAGGTTAAAGATTCTTTGGGCCACAACTAAAACCTCATGCAGTCAAATAAATAAATAAAAATTTAAAATATTTATAGTAAATAAATAAACCATGGTACATAGAAACAATGGGATAAAAGGAATAGAGCTTTCAAGTCATGAAAAGATATGGAGGGAACAAAATGTATATTAATTTAATAACTGAAAGAAGTCGATCTGAAAAGGCTACATTCTGTATGATTCCAAGTATATGACATTCTGAAAAGAGTAAAACTATGGAGAAAATAAAAATGTCAGTGGTGCATCAAAGATGGCCTGGGGATGAAAGAAGCAGGACATGGAGGCTTTTTCAGTCAGTTCAGTTCAATCACTCATTCGTGTTCGACTCTTTGTGACCCCATGGACTGTAGCATACCAGGCTTCCCTGTCCTTCACCAACTCCGGGAGCTTGCTCAAACTCATGTCCATTGGGTTGGTGATGCCATCCAATCATCTCATCCTCTGTAGTCCCCTTCTCCTCCCATCTCCAATCTTTCCCAGCATCAGGGTCTTCTCCAATGAATCATTTCTTTGAATCAGGTAGCCAAAGTATTGGAGCTTCAGCTTCAGCCTCAGTCCTTCCAATGAATATTCAAGACTGATATCCCTTAGGATCGACTGGTTGGATCTCCTTGCAGTCCAAGGGACTCTCAAGTCTCCTCCACACCACAGTTCAAAAGCATCAATTCTTCAGTGCTCAGAATTCTTTATAGTCCAAATCTCATATCCATACATGACTACTGGAAAACCATAGTTTTGACTGGATGGACCTCTGTCAGCAATGTCTCTGCTTTTTATTTATTTATTTATTTGTATTAATGAATGATTTTATTATTTTTTAAAAATTTTACTTTATTTTACTTTACAATACTGTATTAGTTTTGCCATACATCAACATGAATCCGCCACAGGTGTACATAAGTTCCCACTCCTGAACCCCCCTCCCACCTCCCTCCCCATACCATCTCTCTGGGTCATCCCAGTGCACCAGCCGCAAGCATTCTGTATCCTGCATCGAATATAGCCTGGCGATTCGTTTCTTATATGATATTATACATGTTTCAATGTCATTCTCCCAAATCATCTTACCCTCTCCCTCTCCCACAGAGTCCAAAAGACTGTTCTATACATCTGTCTCTTTTGCTGTCTCGCATACAGGGTTATCATTACCATCTTTCTAAATTCCATATATATGTGTTAGTATACTCTATTGGTGTTTTTCTTTCTGGCTTACTTCACTCTGAAGTAAGTAATCGGCTAATATGCTGTCTAGGTTTTTCATATCTTTCTTCCAAGGAGGAAGTGTCTTTTAATTTCATAACTGCTCTCACCATCTGCAGTGATTTTGGAGCCCAAGAAAATAAAAGTCTCTCATTGTTTCCATTGTTTTTCCATCTATCTGCTGTGGAGGATTTTTAGGGCAATGAAAATACTCTATGATATTATAAGGATATGTATGATATTATACACTTGCCCAAACTCATAGACTATATAGCATCAAATTGAACCCTAAGATAAACTATGAATTTTGTGTGATTATGTATCAATGTAGGTTCTTCTTTGGTAAAACTGTACCATCCTGGTGAGTAATAAAGGGAATAGAGAAAATTATGCATGTGTTAAAGCAGGGACTATATTGGAAATCTCTGTACCTTTCTCTAAATTTTGCTGTAAATCTAAAATTGCTCTTGAAAAATTAAAGACTTAAACATATACACACATATTAGAACTTGAACCTACTGACCAAATCTCAAATATTTTTAGTTAAACCTAACTTTAAATTATACCCTTGTGAAATCTACATGCTTCATTTTAATTTTCACTGAAAAAGATAGTTACCTTTCCCAATCAATTCGATAATATTAAAGGAAATTAAAATGATGTTCTGTACTACTATATGAATTTTGGTCTCAGGTATCATATAAGTCAGATCAATTGAATATTCCACCACTGTATTTTAGCGATTATAAACTAAGTTTAATATTATAAGTTGCTAAAGGAATGTTCTAAGAAAATACAGAATTATAGGACTTCCCTGGTGGTCCAGTGGTTAAGACTTCACCTTCCAATGAAGGGAACACAGGTCCAATCTCTGGTTGGGGAGCTAAGATTCCATAAGCCTCGTGGCAAAAAATAAACAAACAAACAAAAAAAAGCAGTATTGTAACAAGTTCAATAAAGACTTTAAAAATAGCCCACATCAAAAAAATTTTAAGAAAAAAAAAAAGAGAAAATGCTCTTAATTTTTAACTATTTTAATGTTAATCTTCACAAAAGCAGTACATTGTAATGAATAAGTTCCTAAATTCCCAGCCTAACATACGTGTCTGGTTTTGTTTCTATGACTCTACTTACATCTGTTACTGATTGTAATTATACTTTTTAGCCTTGCAACTGCTATGCAATTAGATTAATCAAATTAGTTTTTACTTATAATGCCCCCCCCCACACACACACACACAACTTTTGTGCTTTATCTTCACTTTTCCAATTTACTATAAGGTGACATAGTACATTCAGGTCCTGAAATAACTTTTTCTAGACAGATAAGTCAAGTTGATTTAAAATAGTTCACATAAAACATACTAAGATTGTCTACCTCCAGACCAAATTTTAAATGAAGGTTTCACGGTAATACACACACGAAAAAAATGGAATATAGGATGTAAAATTCTATAAAGTATGAAGAAGTATTCACCTAAAATGAGACACGATATGCAACAAGTTTAATCCCACTAAGTAGGAAATGCTCCACTTTTCCATAAGAAAGTATTTCAGGTAATACAAAATTACTTTTAGAAAGCTTATTTTTCTATAAATATGATGCATTTTATAATAGAGTCCATATGCATCTCTATTCAAATTACCAAAAAAGTCCTTAAATTTTTGCCAAAAGAATAATCTTCATCACTAAAATGGGTTTTATAGTGTAATTTAAATCTTTGGTGGCTTGCCTGGAAATGTGCATGTTTCATGAATATTATAAATTAGTGAAGATGTTGAGTGCTGATGTTGTATCATCTCCAGCCACTCACTATTAAACAGAAAAAGAACAGTCTACTCAATGTTGCATTCACCTTTCAAATGGTGATTCAAATTCCTCACATCTTTATGGGGAGAAAAAGACCATAGTTTGGTTCATAGGGTATTGCAATATATTGCTAAATTACTGTGATATTTACTTGAATTTGCTTGAATATTAGCAAGTAAAGATTAATGAATTGCAACGACCTTTTGAAAAGATAACTTCCCTGGTGGTTCAGATGGTAAAGAATCAGCCTACAATGCTGGAGGCTTGGTTTCCATGCCTTGGATTGGGAAGATCCCCTGGAGAAGGAAATGGCAACCCATTCCAGTATTCTTGCCTTGAGAATTCCATGGACAGAAGAGCCTGGAGGGCTGCAGTTCATGGGGTCACAAAGAGTTGGACACAACTTAGCTACTAATACTTTCAACACTGTGAAAAGATAACAGTATAGGTGTATAATCTTGATCTTCTGGAGCAAAAAGGTTTCCTTTGCTGTTTATATTTATTGGCCTACTGTCTATTCTATTGTATCTATATTTATCATAGTCTTGCATTTTGTCAAAAAATTTACGTGATGGTTTAATTGTTAAATTAAACTAAATAAAAGTGAAGTCGCTCAGCTGTTAAATTTTTTCTTTATTTCCAGTATATAACATTTTATTTTCTGTTTAATAGCCTCTAATTGTGAATTTTCTTCTAATATAGGATTCAGCTCTTACCTGGTACACAAAGGGCCAGACTAGCTCCATCACTGAAGAACTGTACAAGAAATCAATTCCTATGGGGATTGCAATGAAAACTTCTATTAATATTTGGAATCCCAGGCAGATGGAGGAGAGTGGAAAGAAAAAATGCCCACAGAATTTCTCAATGTCTACTTTTCAACTTTCCAAATTTCCCCAAGAAATACTCTGCTACACTTCTGCTAGTAACAATGTTAGTCAAACAAACAGGGTAGACTAAGGCTTCTGTTTTATCTTAACACACTGAGAGAATGTTGTTAATGTCCTAAAGAGCAAGCATGTAAAAATTAGAGGTGGTGTTATTTGAGAGCTTAAGTGTTGTTTAAAAAAAAGAAACTTGAGGAGACAAAGATCTTGCTAGGTTAACAGTAGAAGCTAATTATAAGGAGACTACCAACAAATGAATAATCCTTAAAGAAAACTAGGAAAGCCAGGGCGATGCTTCTTAATCTCCAGCTACAGAATACCTACATAGCTATGAAACGTACTTTAAAATATTTAGTACCCTAGACAAAACAAAAAATTGATTTATATAGATACATTACAATTCAGGCCAAAATGTCAACAAAGTTTTTATCTAAATTGACAAGAAGACTTCTATTTTTATATTGAAAAGCAAATCATGGAAAGAAACTAGGGCATGCCCGACAAGAAGTAAAATGAATAAGCATTGTCCTTTTAAAATGGGAGCTTAATTAAAAGTATATTATAGGTGTTATAATAAATCAACAGAAAAGAGGAATGAGGAGTAGACCTATAAATCTGTAAAAATATTATTTATGACAGAGTTTTCATAGCATTTCAGTATGGAAAATTAAGGAGTATTAACATCTGGTCCTGGGACAATTATTGTCAACATGGGAAAAAAAATCAAACTTTTACATAAAACACTAAAAACAATCCACATGGGTTAAAAAAAAAAAAAACAGTCAAGCCATGTGGCTTAAACACACACACAAACCTTTAGAAGACAATATAAAACAATGCTCTTTCTGATCTTTATAAACTTTAAATCTCTGATAAACCTCATTGTTTTAAAATTAAGCTTTCTATTGATTGACAGATACACCCAAGAAAGCAAAATAAAACTAACAGACTGAAAAGTGACTAACAAGACATGCAATTTAAAAGGAATTAATATCCATGATATATAAAGAACTCCCTGAAATTGGTAATAATTTTAAAAGGTAAACAACTTCGTAGGGGAAAGAAAAAATAAAACAGGAAAGAATGTGAAAGTGTTAGTCACTCAGTCCTGTCAGACTCTGTGACCTCATGGATTGTAGCCCACCAGGCCCCTCTGTCACTGGAATTCTCCAGGCAAGAATACTGGAGTAGGTTGCCATTTCCTTCCCCAGGGGATCTTCCCTACCCAGGGATTGAACCCAGGTCTCCCGAGATACAGGCAGACTCTTTACCTACTGAGCCACCAGGGAAGACCGATGCAGGAGACACAATTTCAATCCCTAATCCAGGAAGATTCCACATGCTGTAGAACAATGAAGACCATGTGTCACAACTACTGGGCCTGTGCTCCAGAGCCTGGGAGCAGTAACTACTGAGCCTGTGTGTAGCAGCTACTGAAACCTGTGTGCCTAGGGTCCGAGCTCTACAAGAGAAGCCACCACAATGGGACGTTCACAAAACACAACTAGAGAGTAGACCCTGCTCAGCACAACTAGAGAAAAAACTTGAATAGTAAAGAAGACCCAGCACAACCAAAAATAAATAAATAAATTTAAAAAACTGTTTGACATACCATGTATCAGTGAAATATGAAGTAACAATCTTCATATGTTGCTCACTTACCTAAATTTATAAATCATGTTGATAAACAATTAGCTTTTTTCTATAATATTCAAGAAATTTCAGACATTCCTCTATATTCTAGACACTTTTATTTGTGTACCAGAAATGCTCATAGAAGCATTATTTGTGATAGAAAAAAATTAACAGAAAAATGGATAAAGAAATCATGGAGAAGTCATATTATGCAACACTGAGGAGGAAGTGGTAGCCCAATCCAGTATATTTGCTTGGAAAATTCCATGGACAGAGGAGCCTGATGGGCTGCAGTCCATGGGGTCTCAAAGAGTTGGACATGACTGAGCACACACACATGAAATAGCAGCAAAATTGAAAGAATTATGGATATATCTGTTGTATCAGTTGAAGTCCAATCAAGAAAGAGAAATTACACTGTATTTCAACTTTGAAAGTTAGAAGAATCATTTACTGTATCAGGAAACTGGAAAAAAATAATTGGTTAGAAGTAAAAGAAACTCTAAGGTCCGTCTAGTCAAGGCTATGGTTTCTCCAGTAGTCATGTATGGATGTGAGAGTTGGACTGTGAAGAAGGCTGAACGCCAAAGAATTGATGCTTTTGAACTGTGGTGTTGGAGAAGACTCTTGAGAGTCCCTTGGACTGCAAGGAGATCCAACCAGTCCATTCTGAAGGAGACCAGCCCTGGGATTTCTTTGGAAGGAATGATGCTAAAGCTGAAACTCCAGTACTTTGGCCACCTCATGAGAAGAGTTGACTGATTGGAAAAGACTCTGATGCTGGGAGGGATTGGGGGCAGGAGAAGAAGGGGACGACCTAGGATGAGATGGCTGGACGGCATCACGGACTCGATGGACGTGAGTCTGAGTGAACTCCGGGAGATGGTGATGGACAGAGAGGCCTGGTGTGCTGCGATTCATGGGGTCGCAAAGAGTCGGACACGACTGAGCAACTGAACTGAACTGAACTGAAAAGAAACTCTGAGAAATATAGAAATTGCAAATATTAGGAGAAGCCAGAAATCCTAAGGCTGAGATTGGATGCCGTAAGGGAGACCTCTCTCTCTCTTTCTCTCTCTCTCTCACACACACAAACACACACACACCACCTTGAACTGAGAGCCAGACCTTTGGAGAGGGCATTGCTAATGTTCACTGAATGCAGAGAAGTGATTTCATCAGAAATTCACCCTCTAGGGGCCTGGAAAAACTGTTCATGGGGAGGAGTATCATCAGCAAAATCTCCAGAGTTGTGTGCTAAGGGAAGGTGATGGATACTAGGTGGTGCTGTGTGATGCCTGCTATAAGATTATGTACTAGAGAAGCTGTCTGCATGGCAGGAGCCCACTGAACAGCTACTTGGATATATCCCTTCCTCATGCAGTGTCCTTTTAGTGCCCTTTGAATATTCATTGGAAGGACTGATGCTGAAGCTGCAATACTTTGGCCATCTGATGCAAAGAGCTAACTCATTGGAAAAAAAAAAAAAAACAGGAAAGACCCATGCTGGGAAAGATAGAAGGCAAAAGAATGAGGGCGGCAGAGGATGAGATGTTTAGATAGCATCACTGACTCGACGGAATTGAACTTGAGCAAACTCTTGGAGATAGTGGAGGACAGGGAAGCCTGGCATGTGCAGCCCATGGAGTTGCAAAGAGTCAGATATGACCTAGCAATTGAACAACAACAAAACTTAACATACTGCCAGTTGGCAAAAAAACTTATTTAAAAGGTCTAGATCCATTCTTGTTCATCTTCTGAAACAAACAGACAATAAAAGACAAGATAAAGGAGAAGCATGAAACAACTTCTTGACTATTTTTAGCATTATTGCTCTTAAGCAGAGAGATGGATACATGGAAGATGATATTTTTTTAATCTTCTTTGTACCCTTTGTATGGATACTAATATTTTGTGGGGGCTTTTAGTATTGAATTTAAAAAAATTTAAAGGCCCAAATCCAAGATATATTTAATAGAAAATCAATCTGATCAGTGGAGTATATGTGCTACATACATCACTCAAATATTTCAGTGCATAGAATAATATGTATACTTCGAAACTGTTTATAAAAATAGCAAATAACCTTGATATCAAAATCTGTAATAATAGTGATAATAGCAATATCACCCCAAATAATAGCTCTAACCAAAAGTAATCCATAATTGCTAATATCACTGAATGAGAAGTTAACAGAAAACTTCATGAATGGATAGATGGATGAATCAAGTTGTCATAATTTGGAAGTACAGAATACCATATTTCAAAAGTTTACCATAATGTAGAACCTAAATTCAATCAAGTCATTCCTTCACTTCTGGTTTAAAGTATCTATAGGTTAAATAAATATATCAAAAGTCTCTTTGAAGGTGTAATTAGCAAAATCCTGAATGTGGGAAACTTCACAGGACAAAAGATTTGTGTTTTTGTTTTTTTTTTTTAACTGTAAGTTTAAGTAAGATGGCATACGAGTCCTCAATATTAAAGGAGCTTTGAGAATACAGAAACAAAATTCAGTTTGGACCTTGACTGGATTCCAGTTTAAGTAAACCAATACAAAGAAAAAGATAAGAGATTGAAGAGTACAAACACATTCTGCCTTATTGATGGTAATTATAATTGGATAATGGATAATCTAACTAATACTATAAAATTTTGTTATAATACTGTTGTGATCTTCATCTTTTAGAAACACAATTTCAGAGTTTACAGTGCAATCATTTAAGCTTGGGGTTCTAATTATTCTAATTAATTATAGATAAAAGTTGATAAGCAACATGCTAAAAATTGTAGAATCTGGATAATAAGTATATGGGGTTGCATTTCACTATCATCTTTTGTTTCATGTATAGAATTCTCCAAATAGAGTTAGTTACTAAGATCTTGAAACATTTCAGCAAGCAGGTGATGACAAATGGAAATGAATACTGTAACATCAAGTATTAATAATTGACAATGTGTAAAATACCAATAATATTCTGTTAAATAAAAAAAACTAAGTGTCTGATCCATTGTTTAGGTGATGTATATGAACAGATCAACTCTTCTCAATGTAGTCTGTGCATTATTAGAAACCTAGGTATGTTGTAAACACTGACAAAGAGACATTTAGTATATTCACAGAGGAAAAAAGAATTACAACAGTTTTCCTCCTAATTTTCAGTTGCCACTTTACACCTGACATGAGAATCTTTCAGTTGTTGCAAATAGGATATAAAGGGGCAATGGAGCAGGAAATAATTTTTATCATGACCTTTCTTCACTAAGGTATTCTCTGATGACAATAGTGACATCAAAGAGTTTAGCTATAGTTTGAAAGTTTCCTGCAAAAAACAAATTCAGCAACAACAATTTTTCAACATTTCCATATACATTCTGGTATTTATAGATGTATGAATACATGATATTTGTATGCAAAATAAAGATATTATGTACAAAGCTTTATTTAAAATGAAATATTACACTTTCTCTCCATATTCATTCACATAAGTACATTCTTATTGTATACTTATATATGTGTGTATGTCTGTGTTTCCACGTGTGAACATGGGCTTAAAGGAAAACATACTATAAGTTAAACCTGGATTGTCTATATTAACAACAAACAAAGCTGAATTTAAGCAAAGAAGTATTATAATGCTAAATGTTTTGATATATAGGAAGATTTAACAATGATAAATTTAAATACACTCTCTTCTTTCTTCCATTAATGTGTGCAGAAATCAAGTGTTCATCCTATTTCATTCCTTTGAAGATAATGTTTCTTTCTTCCTCTTGCTACTTAAACACTTTTGTTGTTAAGTTTCAGCAGCCTTACTCTAACATTACTTTTTGGGGTTATTTATTCTGTATGAATTTTCAATAGAACACCTCTTTGTCATTGATTTTGGAAAATTCATGCTTACTATATGTTCAGATTTTTTTCTTGATTCTCAAATTTCTCTTTTTGAACCCCAGTTTCATGTATATTATAGCTTTATATGGAATTGATAACATTTCTTTTATTTTTAATGTTTTCTTTCTTTAATTTAGATGGTGTGTGTGTGCGCGCTCAGTCATATCTGACTCTTTACAACCTCATGGACTATAGCACTCTAGACTCCGCTGTATGGGATTTCCCAGGCAAGACTACTGGGAAATGTTTGTCACATGTGTTAAGCGTTCACAGAGTCCACCTAGGTTATTTTCTCCCTTGGATACTGGATAGATTATAGTCACATAATTACTTGTATTGTATGCCCAAAAACCTGGGTATGCTTTCTTATATATAATACCACGTCATTTCCTGAAACTACATTGCTCTATTTACTTGGCCTTGATTCTCCTTTACAATTGCTTACAGCATTAGATAATATATTTTTAAGCTTTCCCCCCTGCCAGTATTTCAGTATCTATGCATCTGTAAATTTTCATAGCACTTTTTTTTTCAAATGGCATTATGTGTTTGCACATAAATTATTTTCTTTTCCCTTGTCATGTCCGCTAATCTTTTTGCTGTTGTTACTGCATTTGGCATTGCAAGTTCAATTTAACTTAGGAAAATCAAGCTGTCTATTCTACTTCATTCATCATCATCAACCAAAATCATTCTGGAATCAAAACTTGTTTTCTATTATCTTGTTATTTTTTGGTGATGATATATGGAAGGGAAAGTAGACAGTGGCAGGGCATAGGATTGAACTGTAGTTTATAGCAAACATCTGCCTCTGCATCGTAACCTTGTGGGATTTGTGCAGACTCTTATCTACAAAAATCAAAATTCAGAGAGATGCTTTTTCTGCCAAATGTCGTTAGATGCAGAACTCACTGTGCAGGTCATCAACAGAAAATTCAAGTGTCAAGTACACATAGATTACTCATATTATATGCAATTATAAGAAAAACCCAAGCACCAAATATGTTCTAAGTGCAATGAATAATTTAAATTGAATTTAGAAAAATTTATCTTTGTATTTTGAAGTAACAGAAACAACTTAATAGATCATAGTATATTTTTGATAAATGTTTTTGAGGACAGTTAATAGAGGGATAGTTTAGTTGTGCTAGAAACTTGGAAGAGGTATAAACTCAGATCACTGTTTTAGTACAAACAGGCAAAAGGGTATTCTTAATCATATTAAGATCTGATAGTTAATGCAAAGTAGATAGTATATTTTCATCTATGATTATAAAAAGAATACATAGTAGGTAATTTTCTTCTATAGACCTTGAAGGTTATAAATGGAAAATCACTCAGAATCCCTATTATTTTATCATGCAATTTAGCCTGTATGACTGTTATGCATTATACCAGTCATATGAATGTTAGGTTTTAAAGCAAACATATAAAGTCTAAGTATTACGATTAATTCATTATCTTGTCAGGTTTATGAAAGTTATTGGACTTGGACACTCATTCATTTAATTTTTTCAGGTTTCAAAGCTCTTTGAAATTAATCAACAAAACTGAGATACCTATATTTGGAAGAAATATATCAATTAAATGATGACAATTTGAGCAAAAAATATATCATGAGTTACATGAATTAGTGTTTACCTCAGAAAGAATTTTTATGATTTTACTTTTGATGATAGTTCATCTTGTTATTGTTTTAACCACCAAGTTTTTCTGAATATTATCATTTTATTTTTACTATACACAGTCTACATGTAGGTAGCCTCTATTTTATGATTCTGCTATTTGGATAACAACTCAATTTAGATAAATACTTTTATTCCACTATAAAGTCCAAATACTGGATATCTGAGGGCTCCTTAAAAATCCTATAGTACAACTTCTGACCTTATGCAGAAGAACTCTCTAAAACATTCCAGAGATGTGGTCAATCAATTTGGAACCTCTCATGAGGGAAAAAGCCATTTCATCATAAACAATGTGTTCTGGCTGGGGAGTTCTTACTCATATTGAACCAAACTTCTACTACACATTCATCTAGATTTTTCTTTTGGAGTTAAACTTGGAAAAATCTAATCCTACAGTCATTAAAACTCTTCACATATTTGGGAATAGCCTTCATGTCCAAGAGCCTTTGTATATCAGATGAAAAATTCCTATTTCCTTCAACTGCTCTTCTGTCAACATGGTTTTCAGACCCCCTATATATCATGCACTACCATTTCTATTATACTATAATTATGTTTCTTAATATATCTATTAAAATGTAATTTCCAGAAGTATGTACAATTTCCAACTTGTAATTGGACCTATAACAAATCATTACCTTTTTTTTTCCAAAAAACAATAACATATTTTCTTTAACTCAACCTCAGATTTTGATAACATTTTTGCCAAGTACATTACACTGCCAGCTCATGTTGAATGCTTACTTATAAAAGAACACAGTTTACTTTATTCATTTATCTAATTTGATAAATATTTTAAAATACACACTATTTCTATTTCTGGTTAAAAGCTGTGTTAGGTGCTGGGAAGAAACAGACAAATAAGATAGGGATTTCAATACAGTTGGTGAAACTGATGAATTCATATAAAAGTTCAATAAAATGCAAACAGTATGTAACTGAATCACAGAGGAAGATTACTTAAAACATACTGAGAATCAGAGAAGGTTTCCTGGGAGGTACTACAGGAGCTACATCTTGGAAAATAAGGAGCAGGTAATTGAATCACAAAGCACAAAGAGGTGAAATAGTGTCATTCTTTGGAAAAGTGAAAGGATTTTTACAGTGTACTAGGAAGTCCAGCTAACTTAAAAGACAATGCTTAGACAATAAACCTTACAAAGTTCTAGATTAAGCTGTTCTTTTCCACCTTTGTTTAAAAAATGTTTAACACATCCCCATTTCACTTTTTGATTATAAAGGAAATTTCTTTCTAAAAGTGCACAGAAGAACTTAACCAATACAATATTCTAAAGTAATTAGCCTCCAATTAAAATAAATACATTTAAATTAAAAAATATATAGTAGATTGGCTACAAATGTACCTTTTGTGTCCCTCCAGAAAACTACTCTAATGAAAGCAAAGAAATAAGAAGCGTATAAATCAAACCAATGAAGAGTATATATGCAAGAGTGTATGTAATTGTATTAGAGATTTCAATACAATTCTGGAGGATGAAAAGTAGAGAAAGAAATGATAGTTGAAATAACTGGGTAAAAGTAACCACAAGACCCACAGAGAATTACTAATCAGAAGGTAATCAACTTGACTCTTCCATCTTCTGCAAAAATAACTCTGAAGATGCTGGATTCTTAGTATGATAAAGGTCAGAAAAAAAGATAAGAGTGGAAACAGAAGGATTAAGATCAAATCTATGTATGGAAGATAGTGCAACGTCTTTCCCTCACTGTCAGGGGAGGTTATACTCTGTCAGGTTATACTCTCTTCGGCACAAGTCCTGAAATTTCTTTTCTAGATAAAAGGGGAAGAGAAAACACTTCTCTATTCTAGCATTTGGAAATCCTCCAAAGAAATATTCAAGACCTTACTCACATTAAAACATATATATATATGTTTTATATATATCTATATATATACACATGTGTGTGTGTGTGTGTGTGTGTATGTGTGTGTATGTTTCTTGCTCTCTCTGTGTGTGAGACAGACTGAGAGACAGACAGACAGAAAACAGCCAGAGACAGACAGAGAGAAAACAGCCAAACAATCTTTGGTTCCTAAATTAGAACATAGCCAAAGACATTTAAGAAAAACATTTAATATGAAATAGCTGTTGTTGTGGTTGTTTAATCACTAAGTCCTGTCTGACACTTTTCCAACCTCACGGACTGTAGTCTGCCAGGCTCCTCTGTCAAAGGGATTTCCCAAGAAAAAATACTGGAGTGGGCTGCCATTTCCTCATCCAGGGGATCTTCCCAGATCAGGGATCAAACCCACATCTTCTGCATTGCAAGTGGTTTCTCTTTACCACTGAGATACCAGGGAAGCCCAACATGAAATAGAAAAACCGCCAATAAGCAAAGAAAATTGCATTTTTATAGGAGCAAGAAGCTATGTGTAATACTAAAAAAAAAAGAAAAGTATATCTCTGGATGTAGGGTGGAGAAAGATATTGCATCCAGAATGAAACAATCAGAAAACAAAAACTAGTTCTTGGAAATTTAATTTATGATTTCTAAACTGAAAAAGAAAATAAGTAAAAGATTTGTAATTATTTCAATGAAAGAATTTTTTTTTAGAAATTAGAATAGGAAGAAAAAGTACAAAAATATGAAAGAATAGACACTAAAATAGGGGGTTAATCCAAGAAATCTAACATTGGAGCATTAGAAATTCCAATGAATGAAAATAGCCAGACATTTGAAAAAGGGTGATGATGCAGAACTGGGTCATAAGTTCAGGAAGGACAGAAAGGTAAATGTGATTTCAGGAGAAACATAAAGCTGCACCATAAACATATCATCATATTATACCCTCTGATTCACTCTGAGACAACATTTACATGATCACAATTAGTTCATCACTGATCATTGATTTAACTGAAAATTGGTATATCAGTGCACGTGAAGAATGAGGAGGGAAAGAAGAGATGGTACAGTGGAAAACAATTGAGTGGAAGTCAAAAAACAATGTTCAAACATGCTGCTGCTGCTAAGTTGCTTCAGTCATGTCCGACTCTGTGCAACCCCAGAGACAGAAGCCCACCAGGCTCCCCCGTCCCTGGGATTCTCCAGGCAAGAACACTGGAGTGGGTTGCCATTTCCTTCTCCAGTGCATGAAAGTGAAAAGGGAAAGTGAAGTCGCTCAGTCGTGTCTGACTCTTTGAGACCCCATGGACTGCAGCCTACCAGGCTCCACCGTCCATGGGATTTTCCAGACAAGAGTACTGGAGTGGGGTGCCACTACCTTCTCCAGTTCAAACATGACAGACCAAGACTTAGCAGCAAAAGCCGATGTTTTCAACAAGTAATGGTGACTCCTGAATGTTTCTGCTAAGGTATCTGGGACACAGTCATCAAGGAAAATTCAGTGCAATGTCCCTCTTTCTGAAATTTCCCCAGTGGTCCAGTGGTTGAAAATCTGCCTACCAATGAAGGGGACATGAGTTCAATCCCTGGTCTGGGAATTGAGATCCCACATGCCAAGGAGCTACTCGGCCTACATGCCATAACTAGAGAGCCCATGTGCCATAATTAAGACCCAACATAACGAAATAAGTAAATACATGCTTTAAGAAAAAATAGTCCATCTTTCATTTTGATTGGTTTTCAGCGTTATCTCATACATTGTCTTCAGCTCAGCAGCAGTTAGTTCTGTGTTGTCCTTATTCTTGTTCAGAAAACAAAAAACAAAAAAAACAGTGGATACAAGGGAGAGAATTCAAGTTAAGAGAAAGTGGATAGGAAAATTCCAAGGTTAACTTGTTTATCAGCAAAATGCAAGCTTCCAACATGTAATAAATTTTAGTGTAGCCACCTGGACTTGAATTCAACTGTATATTTGCTTCCATGCTTTTGGCATTCTAGTCTATCATTGTCCATATGACGTCATTTATGAAGCTCCGGAGGCTGGCATTTTCCATCAAGTCAGAAAACAGAGCATATGTCTTCTCTATTACTATTCCTGAAATGAAATTATTTTATAGCCAGATCATTTGAGAAATAAAAAATACAATTTTGCAACTTGATGGATTTTCATTACTTTCATTTTGTTAGATATTTGAGTTTTTTTTTTTTTTTAAACCAACAGTGTAAGTTATTATGACATTTTGTCCACATCTTTTATCTTCCTTTAGGTGATACCTCAGGTCAGTTTAAATACACACACAAGCACACACACACACACACTTCACAATGGTCTCTATTGACTTCAACAAATCGCATTCTCTACAGATGCTCCCTGTGAGATAGAAAAGAAAGAAGCTTGTTCATAGATTCCCTGTAGCACATCACTACCATTGATCCGTGGTTTTAAGGGCTTTAGCCACTAATTTCCTCCCACCAATGGAGAGACCCATTGCTCACTGTGTTTAGACTATTTTGGCTGCCCACTGTGACTTCAGTTCTTAATCTTCCTGAAAGTGTCAAAAATCATGCTGCTATTTGGAGGGAGAGCGATTTCTTTATATATATACATATATATATATATATACACACATGTTACTGAGAGTGATACTTTTCTTAGTATTAAGATGCCCACAATAATGGAGAGAGCTCTGAAATATGTCTGTTCTGTTCACTGTTGAATAAATAACCACAATGGTTCATCTATGTATGTCAGAGAATGTTTTAGCCATGTATTTTTACTCAAGCATCGGTAGTGTTTTTAGAAAAACCGCATGATGAGTCTGTCACCAAGGTCTAAATATAGGTGGAAAATGTTAGTGTAATTAACAAAAGGAATACCTTTGGTATTAGCAACATGCAACCTTTAAAGCTCTAGGTAACTACTGTTCTGTATTACTCACACAAAGTGAGTATACACACAGTTTTTCTCATTAATGATATATTTGATTTTAAACAAATAGACCAAGTGCATTAAACAGCATAGCATATATAAAGATGTTAACCTCACTGTTGATCAAATAAACACAAATTGAAACATCAATGAATTATTATTTTTAGCTTTCTAAATTAGAAATATTGAAAAAGTAATACTACTTAATGATGAAAATAGTTTTGGTTGAAGAATAAATCAGTTCATTGTTTTGGAAAGCAATTTGTCCATAGGGATTTAAAACTGCGAAAATGTTTATCCTCACTGACACTTTAATCCCACTTTTGGGAATCTGCCTTATGATACTAACCTGAGATATGGAAATAAAAATATGAGCAAATGTTCATTCCAGCGTTATTTATAATTGGGAAAAATCATCCCACAGTTAAAAGATTAATTAAACTATGATACAACCATATTGTATAATATTACACAGCCATTAATTTATTTTAATAAGAAGGAAGAGACTTATGTTATTTTGAGTTATGGTGAGACCAACTGTTCAATCCTGAACATGTCTGATGCAATTGAACTTAGAAGCCAAGAATGACTGGCCATTGTTGGTACTTGGAGAAAAAATAGAACAATACTTGCATTTGTGATATTTTTATTGGTCAAAACTCAGTTGGATGCAGGTGACAGACAGCTTGTGATACGATTGGTAAAGTTTACTGTTGCTCTCAGAGCTAAATCAAATGTTAAAAACAACAACAGCAGCAACAACAAAACTCTTAAGAGGGCAGAATCCAAGATAGCCTGAGGGAAGACAAAGATTATAACTAAAGCTTCCAAAGTTTTGCATCTCTTTCCTTGCCTTCTCTTTGAATGTTGGCTCAGACTCTCCTTCCACAAATGCAATTCTATACACACAAGGAATAGAATTACATGGCACAGAACAGTTTTCTGTTAGTATGTGAGTATGTTTGTATCCACAAAGGAAAGACTTTCCTAGGGAAAGTCTCCACTTCACTCAATTTGTGTTATGGATCTGAGTGGAACGATGCTAACTCCTTTCCCCCTTCAATTAAAAGGGAGTAGACACATATCCATCGAGGGAGTCAGTATCACAGATGCCAGCTCAGCACATGCCTCCTAGAACACAATCATGGAGAAGGCAGTGGCACCCCACTCCAGTACTCTTGCCTGAAAAATCCCATGGACGGAGGAGCCTGGTGGGCTGCAGTCCATGGAGTCACTAAGAGTCGGACACGACTGAGCGACTTCACTTTCACTTTTCACTTTCCACTTTCCTGCACTGGAGAAGGAAATGACAACTCACTCCAGTGTTCTTGCCTGGAGAATCCCTGGGACGGGGGAGCCTGGTGGGCTGCTGTCTATGGGGTCGCACAGAGTCGGATATGACTGAATCAACTTAGCAGCAGCAGCAGAACACAATCAACATGATATAAAGAGTATAATTAAGAAAACAAAATGGGAAAAAAACTGTAAGATCAAGCCACTCAAGGTGGCTGTTCTCTTGTTCTCTGCACATCTTCTTCCCAAGCAGTGCCTGCTTCACCTACACACTATTCACATGACTGTCCTTCCTACATACTTGCCCCAGGCTCCAGTTAGTGATTGTTCTTAAGGGAGTGGGCAGTGAGAGGCCTGCCTCTCTGCTAGAGTCCCTGCTAACTGATGAGCCAACCTAAAGTCAATTCCCCGTATAACTGGTAATCTCTCCTTTCCTCCCTGGAATGAAGACTACCGTCATGTCCTGGCCACCCCCCGCCCCGCCCCAGCCAAATGCCTCACAGTGTGTGGTGTTGCTCCAGGACCTTGTTTCACATGATTAAGCCTCTTTATGCATTAAACCAGTGGTCCCCAATATTTTGAGCATGAGCAACCGGTTTCATGAAATACCATTTTTCCAAGGACTGGGAAGGAGAGAAAGCCAATGGTTTCTGGATGATTCAACTGCGTTACATTTATTGTGTACTTTTTCAATCCCTGGGTCAGGAAGATTTACCCCGGAGAAGGAAATGGCAACCCACTCCAGTATTCTCATCAGGATAATCCCATGGACAGAGGAGCCTACTGGGCTACAGTCCATGGGATCTCAAAGAGTCGGACAGGACTGAGTGACTAACACACATTTATTTCTATTATTATTGCATCAGCTCCCTCTCAGAGCGTCAGGCATTAGATTCCAGAAGTTGGGGACCCTGCATTAAACTACTAATGTCTCTATCACTGACCCCATGTTCTTTCTCCACCGTTGACACTGGGCAAGTTCAGTTCTTACAGGCTGCAGTCCAACAGAAATATACCAACATTTTTATGACAGCAGCATTATAACTTTTAAAATATAAAATCAAACAAATTTTTAAGAAGAAAAACTTTCTGAATAAACCGTTTTTCAAATTTTCTACAATGAACTCACTTTTTTTCTTTTTAAATTGTTCTACACGTATTTCATGGCTTCCCAGGCACCTCTGTTGTAAAGAATCCACCTGCAATGCAGGAGACACAGGTAAGATCCCCTAAAAAGAAATGGCAACCCAACTCCAGTATTCTTGCCTAGAGAATCCCATGGACAGAGGAGCCTGGCAGGATACAGTTCATGGGGTTGCAAAAGAGTCAGACATGACTTAGTAGCTAACTAACAAGTGTTTCAGAAAGTAAAGAGGGAGGGAGTTTAAATAAATATATAATAATGCAAATTAAAACATTATAGAAATGGCAAAGTAATGTTGAGTCCTAAAATATGAGTTTTTTGGTAGCATATGGGCATTTCTATACCTAAGCAACTAAATAGCAATAAAGGGCTTTAATCAATTGAATTAATGATGTAGCTGGAAGAAAAGGTAGGCAGAAATACACAACATAAACTTAGAAGAGACAAAAATTTTGTTACACATTTTTACAAATGCAGAAAATGTGTGCTGTTTACTGAGAAATGCTGGTATAAACTTACCTTTCTTTCGGAAAATAATTAAGCAGGGTGACATAAAGCAGAGTTACTCTTCCAATTTATGTGAACCTAGTAGCCTTGAAAATTACCCTATCTCCAGAAAAATCATTACAAAGACTCAATTTGGGACTTGATTTGTCAAATTCAGGGTATTACACTATGAGGACCAGAGGATTCAAAATCTATCCTGTAAAGTTTATGATATCTTGTTTTTCAGATCTGGAAGATGACCAGAGTGTGCCCATTTTCTTGAAACATGGCCGCCCAGTGTATCAAAGGTTAAGACTTTGATAAGTTGGCTTTTCTGATGGTTTCTTAAAGTTTATGGCCATAAATTTATATTATAGATCATGTACTTCCTCATATTAAAATATTAAGACCTTTTACCTAAATGTCAGGCAGAATCAATGAAAATGATAAGTTGGCACCCTTTTCTCAGTGAGTTTTAAAACTTCAGTTTTAAACTTCAGTTAAACTTTCTAAATAATACAGAAGTAATTTTTTTTTTATTAAATCATTTAGCTCAGGCATTACAAAGTAAAATCCCATGAAAAGCAGGAAAAGCAGGCTTTCTTGACACTTCTCTATGAAGACCTATGCTGTTTACTTGAACATAAGGACAGTTTGTGATGACATAGTCATTCATTTATGTCCTTACCATACCCCACGACTGATGGCAGTTCTAATGATGTTCTTCCTACTGAAAATAAGAGAATCACTTCTTGATGGGGAATTTGGAGGTTCATGAGATGGAGATAAATGTATTATCTAATATGAACAATTATCCCCCAAATGTTTATACTAGAACAACCTCATTTTTACTAGATGGTAAAACACAGAAATGTTTGGTAGAAAATCTGTCCATGTCTCTGTGGTACATGTGTACTCAGGCATGTCAAACCCCTCTCAACACCATAAACAGTAGCCTTCCAGGCTCCTCTGTGCATGGAATTCTCCAGGCAAGAATATTAGAGTGGATTGCCATTTCCTCCTCCAGGGGATCTTTCCTACCCAGAAGTCCAATCAGCAACTCCCGCATCTCCTTCATGGGCAGGCGACTTCTTTTACCACTGAGCTACCTGGGAAGTCCGTCCATGTCTCTACCCTGTAAGTTAGCAGCTGGCAGAGAACACACTTACATGGAGGCATTGTGATGGTCAAATAGAGAAAAAAATGGAGCTAAAACCTAACTTTGAGGACAGGCCTATGGGACTTCTCTGGTGGTCCAGTAGTTGACTTTGCCTTCCAGTGTGGGAGTATGAGTTCATTCCCTCCTCAGGGAGCTAGGTTCCCACAAGCCTCTCAGCCAAAAAACATGAACAACAGCCACATTGCAACTAATTCAATAAAGACTTCAAAAAAACAGTCCATATCAAAAAATCTTAAAAAAAAAAAAAAAAAAGAGAGAGAGAATGTGCCTAAAAGCCCAGGATGGGCCACAGAAACCTTCCATACTTTATTCCATAATTTCATTCATAAGTAAGGTATAAGAAAAGGAACAGTAAAACAACATATGAATAATCATGTCCACATATCTCCCCTCTGCTTTCAGGATTTATCTCCTGCTTTCAGATGGTGGGGTAAAGCGTCTGCCTGCAATGTGGGAGAACTGGGTTCGATCCCTGGATCAGGAAGATCCCCTGGAGAAGGAAATGGCAGCCCACTTTCCAGTACTCTTGCCTGGAAAATCCCATGGATGGAGAAGCCTGGTAGGCTACAGTCCATGGAGTCGCAAAGAGTCGGACACGACTGAGTGACTTCGCTTTTCAGATGGTAAAGAATCTGTCTGCAACGTAGGAGACCTGGGTTTGATCCTTGGGTCAGGAAGATCCCCTGGAGAGGGAAATGGCTATCTACTCCAGTATTTTTGCCTAGATAATTCCTTGACAGAGGAGCCTGGCAGGCTACAGTCCATCAGGTCACAAAGAGTCAGACACGACTGAGAGACTTACACTTTCATAGACTAAGGAGCCAGAAATCAGTATCTTGGAGTCACACAGCAGGCACATTCAAGGTAAGTATTTAAGCAACTCTTCTGATCAAAGTCTGATACTGATGTTCAGACTTTCCTGGTCCATATCAACGGTCCATATCAAACGGTAGATGGTAAAGCATCTGCCTACAATGCCGGAGACCCAGGTTAGATCCCTGGGTCAGGAAGATCCCCTGGAGAAGGAAATGGCAACCCACTCCAGTACTCTTGCCTGGAAAATCCCTTGGAGGGAGGATCCTGGTAGGCTATACTTCATGGGGTCAAAAAGAGTTGGACAGGGCTGAGCGACTTCATTTTCACTTTTTGATCAAAGTCTGATACTGATGTTAGTTTCTTATTGTGCAGTTTCGATGAGGTTGATACAAATGAACATGAGGTTATTCCAAAGTTAGAAGTCTCCTATGAATCAATTCTTGGACTTCAGAGGAGCTGATGGGTCAGGAATAGCCTCAATCATCTGGGTCAGACAATAGAATCCTGTGGTTCAGAGGACAGCAGCCAATGAGGCCATACCATGGAAAAGTTGCTCCTCACATACTGCGATAATACACAGCTTGAATCATTTTAAAGAGTTGAGATCAGTTCTACTTAACACTGGACATATATGTCCCGGTGAGTAGGTTGGACATAAATACTTAATCAAATTACATAAATCCACAATATGTTCTTATGTAACAAACTCTCACTCCTTCATGGATGTATGGGATCTTTTCATATATGTACATCACTGTAACAGTATCCCTTTGTAAGAACTTGAAACCACAGGGCTAAGAGCCATTACAAATACAATAAGAATCTGTTCATTTGACAGAATAACACAGCAAACTCCCATTGGAATTCTGTGGTTATTTAGACAGTGCTGCTGATATTGTTTTGGCTTTTCCTTTGGCAATCTTGTCACTAATTCAGATAACATTTACTTTGGCAAAATACACCATGCCATTTTCAGTTGTCCCTTACTTTTCTGCTTATTCCTTTTTAGCTAATAAGAATTACAACTCCTTCCAAAGTTTAACAGTTTAATTAACTTATCTCTATTATTCTGATGATGATACTAATTTGTGTCAACTAAAAGTGATTGATTTTATCCTTTATTTAACTCCTTGAGGTCCCAATTACTAATAATTGGGTTGAGAATGTTACTTTGAAGTTAATGGCACATAGCCATCAGAAAACATTTTATGTGTATTCTAAGTATCAAGTGTTAACTAATACAATGTCTATGAAGGCTATGATTAGAACTGAAGCATTCCCTGATCTTCTCTTCTCTTACTCAACACTAGGACCAAGAAAGAGAAGAGTGAAAAATGGAGAGTGAAAAATGGATCAGGGATTGCTTCAGTTCTAATCAGAGCCTTTATAGATATTGCATTAGTTAGCATTTGACACTTAAAAAGAATACATATAAAATGTGTTCTGATGGCTATTTGCCATTAACTTCAAAGTAATATTCTCAAAAGCAAAAGTCACTCAGTCCTGTCTGACTCTTTGCAAGCCCATGGAATTCTCCAGGCCAGGATACTGGAGTGGGAAGTCTTTCCCTTCTCCAGAAGATCTTTCCAACCCAGGGAAAGAACTCTGGCCTCCCGCATTGCAGGCTGACTCTTTACCAGCTGAGCCACAGTGAAAGCCCAAGAATACTGGAGTGGGTAGCCTATCCCTTCTAGAGCAGATCTTCCCAACCCAGGAATCTAACCGGGGTCTCCTGCATTGCAGGTGGATCCTTTACCAACTGAGCTATCAGGGAAGCCATGATATTCTCAATCGAGATGTTTCTCTGGAAATTTAGACTCCTAGTCCACTGTCTACTTGACATCTCCTCTTGGATGTCCCATGGGCATCTTGAATTTAACAAATCCAAAACAAGACTCCAAACCTCTTCTTTTCAAAATCTGCTATCTTCTCTATCTCCATTTAGTTCTTTAGGTTGAAAGCGCTAGAGTGGTTGTCTTTGATTTCACTCTCTTACATTATTTGTAATTCTCAAGCAAATTTAGTTGAATTCGAAAGGTGTCCAGAACCTATACACTATCACCACGGTCATTGTTACCATCTTTGTACAACTACCATGATTTTCTCCTGAATCTGTGTTATAACCTCCCCACTGGTCTTTCCATTTTGCCTTTGCCCAATAGAGTCTGTTTTTGTTTTTGATTTTTTCCCTAAAAATCCAAAGGATCCTTTAAAAATCAAAGATGGGTATTCATAACCATCCTAGGGTGTCTCTTTCCTTTCCGAATAAAAAGCAAAGATATCCAGTGACCTATGACACCCAGTATTGCCACACCCAATCCTGCCATTGTCATCTCCCTTTCATGTCCTACAACTCCCCCCTTCTCTTTCTACTCTGGAATCCATGGCTAACCCATTACTTCAAAAATGTGCCAGAAATGTGCCAACCTCATAATTTTTGCTATATCCTCTACCTAGCATGGGCTTCCCTGGTGGCTCAGTGGTAAAGAATCCACCTGCCAATACAGGAGACCTGGGTTCAATCTCTGGGTTGGGAAGATCTCCTGGAGAAAGAAATGACAACCCACTCCAGTATTCTTGGCTGGGAAATTCCCTGGACAGTGGAACATGGCAGGCTATCGTCCATGGGATCGCAAAAGATTCGGACATGACAGCAACTAAACAACAAAAACCACCTAGCATAGTCTTCCTTCAGATGTTGACAGCTTCCCTCACCTCCTTCTGATCTTTGCTAAACTATCAGAATCTTGGCACTTCCCTGGTGGTCCAGTGGTTAAGACTTCACCTTCCAGTGCAGCAGGTGCAGGTTTGACTCCAGTCAAGGAGCTAAGACCCCACATAACTTGTGGCCAAACAACTAAAACATAAAGCAGAAGCAATATTGCAAAAATTCTTTAAAGGCTTTAAAAATGGTCCACAGAAAAAAACTCTTAAAAATAAATCAACATCTCAATTAGGCATTGCTTAAGAAAATTATTTAAAATTGCAAGGCTCCAAAAATGCTTCCAATACTTCTACTTAGTCAATCCTGATATCTTTTTCCTAAATATTTATCTGACATACTGGAAGTGCTTTCCCAATAGCTCAAGAGGTAAAGAATCTGCCTGCAATGCATGAGATGCAGGAGATGCAGGTCGATCCCTGGAGGAGGAAAGGGTAACCCATTCCAGTACTCTTGCCTGGGAAATCCCATGGACAGGGAAGCCCGGAAGGCTACAGTCCATAGGGCTGCAAAGAGTTGGACATGACTGAGCATACATGCACACCTATACTAGAGGTATCAGGTTAAATTTCTCCCATGGCAGACATTAAGACAAGAATTTTATTGCAAGTAGTAACTTATTAGGTGAGTAATCCCAGAAAGTACCAGTAGAGGAATAGAGAAGTGAAGTTGGAAGAAGAATGCCAATACAGGATACATTAAAGAGCAGGTTACAGCTGTGGTTAACTAGAGCTCAATTGTCATGGGAACATATAGGCAATCTTAGAGAAAAGACCTGCATTGTCTTACATGAGCTATGAGAAAACTAGTGTATTTAATTGTCAATTCACTTAAGGAAGTTCTTTTTTCTGTGGGCATATGCAGAATTGCAGAATATATCAGGCAGCCATAGAAAGCCCTCAGGCAATTTGTTAAAAGTGTTTGCTGCAAGAAGCCATTAGATCTGAGCACACAAGGAAAGAGCTTGCTGCAGATATTGTCCACTACACTATACCTTTTGCACAATTCACATCTACTCATTGCCCTGTTAAGTTCATTCATTCTATCTATCACTAATTCTTTAAGGTCATGGTTAGTCATAATGTGTGTGTATATATATATATATATATATATATATATATATATATATATATGTATGTATGTATGTATGTATTGGAGGCTGTGCTGGGTCTTTGTTGCTGTGGGTCTGCTTTCACTAGTTGTGGTGCACAGACTTCTCATTACAGGGACTTCTCTTGTTGTGGCTTGGGGGCTCAGGGGCACTCAAGCTTTAGTAGTTGTGGCACATAGGCTTAGTTGCCCCATGGCATGTGGAATCTTCTGGGGACAAGAATCAAACCTAGGTCCCCTGCACTGACAGGTGGATCCTTAGCCACTGGACCACCAGGTAAGTCCATCATAATTTCTATTAATAAATAGATAAATGCAATGTTAAAACAGGAATGTTGCTAGGAAAGTTATGGATCCCTACTATTACAGTTGGTTCTCCAGGTAGTAATTTGATTGCTTTACAAGTGGATTACATCAGACCTTCATTCCTGAAGGGGCTAAGATCTTATTACTATGTCCTTGTCTGGATTTGACTGTTTCAATTGTCTTTTCAAGGCTATTGCTAGGGCAAGAACACCAAGAGGCAATCCAGTGAATCTGTGTGTTCAGCACAACTGTTTACTGTGCTATTAGGTAGCTGCAGTCTTACATCTCATGATAATGAGGATTAATTATTGCTTCCAGTAAATCTACATCTCTTTTTTTTTTTCCCCATTAGTCTTCTGGCAGGAGAATCCCAAATAGTGACCATAGGTTTACTCTGTATTGTAACTATAATAGAAATGTTCCCTAACCTCCAAGAAGCAAACTGTTTAATCACATGGATCCTGAAGATGCATGGAGTGGGAAGCACATATTCTGTAGGTGGCACACACGGAAGGGTTGTGAGAGTGGTCACTCATACCTCCAACACTTGGTTCCTGGACCTATGTAGTCCAGCTATCAGAAACACTGAACTAGGCATTAGGGGATTTTGTTTGTTTTATTTTTGTTTTTATTTATTTTTAATATAAATTTATTTATCTTAATTGGAGGTTAATTACTTTACAATATTGTATTGGTTTTGCCATACATCATTATACGGAGTGAAGTAAGCCAGAAAGAAAAACACCAATGCAGCATACTAACCCGTATATATGGAATTTAGAAAGATGGTAACGATAACCCTGTGTGCAAGACTGCAAAAGAGACACAGATGTATTTTTGTTTTTAATATATAGTATATCTTGAAGGACAGCAGAATGTTACCCTCAAGCTGAAGCCTTAAATGTGCCTTTAAAAGGTTGTTTCAGAGTTCTACCAGATTGTCAACTGGTGACTTTGTAGAGTTAACTACACAAATATTTTCTGTTATTTTATGTTTAAACTATCTTGGCTTAGTAATAATATGATGGAGTCTTGTTTTCGGTAAATTAAATATCTTTTTATGTCTGGGCCCATCTTCCTCCCATATGACAGAAGATTGAGCTGGGTGATTTATAAGAACTTTGCCAGTTCTCATTTACTCTCTATCTTATCCAATAGGCAGAAAGCTATTTCTGCATCATTTTGGTATTTGTGTTATGGAGAAAATACATAGTTGTTGAGCTTGACCTTGTGATGGCCAATGTGTGCTAACAGTATGTACCCAGATTCTGTTTTCTCATCACAAAATATCTCCTTAATTTATATCTATATGAAATGTCCTAGGAGACACTTTTAAAACTTTAAAATTATAGGTGCATTAGATCTCATAAACAAATCAGTAAGGCTAATGAAATTCAACAAATTAACAATTGTGAGTAAATTACTTCTGTAAATAAATGAATATGCCAAGAACTGGTAATTGCCATATTTGGATATTATTGTCTATATTTCTTTTAAAAAGATTGGTGGATGAAACACTTAAGTTACAGAATTCATACCACTATAAAAATGTTAAATAGGTCAGATAATTTTCTGAACCTCTATGCAAACCAAAAACAACTTGGTGTAATTTTGTAATTTCAGTCTTGAATGAGGAGCTGGAAAACCTGTTTTTCTAGATAAGTTTTACCCTACTATTACAAAATGCATGATTGTATTTATGAGATGACAAAACTGTCAAAGGCAGCCATATTCTTATACTTGTAGTATATGAATCACCCTTAATTTTGACTATAGGAATCCAACATAAATAATTCATTATCAGAATTAGAGGCAGATCTAATTCTCCCAAATAGGCAGTCTAGACTTTTACTATTAATCAGTGTTAAGAATTACAAGGTCAATAACCTTAGAGCTATAATAATTGTATCAAGCCTAAGAATAACAAGATTGTTACTAATACCTTCAAGTGAAAGTGAAGTGAAGTTGCTCAGTCGAGTCCGACTCTTTGCGACCCCGTGGACTGTAGCCCACAAGGCTCCTCTGTCCATGGGATTCTCCAAGCAAGAATACTGGAGTGGGTTGCCATTTCCTTCTCCAGGGGAATCTTCCCGACCCAGAGATCGAACCCAGGTCTTCCACATTGCAGGCAGACGCTTTAACCTCTGAGCCAAAAGACAGTATTATTTCAAATATTGGAAATAGAGTTTACATTGTAGAAAATTATTGGGAATCAGAAAGTAAATGGTTTAGAAGTAAACGGGAAAGGCTGAGGTTGTTATTTATTATTAGAGTTTTTGAATTGATGTTCTATATTACTTATTGAGCAAATATTTATTGAGTTTCTGATAAGTGCCAAGTATTCTTCCAGATGTTTTCCAGGTACTGCTATGGTAAAGAACTTGCCTGCCAATTCAGGAGACATAAGAGATACAGGTTTGATCCCTTGATCAGGAAAATCCCCTAAAGAAGGGAATGGCAACCCACTCTAGTATTCTTGCTTGGAGAATCTCATTAACAGAGGAGCCTGGCAGACTACTGTTCATTGAGTCATAAGTATTTGGACATGACAGAAATGACTTGGCACTTAGGACATTCTGCAGCTGCTGCTGCTGCTAAGTCGCTTCAGTCGTGTCTGACTCTGTGCGACCCCATAGATGGCAGCCCACCAGGCTCCCCCGTCCCTGGGATTCTCCAGGCAAGAACTCTGGAGCGGGTTGCCATTTCCTTCTCCAATGCATGAAGGTGAAGTGGCTCAGTCGTGTCCGACTCTTAGCGACCCCATGGCCTGCAGCCCACCAGGCTCCCCCGTCCATGGGATTTTCCAGGCAAGAGTACTGGAGTGGGGTGCCATTGCCTTCCTTCTAGAATTCCTCCTGACATGGATCTTATAGTCTGAGAGTGTCTTACAGGGAAAAACAGACAGTTTTTTGGGTTTTTTTTTTTTTTTGAAGTATGGTGTTGGTAAATTATATAGTATGCAAGATGGTGTGATTAGAAAAAAAACTATGAAAAGTAAAGATAAAATAAAGAGAGATACAGTAAATGAGGAGGATAAAGAATGTTGCTTTTTTTTTTTTCTAAAAGATGGTAAGCAGAGAGTGCATTGAGTTAATGTGAATAAAAGTCGGGTGAAACAACAAGCCATAAAGCCCTCTAAATATTCAAAGAAGAGCCATCCTAGATGTAGAAGGAGGATGTGCAAAGGTTCTACCACAGAAACATGCCTGACAAGTTCAAGAACATCAAGGAAGACAAGAGTGGTGGAGGCGAGTAAGTAAAGGGATAAATCATAAGAGACAAGGTCAAAAATACTCACAAGAGAACTGGTCATGCGAGACCTTCAGGTTCATCACCCACTCAAAGCAAAGTGGGAAGCCACTGGAGGGCTTTGAGAGGAAAAGAAGTGTCACGATCTAACTCAAATACAACAATGACTGCCTTTGTTGTGTTTAGAACAGACAGAAACAAGCTTGGAAGGAAGTAGGAGGACTAGTCAAAAGCTGTAGTGAAAATCTAGAAAAAGAGATTGGTCCAGGGGTATGTTACATTGAAGGTAGTGAGAAGAGGTTTTATTCTTTACCAAGCTTTTTTTTTTTTTTTTTTGGACAGGGGTTGGGGCACATGGCATGTGGGATCTTAGTTCCTCTACTGTTGAAATTGAACCAGTAACCCTTGCATTGGAAACATGGCATCTTAACCACTGAACAGCCAGGGAAGTCCTAGATATTTTGAAAATAGAGGAAAATGGATTTTTTGTAGAAAGATGGAGTTCTTAATGCTATTAGAAATAACATGTTTTGGAGATAATATAAGGAGTGTTACTCTGATATTCAAAATCTTAGAGATTTACCTGGAAATACTGAGTAGGCAGTTGGCTGCATTGCTCTGAAATCCATAGGAGTGGTAAGCTTAGAAATAGAATTTAAAGTATCAGAATAGTGAAATTAGCAAAGGAGTGGAGGGAAGAAAAGAAAGCTGTAGTAAAATTAGAGTTTTAGAGTTATCACAAAATAACCCTATTCTTTAAAATTATAGCCTTTACATTAAAAGCATCACTTGATCTCCCAGTTGATAGCTAAGCCAATAAAGTAGTCGTCCATCTCCTAGCTATTAGTTAATAATTTAGGCATGTTCAGCTATCATAATAATTCAACTATAATTTAATAATTCAGTGAAAATTCGAGATTTTTTTTTAATGCTTTCAGTTCACCCTTAGGGTAAATAATCTATACAACATGCATAGTATAATCAGGAAGGAGCAAACACACTTTTGAATCTCTGATGAAAGCCACCAAGGATATATGTAGCACACAGCATTGCATCATTGGACTCAGAAATCATTACATGCAATGTTAATGCGTGAAAATATGTAAATTCATGGCTTCTACAATATGCTTTTCCTAACTCACAGGTGTAATAGACAAAAAAAAAAAATGGTATTTAGAATTTTTCTAGGAATAACAATGACATTTTGCAGGTTTTTAAATTTTATTATAGTCACAAAGGGAAAAAGTCCCTGGAGGGATATAGATGCTGTGCTCATAAGTGGGTAATTTGAGGTCACATTTAATAAAGGGGCCAATGTGACAGCAAGATTCAAAGGGGCGACTTGGTAGATGTCATAAAACTAGTAAGTTCTACAACTGTCATTTAAAACTTACCTCTTTCTGACTTCACGTTCACAGATTTAACATAATACCACACTTTTAACATCTACCTTCACAGTTTGGAATGGACAAGTTAGGAGAAAAAATCCAAACCTCAAAATATTTCAACAGACCTGTTCACATACATAAAGCTTTGTAGATTAATGTTTTAGAGCAGGAAATATAATATTGCTTCCATTAGAAGAGAATAATAAAAGTGAAGATTCTTCAAAGAATTTAGCACAATTAGAATCACTAATAAGAAAATGCACTAAAATACATTTGTGTTATTTATTTATGGTGAAAAGAAACTTTCTTACTAAATATTGTGTAAGCATTAATTAAGGGGACCAGTAACTATTGATAAACACTGGAGGACTTCTCTGATTGTCCAGTGGTTAAGAATCTGCCTTCCAATTCAGGGAATGCAGGTTCAATCTCTGGTTGGGGAACTCAGGTCCCATATACCACAGGGCAACCAAGCCCACAAGCCACAACTAGAGAAGCCTGTGTACCACAACAGAGTCCATGCATTGCAACAAAGACCCAGCACAGCTAAAAAAGGAAAAAAGAAAATTTCAGAGAGAAATCGCTGTACACTATTGCTGGGCATCACTGGATAACTTTAGTACCTAAGTATCCATGTATACTTTTTCAAAATTATAAACACTGGGATATTTCAAGAATGTAAGAGGGTATGACTGTATGTTTGAGAACTCATGGTTATTCTGTTTAGTCTGCTTCCTCAGTGCTTCATGCCTTTGTCCCTTTCTTTCTCTTTCCATTATCCTAACTCAGCTTTATTTCTTGGTCAGACTCACATCACCTCTCATAGTTGGGAAAAAAATATTCAGACACTTATACTATCCTCAGCATTTACATATTAAGGTATGCCTACAACTATGAAACTTCTGTGGTTAATTATTTTTCTAATTCTATGGCCAGTTAAATCTAATAAGCCTTACATCAACATTATCATTCTTTACCATCCAGTATAAAAAAAACCCTCATCTATCTTTTCCTATACTATTTTTTGTATGATGCTTTGAGTTTCCTTTCCCTGACCAAACTGACAACTTCTCACCACCACCCAAACCACAATTGAGAAAACTTTAGAAAATTCTAGAATCAAAATGTGCATATCCCTTCAGCACTGGGTAGTAAAATTATTTTTAAATAGTCACCAGTACTATTCCTAAATTAATACATGTTTATTAGACTGAATTTCTAAAGCATAGGTTTGAATTTCCAGAGTGTTGGATTGGTTGAGACATACCCAATGATGAATAAAGTAACAATGACACCTGGTAGGCATCATAAAATAGAAATATAGAACTTTTTATTAGAAGCAGTTAACCTAGGCGGAAACATTCTCTCTGCTCCTGCTGTCACTGCTGAGACCACTTAGCAGATGCACTGACTCCACTCACCAAGCAACTTGGGGGACCTCAAGTAGGCTAAGATAAAAGTTATCATCTATTCCTAACAAAAACTCCAAAAAGCATAGAATAAGGTTAATTAAGTTTGATTCCTGGGCTGGGAAGATCCTTTGGAGAAGGAAATGGCAACCCATTCTAGTATTCTTGTTTGGGAGATCTCATGGACAGAGGAGCTTGGCCGGCTACAGTCCATGGGGTTGCAAAGAGTCCAGCATGACTGAGCAACTAAGCATACCTGCATACACATATATATTCTGAACATTATATATGTGTGTATACATTATAATAAGTACATATATATACCATAAAGTTTTATAACAGATATGTATATATGTATACACATATAAAATGTGTTTATGTGTGTATATAATTGCTATAAACTCAAAAATAAACCAACAAAACCTGAATGTGTGAAGAAAGGGAAACAGCAAATGTGTTAAGCCAAGTTATTGTTTATTTTATAATCACACACATGTACACACATATCTACATAAGCAGACACATGTATTTTTATCTACTTACATATATAAAATTATATATTTTAGATGTTTCACAACTTTTGCACTTTTAATAAATTTTTATTTATTTATTTATTTTTGGTTACATTTATTTATTTATTTTTGGTTACATTTATTTATTTTTGGTTATTTATTTTTGGTTATTTATTTTGGGTCATCATTTTTTGCATGTGGGCTTTCTCTAGCTGTAAGTGGGAGCTACTCTTCAGAGCAGTGCCCTCATTTCTCATTGAGGTAGTTTCTCTTCTTGCAGCTCCTGACTCTAGGGTGTGTGGGTTCAGTAGTTGTGGCAAATGAACTTAGCTGTCTGGTGGCATATGGAGTCTTCCCAGACCAAGGATGAAACTTGTGTTCCCTGCATTGGCAGGCAGATTCTTAACCACTGGACCACCAGGGAAGCCCAACTTCTGTATTTTAATTTACTTTATTTTGGTGCACTTTTAGGTTTACAGAAAAATTGAGCAGAAAGTGCAGAAGAGTTCCTGCATTCTCCTCTGCACCCCTCCTCAGTCATTTTTTTCTATAAATCTGTCATTTTCCATAATTAAATCTGGCATATTTGTTACAAATTATGAATCATAATGGTACATCACTAACTAAAGACTGCAGTTAGGGTTCATCCTTTGTGAATAGTTCTATGGTTTTTGAAAAATGCATGTCAAGTAAGTACCATTACAGTATCATATAGAATAGTTTCATCATCCTAAATGTCTCCTGCACTCCACCTGTTTCTATCTCTCCACAAACTACTGGAAACCTCTGATTTTTTCATTGTATCTTTAGTTTTGCCTGTTCCAGAATGTCATACATTTGAAATATATACAATGCAGCCTTTCCAAACTGTCTTCTTTGATTCAGCAATATGCATTTGAGTTCATATCTTTTAGTGGCCTGTGTTCATTTCTTTTTTATTTTTGAATATTATTCCACTGTATGGATATACCACAATTTATGTTCATTAATCTATTGAAGGACATCTGAGTTGCATCCAGTTTGAGGCAATTATGGATAAGGTTGTTACATATATTCATGCACAGGTTATTGTATTAACATACATTTTCAATCATTTGGGGAAATAGCAAGGAGCATGATTGCTCATCATAAGATAATTCACTGTTTGTAAGCAGTTGTCAAACTCTCTTTCAAAAAGTTTGTGCTGTTTTTCTATTGCCACCAGCAAGGAACAATAGTTCTTACTCCAAATTTTTGTCAGTATTTGGCAACTTCAGTATTTTTGGCATTCTAATACATGTGTAGAGGTATCTCCTGATTTTAATTTTCAATTCTCTAATTAAATTGTTACACACCTATTCATATGCTTATCGGCTATCTGTTTATTTCCTTTGCTGATGTCTATTCATATCTTTGGGTTGTGTGCTTTCCTCTTGTTATGTTTTAAGAGGTTTTCTCTTCTTTGCTTAATTTGAATGAAAGCCATTATCACATATACATTTTGCTTTTGTTGTCTTCCAGTTTATGGCTTGTCTTTCCAGTCTTTTAACTGTGACTCTGCAGAGTACAAGTTTTAAATTTTAATGAGTCCAACTTATCATTTTTTTCCATGCATTGTCCATTTGATGTGCATACTAAAAACTTATCACTAAGTCCAAGGTCAGATAAATCATATATTTATCTTCTAAAAATGTTATAATTCATGTTATACATTTATATCCATGATCAATTTTGAGTCATTTTTTTGGTGAAAGGTGTAAGGTGTGTGTCTAGCATCATTTCTTTGCACATTGGCATCTAATTGTGCCAACACCACTTGTTGAAAAAAAGAATCCATTTTTCCATTGAATTATCTTTGTATCTTTGTCAAAGATAAGTTGATTATGTTTGTGTGGGTCTATTTCTGGGCTCTCTACTCTGTTTCACTGAGCAATCTGTTTTCTTTTTCCAATACCACCCTATGGTTACTGTAGATTTATAATAAGTGTTAAATTCAGTTCCGTCGCTCAGTCGTGTCTGACTCTTTGTGACCCCATGGACCGCAGCATGCCAGGCTTCCCTGTCTATCACCAACTCTCAGAGTTTGCTCAAACTCATGTCCATTGAGTCGGTGATGCCATCCAACCACCTCACCCTCTGTCATCCCCTTCGCCTTCTGCCTTCAATCTTTCCCAGTCTTCTCCAATGAGCATCAATCCTCTGAGGATTATTTTTTCCCCTTCAGTATTGTGCTCATTAATTCTGGGTCTTTTGACTTTCCACGTCTCAAAAAAAGAATTTATTGAGATTTTAATTTGAATTGCTTTGAATCTATACATCAAATTGGGAAGAATTGAAATCTTAACAACATTGAGTCTTCCTATGCATGGACATGGAATATTTCTCCATTTACTTATATTTTCTTTGATCTTTTGCAATCAGAGTTGTGCTTCTCTTCATATAGTTTTTGTGCACATTCTGATACAATTAAACTTGTGTTTCATATTTTGTGTGCACATATAAATCGTGCTCCGTATTTTTATTTCAGATTTCACTTGCTTATGTCTGGTATTTAAGAAGCAATTGCAAAGGAGGCCAGTGGTGCAATGGGTGATGCATCTGACTACAGATCAGAAGAAAGCAATAGCTGTACAACTGTTGAACACCTGAAACTAACATGACATTCTAAATCAACTATTTTTTAATTAAAAAAAAATCAGGTCATTTTCCACTTGAAAAATAATAAAAGCAACAATTGTAGTTATTGTCAGCAGCAAAAGATAAATGATTAAATTCACTCAGAGTACACTAAAAACTGATGCAGAAATTGAATGTTTCTTTGTTCATGTAAGGACGTATATGCCTAATAGAGACAGCCATAAATGACATTCAGAAGGAAAAAGTTAGAAAATATTATTATAATTGTGGAAATCAAAGATGTCAAAGGACACTTGAATGGGATATTGACATTTGATCAGAAGCCTTTTACTCATATTCTTTTCAAATTGAAGATTACAATGGCCTTCATGCCTACATAGTCTAAATTATTTTATTCATCTAAAATTATAAAAGTATATCTCCAGGTATAATTGCCACACAGGTGCACATTCAGCAACAAATAAAATAATTTTTTTATCAATAAGGTAATTTGGCTAGTGTTTGTAGATATCATTTAGTAGTGTCTCACTGGATATCAAATCAGATTACTTGCACAACAACTAGCTAGGTTTCCTATTTTCTCTGGAAATCTGACTAGGTATACATAATGTCCTATAGCTTAAATTTTTGTCTTTAAATTCTTTTCAGATGATTATACATTTTCTCTTGGAATTGCAGGCAATTTCCTCATCTCAATCAAGAGTTTTTTATTTGTTTAAAGATTAACATACATGTTTCTGTGTGTTTGTTTATCCCAAACATAAAGGGATTTTTCTCCATGAATGTAAATGAATGTATCACCTTCTGAGTGTTTAGTACAATTGGTTGGCAAACTGTTTATATTTCATTTTCTCATGGATTTCTTAGACTACACATTTACTTCAAAGTATGTAAATAAATATTAGGCCAAACATATTGAAGATATGTGTTCCTTTTGAAATGTATAGTTGCTAGGCACCTCTTTCATATTCTTGTGCATCAGTTTTCAGTGGGGTAATTGTATCTACCTTTTAAGTTTGTTGTGAGAATCAGTAGATTCATAGATGTCAAGTGTTCTTGATCGAAGACAAGCAAGCTAAATATTAGCTAATAGCTTTTCCCAGGTGACTAATGTCTTGCTATCTATGAGAAACACATGAAAAAAATACTACCAAATAAGCATTTAAACTAATTGATTTCTAAAGTTGGTTATACTTGCAAAGTCTTTCTTTCTATTTATTTGAATGTGTATATGAAGTTTAGATCAATACTTTGGTACTCTACCAGCATATCATAGAGTTGTTTAGTGTTTTATTACATCCTCCAGCCATAAGAATTGCTACTGCATTGTGCTTTGTATAACAAATCATTTTTTTTGTTACTTAAATGTAATATTTAAACACTGAACTGTTTAAGACAATTTCAAAGGCTTTCTACAGTTAGTCTCTCAAGAAGTCCAGACTGACACTCAAGATATTCCATAACTTTGACTCCACCTTATCTTTCCATTCAGTTTTTTAACAAGGCAAACTAAATTTCTTGCTACTTCCAATTCACACATCAATATGTATGATTCCTACCCCTCAGATACACAGTCCTTCCTCTCAAATTGACAGGCTTGAAATTCTCAGGTAAATGTTAACTCCTCATATGTAACTAAGTTCTGATCTCAATAATGCCCAATATTTCATCACTAATACACCATACATACATGAAAGGTAGGTTATTATTTCAGGCTTTGGGGTGTTTATAAGTGGGCTTAGCTAAAATGCTCCAACTAGCACATGAACTGGGTGAAAGCCTATGATTACAAAGCTTTCACCAAAACCTTGTTCCAGTAGCAGCTTAGAAACATTGCATCTTGGGTGAAATAATGAGATAGTAGTGAAGTTACTATCAAATTAGTGAAAACAAAACAAAATTACTCACAGCCAGGATATGATTAACAGAAAATGAATAAATAACTGAATCAACCTCAGATGCTATGGAAAAGGACTTTATCAGTTATATAAAGTATTAAGTATGAAATTAAAGTCTCGGAGCTTTTTGCTAATACCAAAATTTTCATACTCTCATTGAGCAGTTCCAATTCCAGGTAAGGTGGAGTAAATATGTTTACCTTTCTCTTCACTGAAAACTATTATAAAACCTGTACAGAATACAGAGCCTAGCTATTTGAGGACTGTGAAAGCAAAAGAACAACAGAAAGTCTGAGGAAGAAGACCAGAATCCAACGATCCAATGTGCTACCAAATCTGTGTTGAGTTTACCATTTTTTTTCCCCTCCAGCATCTCCCAGCCTGAAGCCATGTCAGTTAAGAACTCAAAAGTAAGTAACACAGAACAAAGAGAGAGATACAAGAGTGCACTATCTTGTACATTATATAAGAGTATACTATTGAGATACAAGAGTGTACTATCCTACAGCTTAGAGTGAGGAAAAAGTGGGGGGGGCCCCCCCTTTTGCTACTTTCCTCCCTTTCTTTCATGCTCTAACTCCCAAGGAATTGCACTTTGGAAACGACTCTAAGGGATAAAAACTCTCCTCCCTATTCAGTACAATCGGTGTCCCTTGAGCACAGGCAAAACTAACATTCTCTCTCTTTCCTTCTCTATCACTATCTCTCTTACTCTTGCTCTCTTTTTCTGCTACTTGACTGTGAGTGCTCTATAATCACAGAAGTGAACATTGTCTGCCAGTACACCAACATGTGAGCCCTTTGCAAACAAAAAGTAATGGTAGAGAGCTTGGGAGAGAGAAGCTAGGGACGACTCCTCCAGGAAGGAAAATACGAACTCCTGAACCTGTCACCATGAAATGAAATATTTCCTACTATATCAGTGGGCAAAAAACTTCACAGGTATCCATGATTCCAGATGTCCAAGTGTGAATTTCTGAGCCATGCCAACAAAGCCACCCCCTCCCTACACAAGGAACTTAAGGATATCACAGTTCAATTCAGTTCAGTTCAGTTCAGTCACTCAGTCATGTCTGACTCTTTGTTACCATATGAATAGCAGCACACCAGGCCTCCATGTCTATCACCAACTCCCAGAGTTAACTCAAACTCACGTCCATCGATTCAGTGACGCCATCCAGCCATCTCATCCTCTGACGTCCCCCTCTCCTCCTGCCTCCAATCCCTCCCAGCATCAGAGTCTTTTCCAAAGAGCCAAATCTTCACATGAGGTGGCCAAAGTATTGGAGTTTCAGCTTCAGCATCAGCCCTTCCAACGAACAACCAGGACTGATCTCCTTTAGGATGGACTGGTTGGACCTCCTTGCAGTCCAGGGGACTCTCAAGAGTGTTTTCCAACACCACAGTTCAAAATCATCAATTCTTCGGCACTCAGCTTTCTTCACAGTCCAACTTTCACATCCATACATGACCACTGGAAAAACCATAGCCTTGACTAGACGGACCTTAGTCGGCAAAGTAATGTCTCTGCTTTTGAATATGCTATCTAGGTTGGTCATAACTTTCTTTCCAAGGAGAAAGCGTCTTTTAATTTCATGGCTGCAGTCACCATCTGCAGTGATTTTGGAGCCCCCCAAAATAAAGTCTGACACTGTTTCCACTGTTTCCCCATCTATTTCCCATGAAGTGATGGGACCAGATGCCATGATCTTCGTTTTCTGAATATTGAGCTTTAAGCCAACTTTTTCACTCTCCTCTTTCACTTTCATCAAGAGGCTTTCTAGTTCCTCTTCACTTTCTGTGATAAGGGTGGTGTCATCTGCATATCTGAGGTTATTGATATTTCTCCCGGCAATCTTGATTCCAGTTTGTGCTTCTTCCAGCCCAGCATTTCTCATGATGTACTCTGCATAGAAGTTAAATAAACAGGGTGACAATATACAGCCTTGATGTACTCCTTTCCCTATTTGGAACCAGTGTGTTGTTCCATGAGAACAGTGTCAGTTGCTTCCTGACCTACAGATAAGTTTCTCAAGAGGCAGGTCAGGTGGTCTGGTATTCCCATCTCTTTCAGAATTTTCCACAGTTATCCACACAGTCAAAGGCTTTGGCATAGTAAATAAAGCAGAAACAGATGATTTTCTGGAACTCTCTTGCTTTTCCCATGATCCAGAGGATGTTGGCAATTTGATCTCTGGTTCCTCTGCCTTTTCTAAAACCAACTTGAACATCTGGAAGTTCACAGTTCATGTATTGCTGAAGTCTGGCTTGGAGAATTTTGAGCATTACTTTACTAGAGTGTGAGATGAGTGCAATTGTGCAGTAGTTTGAGCATTTGGGGCATTGCCTTTCTTTGAGATTGGAATGAAAACTGACCTTTTCCAGTCCTGTGGCCACTGCTGAGTTTTCCAACTTTGCTGGCATATTGAGTGCAGCATTTTCACAGCATCATCTTTCAGGATTTGAAATAGCTCCACTGGAATTCCATCACCTCCACTAGCTATGTTCGTAGTGATGCTTTCTAAGGCCCACTTGACTTCACATTCCAAGATGTCTGGCTTTAGGTGAGGGATCACACCAAGGTGATTATCTGGGTCATGAGGCTCTTTTTTGTACAGTTCTTCTGTGTATTCTTGCCACCTCTTCTTAATATCTTCTGCTTCTGTTAGGTCCATACAATTTCTGTCCTTTATTGTGCCCATCTTTGCATGAAATGTTCCCTTGGTATCTCTAATTTTCTTGAAGAGATCTCTAGTTTTTCCCATTCTGTTCTTTTCCTCTATTTCTTTGCATTGCTCGCTGAGGAAGCCTTTCTTATCTCTCCTTGCTATTCTTTGGAACTCTGCATTCAGATGCTTATAACTTTCCTTTTCTCCTTTGCTTTTCACTTCTCTTCTTTTCACAGCTATTTGTAAAGGCTCCTCAGGCAGCCATTTTTCATTTTTGCATTTCTTTTCCATAGGGATGGTCTTGATCCCTGTCTCCTGTACAATGTCACAAACCTCCATCCATAGTTCATCAGGCACTCTGTCTATCAGGTCTAGTTCCTTAAATCTATTTCTCACTTCCACTGTATAATCATAAGGGATTTGATTTAGGTCATACCTGAATGGCCTAGTGGTTTTCCTTACTGTCTTCAATTTAAGTCTGGATTTGGCAATAAGGAGTTCATGATCTGAGCCACAGTCAGCTCTCTGTCTAGTTTTTGCTGACTGTATAGAGCTTCTCCACCTATGGCTGCAAAGAATATAATCAATCTGATTTCGGTGTTGACCATCTGGTGATGTCCATGTGTAGAGTCTTCTCTTGCGTTGTTTGAGGAGGGTGTTTGCTATGACCAGTGCATTTTTTTTGGCAAAATTCTATTAGCCTTTGCCCTGCTTCGTTCCATATTCCAAGGCCAAACGTGCCTGTTATTCCAGATGTTTCTTGACTTCCTACTTTTGCATTCCAGTCCCCTATAATGAAAAGGACATCTTTTGGGGGTGCTAGCTCTAAAAGATCTTGTTGGTATTCATAGAACCATTGAACTTCAGCTTCTTCAGCATTACTGGTTGGGGCATCGGCTTTGATTCCCGTGATATTGAATAGTTTGCCTTGGAACCAAACAGAGATCATTCTATCATTTTTGAGATTGCATCCAAGTACTGCATTTTGGACTCTTGTTGACCATGATGGCTACTCTATTTCTTCTGAGGGATTCCTGCCCACAGTAGTAGATATAAGGGTCATCTGAGTTAAAGTCACCCATTCCAGTCCATTTTAGTTCGCTGATTCCTAGAATGTCGATGTTCACTCTTGCCATCTCCTGTTTGACCACTTCCAATTTGCCTTGATTCATGTACCTGACATTCCACGTTCCTATGCGATATTGCTCTTTACAGCATTGGACCTTGCTTCTATCACCAGTTCCATCCACAACTGGGTATTGTTTTTGCTTTGGCTTCATCACTTCATTCTTTCTGGAGTCATTTCTCCACTGATCTTCAGTAGCATATTGCGCACCCACTGACCTGGGGAGTTCCTCTTTTAGTATCCTATCATTTTGCCTTTTCATACTGTTTATGGGGTTCTCAAGGCAAGAATACTGAAGTGGTTTGCCATTCCCTTCTCCAGTGGACCACATTCTTTCAGCTCTCTCCACCATGACCCGCCCGTCCTGGGTGGCCCCACAGGGCAGGTCTTAGTTTGATTGAGTTAGACAAGGCTGTGGTCTGTGTGATCAGATTGGCTAGTTTTCTGTGATTATGGCTTCATTGTGTCTGCCCTCTGATGCCCTCTTGCAACACCTACCATCTTACCTGGGTTTCTCTTACCTTGGATGTGGGCTATCTCTTCATGGCTGCTCCAGCAAAGCAGAGCCGCTGCTCTTTACCTTAGATGAGGGGTTTCTCTTCACAGCTGCCCCTCCTGACCTTGAATGTGGAGTAGCTCCTCTTGGCCCTCCTGCGCCTGTGCAGCCACCGCTCCTTGGATGTGGGGCTGCTCCTCTTGGCCACCTCCCCGACCTCGAGCGTGTAGTAGCTCCTCTAGGCTGCTTCTGTGCCATCACAGCCTGGCACTCACAGTTATCAGCAATAACGGTCTTTGGGTGTGAACCGGTGAGCCTTAAGAGAATTCAAGAAAAAGAACACCTCTGCAAAAAATGCAGGATGCTGGCCCTAAATAGCTGAGATGCATATGAAAGGAATAACTTTTATAATTCCAGACTCTTGCATCTTCTCATACATAGAAGAAGCCTAAATTCCTTAACTTGATATCTGGCTTTCTTTACTTACAATAATATTTGATGTTCAGACTGCCTGCCCCCCCTGTTACAAACTTCTATATAAACTCCTTATCCCCTCTCTCTTGTTTCCCCCACCTACTTAGAGCAGTCCCTCACAGCTACCTGAGATGGTGTCTCCTGGCTTGAAGTCCTAAGAATTTCCCACCAACACTCCCTACTTCCAGGCTGTACCTATGAATCTGACCTAGAGTCACCTATCAAAGATTTTGAGAAATAAACTAATGCCAGGTTTCCACCCAGGTCCCAAACTGACCATTGAATGGCTCACAAATAGGCAGATCTGAATAGCACTACAAAGCTTTGAAACCTGAACTGACCTTAGAGTATTGATTCAGAGAATTAAGGATGAAATTTTTAGCCTAACTCTAACAAGGTCAACTGCCCACTAGAACAAAAATATCAACATGCACCATAGGATCTAAAGAAGGCCCAGCTTTCAAAATTCAATATTCAAAATATCCAGTGCAATCCAAAGTTACTCAGTATACAAAAACCTATGAAACTATCAAGTCACATGACAAAAAACAGTCAATGAAGGCCAATGAAAAAATGACATACATGTTGGAATTATCTGACAAAGACATAAAAGTAGCTACTACAAAATTCCTTGAAAGAAGAGCTGCAAACATTTATTGAAAGAAATATTTAAAATGGAAAGTATCAGCAAATGGAGATATGAAGAAAAACCAAATGGATATTTTAGATATGAAATATACAATAAGCGAAATAAAAATAATCACTGAATGGAGTCAGTAGTAAAATTAAAATCAGAGGGAAAAATTAGCAAATTACAGATAAATCAATAGAAATTATCCAGCATGAACAACAGAAAAAAGATGAAAAAAAAAAAAAATCAACAGAGAGTCAAAGACCTTCAGAGCAACACCAGAAGATCTAACATTGGTTTTATTACAGTCCCAAGGAAGGAGGATACAGATTACAGCTCAGAAAAAAATGTTTGAAGAAATAATGACATAAAACTTGCCTGATTTGGCAAAAGACAGAAACCTACAGATTCAAGAAGATAGTAAATCCTAAATAGAATAAACCTAAGGAAACCCATGCCCAGATACTTTGAAATCAAACTGTTAGAAACAAAAACAAATAAAAATAAATTAACATTAAAAACAATAAGAAAAAAAAATAACACAACACCTACAGGAGAACAAAAATTAGAACCACTATAAATTTATCAGAATATTGAAACCTAGTAAAGCTAGCATAACATTTTTAAAGTATTGAAACAAAGTAATTGTAAATCCAGAATTCTGTGTGTATGTGGTACACACATCTTTCAGAAATGAAGGGGAAAGCAAGACATTCTCTGAGGAAAGAAAACTAAAAGAATTCATAGTCTGCAGACTTGCTGGAAAAGAGAAAAATTTAAATAAAGCACTTCAGAAAGAAGGGAAATGATATTAGAGAAATATGACACACCAGATAAAAGGGGCAGTGGAAACTGTAAATGTCTGGGTAAGTAAGACTTCTCAAGCTCAATTTTCAAATTTTATGTGATGATTGAAAAAACAAACTATATTATCACACTGATTTTTCAATATATGTAGATATAATATATTAGTTATGTAGCCCTGAGATGGTTAAATAAGCTTCATAGACTCAATGGATCTGAACTTGGGCAAAGTCTGGGAGATAATGGAGGAGAGGGAAGCCTAGCATGCTGCAGTCCATGGGTTGCAAAGAGTTGGACAGGACTTAGAGACTGAACAACAGATGTAATATAAGGTAAGTATAGCATTAATAGGAGAACAAAAGAACCTGTATGATACTAAGATTTCTATGTTCAATTGAAATGGTAAAATATTATTTCTGAAAAGTCTTTCAAAAGGGAACTATATGTTTTGTAATCCCAAATGCAACCCTTAAAACTACTATCAAAAGAGATTTTGTTAAAAATCACTGTGATAAATTGAAAATGAAATGTTAGAATGTTTAAATCACTCAAAAGAAGCAGAAAGCAGGAGAGGGGAATGTAAGAAATAAAAACAGAGGGAACAAACAAAACAAATAGTGACAGACCTAATTTCAAAAATTAATAAGTAATACCTGATTTAAACACACTTATTAAAAGATTGTCAAAATGGATTAAAAATAAAATGACCAAAATATATACCACTCAGAAGAAACTTACTTCAAATATAATGATATGAGTAGACTAAAAGTAAAATAATGGTAAACAATACACTGTTCAATGCTAATCAAAAGAAAGCTGGAATGGCTATCTCATTATAAAAGTAAACTTCAGAGCAAAAATTTACCAGAGATGCAGACAGAAATAGGGAGACTGTGTATTGAAGAAAGTGTCAATTTATTAGAAAGGTATAGCATTACCAAACAGATGTTGAACTAACAAGAGAGTTTCAAAATACATGAAGCAAAAACTGACAAAACTGAAAGAAAAAATAGACATCTACAATTACATTTGAATTTTCAAGACTCTATTCTCAATAATAGTAGGAAAAAAATCAAGTTTATAGAAAAGCTGAACCACACTGTGAACTGCCTGGATCTGATTGTCATTGATAGAAAATTCAACACCAGGTTACACATTCTTTTCAAGTGCACATAGAAGATTGAACCTAACAGACTGTATCCTTAGTCATGAAACAAACCTTAACATAAGTAAAAGGCTTAAAATTATACAAAATATGTTCCTGAGGCATATCAGAATTAAACTAAATATCAATAAGAGAAAATAATAGAAAAATCACTTGTTATGTAGAAATTCAGTAACACAATCCAAAAAAAAAAAAAATCATGGATAAAATTTAGGAGATTTCAAAGAAAGTTAGGAAATCTTTTAAACTAAATGGAAATGAAGACAAAATCAAAATCTGTGTATTACGACTTAGAGAAAACTTATAGAATCAATGTCTACACTATAAAAACAATTTCAAAACAATCTAACCTTTAAAACTAGAAAACAAAGGACAAGTTAAAATTAACCAAGAAGAAAGAAAATAAGAGCAGACATTAATAAAATCAAAAACAGAAAATGAAAGAAAATTATAAAATTAAAATAGGATTCTTTGAAAAGAGCAATGAAACTGATAAGCAATTTTAACAATACTAACAACAAAAAAAGAGAAGTAATAAATTATTAATATCAAGAAAAAATATCATTATTGATCTTGACATGATGATATTAGAAAGATAAGAATATTATTAAAGAGCACACAGAATTTTCTTGAAAAGTTAATGAAAATACTACGAACAACTCTATGACCATAAATTTGAAAAATTAGACAAAATAATTTCTTCAAAATCACATACCACTAAATCTCACTGAAGATAAAACAGATGATCTGAATAGTATTATAACTATTAAAAAAATTGATTTTGTAGGTGAAATCTCAAAATAAATCTCCATGTACACTGGGTTTTACTGACAAATTGTACAAAATATTTAAAGAATAAATAGATTCAATTCTTTGGCATCACTGACAGAAAGAGATAAAGAAAAGAAATACTTCACAACTCATTTAACAAAGCTGTGATCACCCTAAGCCATACAAACCAAGTGAAAAGGAAAGTTGCTCAGTCATTTCCAACTCTTTGCAACCCCATAGCCATGGAATTCTCCAGACAAGAATACTGGAGTGGGGAGCCTTTCCCTTCTCCAGGGGATCTTCCCAACCCAGAGATCAAACCCAGGTCTCCTGCATTGCAGGTGGATTCTTTACCAGCTGAGCCACAAGGGAAGCCCGTAGACAAAAAAACAAAGAAACAGAAATGTGACAGGTCAATTTCTCTCATAAGCATAGAAACAAAAATTTGTAACAGAATATTATCAAATTAAAGCCAGCCAATAATAACAAACTGGTTCCAAATAGGAAAAGGACTACGTCAAGGCTGTATATTGTCACCCTGCTTATTTAACTTCTATGCAGAGTACATCATGAAAAATACTGGGCTGGATGAAGCACAAGCTGGAATCAAGACTGCCAGGAGAAATATCAATCACCTCAGATATGCAGATGATACCACCCTTATGACAGAAAGTGAACAGGAACTAGAAAGCCTCTTGATGAAAGTGAAAGAGGAGAGTGAAAAAGTTGGCTTAAAGCTCAACATTCAGAAAATGAAGATCATGGCATCTGGTCCCATCACTTCATGGGAAATAGATGGGGAAACAGTGGAAACAGTGTCAGACCTTATTTTGGGGGGCTCCAAAATCACTGCAGATGGTGACTGCAGCCATGAAATTAAAAGACGCTTACTCCTTGGAAGAAAAGTTATGACCAACCTAGATAGTATATTCAAAAGCAGAGACATTACTTTGCCAACAAAGGTCCATCTAGTCAAGGCTATCGTTTTTCCAGTATTCATGTATGGATGTGAGAGTTGGACTGTGAAGAAGGCTGAGCACCGAAGAATTGATGCTTTTAAACTGTGGTCTTGGAGAAGACTCTTGAGAGTCCCTTGGACTGTAAGGAGATTCAGCCATCCATTCTAAAGAAAATCAGCCCTGGGTGTTCTTTGGAAGGAATGATGCTAAAGCTGAAACTCCAACTAACCCTAACCCTAACCCTAACCCTAACCCTAACCCTGATGCCACCTGATGTGAAGAATTGACTCACTGGAAAAGACTCTGATGCTGGGAGGGATTGGGGGCATTAGGAGAAGGGGAAGACAGAGGATGAGATGGCTGGATGGCATCACCGACTCGATGGACTCGAGTTTGAGTGAACTCCAGGAGTTGGTGATGGACAGAGAGGCCTGGGGTGCTGCAATTCATGGGATCACAAAGAGTGGGACACTACTGAGCGACTGAACTGAACTGAACTGAAAGCCAGCAATATATAAAAATAATATTAGAGCATGAAAAAATAAAGTTTATCTCAGGAAAGCAAGGCTGATTTAATGCTCAAAAATCAATTAATATTATACACTATATTCAGTCTATAAAGAAGAAATACATGGTTATCTCAAGAAATGCAGAAAAGCATATGACAATATACAGTTTCAGTTACTGATAAAAATTCTCAGCAAATGAGGAATAGAAGGGCATTCTCTCAACCTGATGAAAAGCACGTATACAAACTTACAGTACTAGAGTATTAAATAGTGAGAAATTGCTTACCCTCTAATATTTGGTATAAGGCAAAGATATCAAATCTCACTGCTTTTGTTAATAATATACATTCAATATACACCACTCTTACTATACAGTGTGCAATGATTTCTTTATAATTCTATTTCTATTTATAATTCAATATTAATATCTCTTTCCTCATACTTGTATGGAGAGCTAAGTAATTAACAAAGATGACTGGAATCCCATCAGGAGAGCAATGATAGACTGGGAACAAATGCGTCACTGCCTGATCTCCCCATCTCTAAATGATACGTATCTTTAAGTCGGCCTCAATTCCCCGCCATCATGATCTTCTGTGTTGAAGCAGTTTCACCATCTTAGGAACCATGTTTTTATGTTTTACTATTGTTTTTATCTTTTTCTTCTATATTAAAATCATTTTTTTTAGTATTTCAAGGGCTAAGGCTACACCAATCATCTCTACTACCTAAAATAAGCATAGTGACTAAAACAAGCAGAGCTTCAAATTTATTTAGTGATCAATAAATGATTAAAACTAAGATCTTTCTCTAATTCCCTTCTACAAGTACATTCAATTTACAGAGTTTGATCTCTTTTATTTCCCACCTCTATACTTTTTATTATTGTCTTGCATCTGGTATATTTATCCAAAGATACATTTCAATCAATTAAAATAATTGGCTTTTCCTTTAAGAATTTTTTTTCATGATGATGCTACGTTTTGTGTAATATTATTTAGACATCACTTGGCAATAAATGAAGTTTTTCTTTGCTCCATATATCTTTCTTCCCAACTTGAGTATAAGCTCCTTGAAAACAAGGAGTGTGGTATATGGTGTGTGTGTGTGTGTATGTCTTTACAGGGAAATTAACATTAAACATATGTTGGGTATTTGTATGATTTTTTTAAAGTTCTAATTCTTTAATCTCAATTATTCAGAATAAAAATGAGTATTTTCAATCTTCTACTTCCTGTTGTTCTATTTAGACTTAGCCATTGAACTTGAGATCAACTATTTATTAGACTGAATATGATCATAGTATAAATTATTCGTTTTCAGAGATGCTGCCTTTAATTGTTTGTTCCTCAATATGGTTTTACTCTGAGCATATTTTTACTAGCATAAAAAAATAAGGCTTTCTCTGACCCTGTCTAAAATTCCACTTACTAATATAAGACCATCTGTGTCAGAATGTGAATAAGTAAAAGCATTTCTACCTCCCCAAATGTATTTTATGAAATTAATGTTTTCCTAAGTCTTTTTTTTTTCCTGCCTCATGGTGGAGACAAATTCCTGTCAATAAGCAATATAATTGTTAGCATCTTTGTTACTTTTCCTGAGCTAAGCCAAGTTGAACCTCTTTTGTAATTAAAATAAATGCATTGATAGCACATCATGTTGTTATTTGCTATGTAACAAGATAATTACTTTTTCTAGATAGGAATTTCAGAAAACAATATTTTTAATGTTTTCCTAAATTTTCTATTGACCCTATAAAAATCCTGATGCTCACTTCTATACCATATAAACAAAATTTTTAAAAAATCATTCTGAGTTTATTAAAAGGTATTCTCTCTTTTTCATGTATAAAAGCTAAACTCAAATCCTATAGGCTTAAACTCTAACTGGAGTATATAAGACTATTCAAAATTCAAAGTTGCTTTCTGAACAGATTGCACCAGCTAGTTGATGAAACTTGAGCTAATTACACTAATGTTGACAAATGCACTGGCACAAAAACAAATGTCACATTTTTCAAAAAATTACACCTCTTCAAAAGATGCTAAATAGATTCAGTGATTTGTGGGTGTAACTGAACTATTTGTGCAAAAACAGTTTTGAAAATTCTGATTTAAGATATAAAAAGACTAAGTACAGTATGAATGCTTATATGCCATTTTCAAATGTATTTTAATGAAATATTTGAATTTTTGGAACAATAAAGAAATTACTATATTTGGCACTGGAACATTTTCTCTAAGTTGTTTATTTTAAATGTTGTAGCATATACAAAAATAAAATCATTCTATCTTAAGGAATGCCTTTATTATAAATTGAGTTGGTATGGATATCTGAAATGAAAATGAATATTTCAGAGATTTGAGTCTGTATCCTATTTCAGAGAAAATATTTCTTAAATTCAGCCACAGAAACACTTATACTTTCTATTACATGGCAAAATAGCTACTTTATGTTAAAAGTTTTATGTTGAGAACTTGTTAAAAGTTTTAAGCAAATGATCTAATTTGATCTTTCTAATAGTCCTGTAAAGAGGAAATGATCAAAATGAAGTATCTGAGAATCAGAGAGATTATATAACTCTTCCTAGTTAATAGGTCTAGATTTTTATCCAAGGACTCCCTAACACTCAAGCTTCAACTGTTCCTACTGTCCCACCAGAGCTCTCAAATATTTTATCTGAGTATCATACATTCAAAATGATCAGCATCCTTCTATTTCAAATTAAAGAGTGCAGTCCAATTATTCCAGACTATGTCAATGATTCTTTTAGAGTTGGGGTTTGCTTTCTATTTACTGTTTTGAGCAGCCCCAAGCTACTGTTTTGGCATCTTAGAAACAGCCTACCTGGGTTAGATATGTTCACTGAATCTCAAGTAATCAATCTCATCTGGAACATTCAGTTCAATTCAGTTCAGTTGTGCAGTCATGTCCGACTCAGTGACCCCATGGACTGCAGCCCCCCGGGCCTCCCTGTCTAGCACCAACTCCTGGAGTTTACCCAAACTCATGTCCATTGAGTCAGTGATGCCATCCAACCCTCTCATCCTCTGTCGTCCCCTTCTCCTCTCACCTTCAATCTTTCCCAGCATCAGGGTCTTTTCAAATCAGTCAGTTCCTCACATCAGGTGGCCAAAGTATTGGAGTTTCAGTTTCAACATCAGTCCTTCCAGTGAACACTCAGGACATCAGTCCTTCCAATGAACACTCAGGACTCATCCTGTAGGATGGACTGGTTGGATCACCTTGCAGTCCAAAGGACTCTCAAGAGTCTTCTCCAACACCATAGTTCAAAAGCATCATTTCTTTGGCACTCAGCTTTCCTTATAGTCCGACTCTCACATCCACACATGACTACTGGAAAAACCATAACCTTGGCTAGACAGACCTTTGTTGGCAAAGTAATGTCTCTGCTTTTTAATATGCTGTCTAGATTGGTCATAACTTTCCTTCCAAGGAGTAAGCGTCTTTTAATTTCATGGCTGCAGTCACCATCTGCTGTGATTTTGGAGCCCAAAAATATAAAGTCAGCCACTGTTTCTACTGTTTCTCCATCTATTTGCCATGAAGTGATGGGACCAGATATTATGATCTGAGTTTTCTGAATGTTGAGCTTTAAGCCAACTTTTCACTTACCTCTTTCACTTTCATCAAGAGGCTCTTCAGTTCTTCTTCACTTTCTGCCATAAGGGTGGTGTCATCTGCATATCTGAGGTTATTAATTTAAAAGATTAAAATGAATTAGGAATATTGATGACATAAATCAAGCTAGTCATTAAAAATAAAAAGGGAATTTAAATTACAGGATTTCTGTTAATTATATGGCTAGATGAAGACTTTTGTTGACAAAGATTTTTCTTAGCCACAGAAGAGTAAGATTCAACTACTTAGTGTATCATCAACCTCTGTGATTAGGGTTCAGAATGGCCCTTCCCTTAGCCTCAGTTAGAAATAACCAGTTATCAACATGATCTACTGGCGTCACCAATGCATATGACTTGTCGACCTTTAAATACCATCTGCAAACCAATATAAATCAATATTAAAGTTATAAAGGGAAATCTAATTTCTAAGGTAGACATAAAGGAGGTAACTCCTAACTTTAATCCTAACCATAACTCTAATCCCAAACCCTAATCATATAAACCCTAACTCGTAACCCAATAATTTTCATTATTCTATCACCTATTATGGGACAATTAAAATTTCATATTTATTAAACTTGATCTTCAGTAGATCTTACTCTTGTAATGTTGATACCTTATCTTTTCCTACCTGATTGTCTGGCCCCTAATTTAATCTAAAATTTGCTTACTCTTTGCTAGCCACTTAAATTCTTATCTTTCAGACTTTTGACCATCTGGGACTTCCAGTTTGCCCTAGTTTGGGGGAGCCACGAGATTTCTCAAATGTTCCTCAGCATGCTTACTTTCTGGGGACTCCTCTAGATTTTAGTCTTTTGCCAACTGGTTGCCTGAAGCTGAAACATCTTTCTGGCTGTCAGGCATACAGAATATCACTCATATCTGAAACAGTATTGTTGGGATTAGGGATCACTAATCAGAATCCATAAAATAAGCAAAGATTATGTATTTACTTAAGATCAGGATTAACAGTTTCAAAGATGTGTAGGTTTGGCTCTTCCTTGAAATCTCTGGGGCTTTTAAAACATTATAAGTAACATCCTGGAGTAGGAAATGACATCTCATTCCAGTATTCTTGTCTGGGAAATTCTATGGACAAAGGAGCCTGGTGGGCTACAGTCCATGATGTCTTAAAAGAGTCAGACATGACTTAGCCACTGAGCATGCACACAAAAATAACATTTAAAAGGTTTTAAATTTTTTAAAATAACATTATTTCTACTTTCTTTTTCATGTTATAAAATTTGCCTAAAAATCATTAAGGTAGAGTTTTCAGCATATCCACTCAGTGTTTCCACTTTAGTAACTGGTTTTATGAGAGGGCAACTCTCTACACTCAGAAGGGTATAGAGAGATATCTGTTATCTTCTGTTGGTCTTTTTATTCACATCCAATAGTAATAAAAATCTTATGTTTATTCATTGTATGAAAGAAAGTGAAAGTGTTAGTCACTCAGTCGAGTTCAACTCTTTGTGACCCCATGGACTATAGTCAACCAGGCAACTCTGTCTATGGAATTCTCCAGGCAAGAATACTGGAGTTGGTTGCCATTTCCTTCTCCAGGGGATCTTCCTGACCAGGGACTGAATCTAGGTCTCCCACATTGCAGGCAGACGCTTTACTGTCTGAGCCACCAGGGAAGACCATAATCGTGGACACATGTTTCCAATTCTAAATCATATTGTCATTTTAATTAAAGTCTAAATTTTTACAATATTAACATTCTCTTTTAAATGGTCAAATATTCAGCTACTTTTTATGATGGCTTCAGTTCAGTTCAGTCGCTCAGTAGTGTCCCACTCTCTGTGAACCCATGAATCGCAGCACGCCAGGCCTTCCTGTCCATCACCAACTCCTGGAGTTCACTCAGACTCACATCCATCGAGTCAGTGATGCCATCCAGCCATCTCATCCTCTGTCGTCCCCTTCTCCTCCTGCCCCCAATCCCTCCCAGCATCAGAGTCCTTTCCAATGATTCAGGTCTTCGCATGAGGTGGCCAAAGTACTGGAGTTTCAGCTTTAGCATCATTCCTTCCAAAGAAATCCCAGGGTTGATCTCCTTCAGAATGGACTGCTTGGATCTCCTTGCAGTCCAAGGGACTTTCAAGAGTCTTCTCCAACACCACAGTTCAAAAGCATCAATTCTTCGGTGCTCAGCTTTCTTCACAGTCCAACTCTCACATCCATACATGACCACAGGAAAAACCATAGCCTTGACTAGATGGACCTTTGTTGACAAAGTAATATCTCTGCTTTTGAATATGCTATCTAGGTTGGTTATAATTTTCCTTCCAAGGAGTAAGCGTCTTTTAATTTCATGGCTGCAGTCACCATCTGCAGTGATTTTGGAGCACCCCCCCAAAATAAAGTCTGACACTGTTTCCACTGTTTCCCCATCTATTTCCCATGAAGTGATAGGACCAGATGCCATGATCTTCATTTTCTGAATGTTGAGCTTTAAGCCAATTTTTTCACTCTCTTCTTTCACTTTCATCAAGAGGCTTTTTAGTTCCTCTTCACTTTCTGCCATAAGGGTGCTGTCATCTGCATATCTGAGGTTATTGATATCTCTCCCGGCAATCTTAATTCCAGTTTGTGCTTCTTCCAGCCCAGCATTTCTCATGATGTACTCTGCATAGAAGTTAAATAAGCAGGGTGACAATATACAGCCTTGACGTACTCCTTTTCCTATTTGGAACCAGTCTGTTGTTCCATGTCCGGTTCTAACTGTTGCTTCCTGACCTGCATAGAGGTTTCTCAAGAGGCAGAGCCCTACACGAAACAAAACAAAAACTGGGTTTAAATTTAGGAAAGTGATCTAAGAGGTACTAGATATCAAGCTAGTTATTTGACCTTCTTTGTGCTCTACTTTACTTGTCTAAAAATAGAATGGTATTCCTTGCTTAAATTTTAAATACACAAAATCTTCACAAATTATAACATTCAGCATATCAAGAACTAACCTTCTTAATTAATAGTGTATGGTTTAATGGGATGCTAATGGATTCTGAAGGAGATCAGCCCTGGGATTTCTTTGGAAGGAATGATGCTAAAGCTGAAACTCCAGTACTTTGGCCACCTCATGTGAAGAGTTGACTCATTGGAAAAGACTCTGATGTTGGGAGGGATTGGGGGCAGGAGGAGAAGGGGATGACCGAGGATGAGATGGCTGGATGGCATCACGGACTCGATGGACGTGAGTCTGAGTGAACTCCGGGAGTTGGTGATGGACAGGGAGGTCTGGCGTGCCGTGATTCATGGGGTCGCAAAGAGTCGGACACGACTGAGTAACTGAACTGAACTGAACCGAATGGAAAATTTACTGAAGTGAGGAATTTTGTTTTCAAACAACCAAAATAGAGAAGGAAAGCTTATGATTGATATGAATTCAGGTATATCTCTCTGGGATAGCTTGCATTTCACAGCTGTTTCATCAGGTTTAGCATCAGTCACATTCTTTGTCTGTGTTCTTTGTCTTTGTTTATTCCCAACCCTGAGTTGGGTATAAGTATATTGAGTAAAGCTGAATTCTCACCTTTTTTACATGAAAATAAAAATGAAGATCTAGGAGATACTTTTCCAACTGGTTATTTTAGAACTGAGTATTCCTCATTATTTCAAAAGTTCACTAGACAAATCATTTTGGACCAAAGAATGAACTTCTATAAAAATAACACTTGAGATGTTCCCCTATCTAATAAATAAATCCAGAGCTTGCTTAATTATAGACCAATTAATGCATCTAATTATAGATTTGATTTCATATATATATATATGAAAAATGAAATATTGTCAACCAGATGTTTTCAAATATTTATTATCATGTCAGGAAAACATCTAGACAAGTAAGGTTCTGTTCTGGATGTTGCTGTTGATCTTATTACTTTTCCTCCAAATATTTCAGCTTGTTACAGAGATAGAAAGTAAAAGTGTTAGTCACTCAGTCGTGTCCAATTTTTTATAATCACATGGACTGTAGCCCACCAGGTTCCTCTGTTCTTGGAATTTTGCAGGGAAGAATACTGGAGTGGGTTGCCATTCCCTTCCCCAGGGGATCTTCCCGACCCAGGGATTGAACCCAGGTCTCTTGCATTGTAGGTGAATTTTTTTTACACTCTGAATCACCAAGGAAGTCTTGCTATAGAGATAATCTAGATATAAATCAAAATAGACACTGTTCAGAAAGATAAACCTCTGTACCACCAGGGAAGCCCTAATTGTTATCTTACTAGATATTAAAAAATCTTTTGCATATTGATTTATACAAATGAAAATAAAGAATAAATATTTGGTTTTGATAGATTGAAGCACAAACATAAATATTATTATTACTTTATGGAATTTCATTATATAAAACATGATATGCTTTTTAAAAATCTTAAAAAGTTTATTAGCAAAGGCTCAGAAGAATGGGGTCTGCTCTGCTTTGAGCTATACACTTGTGGTCGTATATAGGTTATGGCTATCATTAAATGGAAAATTGCTTCTATCTTTAAATTTGAATTTCAATGACCTACAGTGCTAAATATACATATTTTAACAATATTAGAAATAACACCTTTGCATATTTCATCTTCAATAGTAGCCCAGATAGAGTAGATACAAGCTGTCTCTACCATTACCACTGTTCTTTCTTGAATTTGTGATTAAATTTGATTTTATGATTAAAGAATAGTAAAGATATGGATTAGATTTTTGCTAACTGTACTTTTTTATTCTAAAAGCATATCTGTCACTACTGTTGCTTTAGTGTTCTTTTAGTAGTTCAAAATGAGAATAAAAGCAAGTAATAAGATACCTTAAACTTTCTTCTGACATTATTAATCCAACTAGTGTTTAGGGAGCCAGGACACTGACTGATAGAAAGAAATTATTTTTATTCCACTCGACGTTGTTATAAATTATATTGGAAAAGTGAGACCAGATCTTGCTCAAGAAGTGCCCCTGCAGCTTTGAGGATGTGGTAATCTTTTTTTCTTTTAAGAAAATTAAACTTAGTTTGTAAAAGGTTTATCTGGCTAAAGTACCCAAATTAAAAGTTATATGTTCCAAGATATTTATACACTTTCAAAGTTTGTCCAATGTTTTGAGTAAGACTGCAGTGATAGTCAAAATAATAAAGCCAACCTTGAGACAGTTAAATTTTGTCAGTATCTGGTCAAAGAATGAAGGTAATTCACTAACCAGCCCAGTCATATTATTTTCTTTCAAAAATAATAAATACTACCCTAATTTAGGCTAAACCAAGATACTAGAAAAATAAATGAAGAAATCAGAATTCAAGGCATATTTATTCAAATAGACCAGTCACATAGAAATAAACCAAAGAAAGATTACTGGACCCACTTTTTATGTCCCTCAAATCTAAGGGAATATAGAGATTTAGAGAAAGTTCAATTAAGACCCTGACCCCTGTAAGGGATTTCATATTGGTCCACATCTTTTAGTTTCCCATCTTTAATTACTAGAGCTGTCCACATTATTTTGAAATAAATCTCTAGAGGAAAATGGAATGTAAACTCTTTTTCCTGTTGTTAATGCTTGCTTCATAGATGATGAAGAATAAAATGATTGATTATGTACTATAATGATGGATAAGGACAATTTCTGGAAAGGTCAAACCTATTAAATAAATCTTAGAATATATTTAAAAACATCCTATCTGCCTCATTGGAACATGGTAACTCTTTTCAATGACAGGTGGCCTTCACATCAGAGGAGTAACAGCAGTAGTAAACAATAGACATTCATACTTTACTAAAAGAGTGGTAGAGAAAGAGTGATGATTGAGAAATTACAACTGCTAAAGTAAGAGACCATCTTGAATAGAACAAAATAAATAAAGACCTTGACTACAGCTGCATAAAATCCTGGAACATCCTAATGAAAGCAATGCAAAATGAAACAAACAAATGAAACACAACAACAAATAATCCTTTTCAAAACTCAGACATTTGTGGACATGGTAACATATGAATATTGGAAAAAATTATTTTTTCCCATGACATGCAAAAAATTAATAAATAAAACACTAATAATTTTTTTAATTAAAAAAACACAACCTTTCTACAAACATGTATTTTTTTCTACAATATAGTGAATAGCTTTTTTTCTATTAGTTTAGAAATTTAGAAAAAAAGTTTTATTTAGATTTTTACAGAATTGTGGAAGCGTATAGCTGAAAGGGACATCAGCTCCTCTTAAAAACACAATACATATTTTTTTTTAATCTTGGTTTTATTCTTTTTTACAACAAATGCTCCATTCTACCCATCTTTATTTATAACTTAATAGATATAATTTCCTCATCTTTAAATTATTTGTGAAACATAGTACGTGGGGAGAATTCCATAGCATGCTTTCATCAGCCTAATAATCTATGTAACCATCCTTCTGGAGATCTATTCCCAAATTCCAATATTTTGTAGTTGCTTGAAGGAACTAAAATTCTTCATATTGCCATATTTTACTTGCTCTTTTTCTGCCTAGAATTTCCTGTTTAAACCTAATGTCCCTGGAATGTTTCTTCTGATTCTTTGCAACTTAATGTAAGCATCATCTCTTCCATGAAGTCTTTCTAGCCTTTCCCAGATAGGGTCGAGTTCTCCCTCAGGTTTTGACAACATTAATGCTGTCACATTTTCCTTTATGTATGCCTCTTTTATAGGACTAGGTTAGAAAATCCCAAGTCTTTTCCTCTGTGTGGCTTCCTTATTCTCACATTATTACCATACTCACAATACTTCTGACACAAGATGTATGGGGTAGGAGGATGGGGTTTCTTACACTAGCAATTCTCTGCAACATCAGCTAAGTGTCCTATAACTTAAATCTGACTCTCTCTACCTAGAGAAAATATCAGATCCCACAAGTGAAAGGACTGCTTTCAGCCCACTTCAGATGCCGTTTAAAAACCAGGTTGTCACTCGTTTTTGCTTAGTTACCCAACCAGGGATCGAACCTGTGCCCCCTGCATTAGAAGTGCAGAATCTTAACCACTCTGGCACCAGGGAAATCCCTCACATATGTTTCTGAACAATCGACAATACATCTGAGGTTGTCTTGAATTAATTATAATTAATTCTCTAGAGCCGCTCACTGGAGAAGGAAACACCAAACCACTCCAGTATTCTTGCCTGGAATATACGATGGATAGCAGAGCCTGGTGTACTACAGTTTATTGGGGTCACAAAGAGTTGGACACAACTGAACACATACACAGAGAAGCTCACAAAAGTCAAAGAAACACTTCTGTTTACCAATTTATTAAAGGATATAATAAAGGGGGGGCTTTCCTGGTGGCTCAGGTGGTAAAGAATCTGCCTGCAAAGCAGGAGACTTTGGTTCAATCCCTGGGTCCAGACGATCCCCTGAAGAAGGGAATGGCTTCCCACTCCCGTATTCTTGCCTGGAGAATTCCATGGCAGAGGTGCCTAATGGGCTACAGTCTATGGGAACTCAAAGAATCAGACACAACTGAGCAACTTTCAGTTTCACTTCATGATAAAGGATACAGATGAACAGCAAGATAAAAAAATATGGAGGGCAAGGTCTGGGAGGGTCTCAAGGGCAGGAGCTTCTGTTCCTATGGAGTTGCCTGTGTCACCCAGCAAGGATGTCATGGATTCCTTGACCTGGAAACTCTCAGAAACCCATGCTATTGGAATTTTTATGGAGACTTTATCATATAGGCATGATATATCATTAAGTTTGTATTTAACCCCCCTCTCTTCTTAAGAGAATTTAAAAGGCAGGAGCTGAAAATTTAAAACCCTGGTGACTAATCTTCATCCAGGAACCCTTCAGAACTCCTCAGAGAGTCTCCTCATTAGAACAAAGTAAGTAAGTAAAGTCACTCAGTCGTGTCTGACTCTTTGTGACCCCGTGGACTGCAGCCCACCAGGCTCCTCAGTTCATGGGATTCTCCAGGCAAGAATACTGGAGTGGGTTTCCATTTCCTTCTCCAGGGGATCTTCCCGACCCAGGGATCAAACCCGGGTCTCCCACATTGGAGGCAGATGCTTTATCCTCTGAGCCACCAGGGAAGCCCCAGTAGAACAAAAGATGCTCTCATCATTTAGGAATCTACAAGGGTTTAAGAGCTCTGTGTCAGGGATTGGAAACAAAGACCAAATATATTTTTCTTGTTATACATCAGAACATCACAAAGATTCAACACATTACCATAATTACTTTCTGATTGTCTCTTCAACCAGACTTCTAGACTCTCAAGATCTGGACCTATGGAGCAATTATTTATTTATCTGAAAATCTAAAACAGCTCCTAATACATGATATGCATTTAGTTAACAAATAAATGTGTGAATGACTTAGAGAAACTTCATAGAGAATGCTGTCAAATGAAGCTATAATGACAAACATATTGCTACCACAACCACAGATATGCAGACATACTACATTAGATTCCCAAAGCCACTGCAGCAAATTACCAAACATTCATAAGTTCTGAAGACCAGAACATGGACCATGAAGGGCCATTATTCAGCCTATCACTAGTACTCAGTTGCTGTCTGATAGATAATTTTATAAATATCATTTACTCTTTTTGATGACATATCTCCATTAATTTGAATCAACTACTTCAATGTGCTATAATAGAGTAACATATCCATTGCAGAAAAGAAACGCCTTCCTATACCACAGAATTTTTCAAACTCTTTTTTTGAGAAAAGTCTCCATGGCAAGTGGCAGGGAGGGAGAAACATGGCAACAGAGACCTTTTCTCCAAAGACGATTTGAGGAAAAGCCTCTAGACATCAAACAAATGAAAACAAACTACGAAGAAGCCAAGCGGAGATTCAAGAGTTCTGTTGTATGGCTTGCCTCTACCCCTGTGCGGCCTTTAGGTATGTCCCTAGGACCCTCGAGGAATGAAGGATTCAGTTTGAAGAGTGCTAATACCCTTCCTCAGAATTTTGAATTGTTTCTACCACTTGATATTGGTTTTATGTTCTTCTGATTTAGATAGTATCTGTTCCAGGCAACTGACTTTTATTTATTTAGTATTTTACCTTATATGGCAAAAAGCTTGTTGGAAACTGACACTAGAAAACTTGATTGATTGATTTGAGTAACAGAAAGATGTAATTAATGGACATCAACTATGAGGGGCTTCCAGGTGGTGCTAGTGGTAAAGAACCCTCCTGCCAATGCAGGAGATACAAGAGACTGGGGTTCGATCCCTGGGTTGGGGGGATTCCCTGGAGAAGAGAATGGCAACCCACTCCAGTATTCTTGCCTGGAGAATTCCATGGACAGAGGAGGCTGGTGGGCTACAGTCCATGGGGCCACCAAGAGTCAGACATGACCAAAGCGCTTAACATGCACTCACACATCAACTATGAGTTTACTGATTCAGCTTTACAACATGGAATTTATTTCACATGTTTTCGTCTATTTTGTCTGTTACAAGGAGATTTGAATAAACTAAACAATGAGAATCGTACTCAACAAACACAGCTGAGGATTACATATCAACTTTTTCAAATATAAACTGACTCAATGAGTTTAAGTATTATTTGAATATGTCTAGCATTCCAGTCTGTAATTTCAGAAAATATTTGTATTTAATAGTAGTCTTTCTTTCCATTAAAACATGCCATTTCCTTATGCTTTTATGTGTTTCAGCTTTTAAAATTACAGATAACAGGATCTCTATATATTTGTATTTAAAAATCATTCTTAAATCTCTCTTGGCCTCAAAACAACTCTGTCAAGTACGTAGGGCAAATGCTATTATCCCATTTACAGATGTAAAAATCTCATTTCCAGAAAGTCAAATGTTTTATCACTAAGCAATTATGATTAATTCCTTCATGTTTGTAATAATACTATCTTAAAGAAGCTATTACTGTTGAGAAAAACTGAGAAAAATTTTGTCTGAGGAAGCAGCACAGAACCAATCTTCTCAAGTAATTTTCCAATTCAACTAACAATATTGTCCATATGGCTTCATAACCATAGCTCATATCACATATATATGTTGATGTCAAAGCACATTATTTAGAAAATCTGTATTTCTGACTATAGATAATTATGTTCATACTTACAGTTGATTAGATAGGTTTAACATAAAAGACTTGATATGATTAGCAACTGAATTATTGCCTTTTTATTTTTTTTACTGCAGCTACAGGATAAATTTAGTTAAAAAAATTTTATTGGAGGATAATTGCTTCACAATACTGTAAATTTAATGATTTTTAAAGAATTTTTAATAATGTGAGTCAAAAGGAAAAAAATTAGTAATAAAAAGATAGCAAATACAAATTTAAACTGGTCTGTGCAGGGTGATTTTGAAAATTTTGCATCAGAGTAATGGCATAACCAATATTGTGTGTTGGAAATACTAATCTTACCTAAACTATTGTAATAAAAATCTAATCAGATCAGTTATGAAATCATTGTGATTGTCCATTTGAGAAAATGGTGGCTTAAATCATAGAGATAAAATGTGCAGAGAAAAGAAGGGATAAGAGTTACAAAAAGTGAAATCTGAAAAGATTCATCTGATGGCAGGTGATGGTAAATCAAGAAAGAGGAATAAATGAAAGATGATTCTAAGATTTTAAGGATGAGAAATTTAGAGAATGATAGTACTTTCAAATAGTACAAGAAATTATTTTTTTGAAAAGGGTAGAAGTACAATGAAGAGCAAATGAGTTCACTTAAAATATGCTGAGTTTCAGAAATCAGTGCTATATCTAGGTAGAAATATCCTGCAACTACTAATGTGAAGTTGGATTAAAAATAATAATATTAATAAGACTTTAAATGGAAGTACAGGCTGGAAATCAGCTACACTGACATAATTGAGGCATCTGTATTTACAAATAGGTTTGACAAGAAAAAATACGGTATAAAGAGAGTGTTCCGAAGATAGAGTCCTTGTAAAATGCCTACAGTTAGAAGACACACATCTTCCTTTACTTTTTTCTCTCTTTCTCTCCCCCACCTCCTCTTCGTTTAAGCACTGGAATGCTCTAAGAGTTTCCTTGGTTGATTACTTGGAGATTAGATTCAATACGGTTGGCTCAATGGTAAAGAATCTGAATGCCAAGCAGGAGACACAGGTTTGATCCCTGGGTTGGGAAGATCCTCTGGAGACAGAAATGGCACCCTACTCCAGTATTCTTGCCTGGGAAATCCCGTAGATGGAAGAGCTTCAGGGGCTACAGTCCATGGAGTCACAGCACAGACTCAGACATGCTGCTGCTGCTGCTAAGTCGCTTCAGTCATGTCCAACTCTGTGCGACCACATAAATGGCAGCCCACCAGGCTCCCCCGTCCCTGGGATTCTCCAGGCAAGAACAGTGGAGTGGGTTGCCATTTTCTTCCTTAATGCATGAAAGTGGAAAGTGAAAATTGAAAGTGAAGTCGCTCAGTCGTGTCCGACTCTTAAGGACCCCAGGCTACCAGGCTCCTCCGTCTTAGTGACTAAACAGCAGCAGCAGCAGATTCAATACTGCCTTCCTCTCAACGCAGTTAAGATCATAGAACTTGCTTTTCAGGCTATGAGGGATATGCAAATATTGGAACGGATATATTGTATGCAATTTTCTCTGCCGTTTCTTAAAATATATCCCCTTTACTAAAGTATTAAGGAAAAACATTTATGGTGGAGTACCAACATTTTTTATAACACTCTTTGATGGCTTCCCACTGTAAGTTGAAGATGACTATTTTAGATTGTGCCATTTAATTGGACTCCCCAGTTTCAGTGTTAATAACAGTACCCAAAGTTGTAGAGGCTGGGTGGTGGTAATACTCAGGATTAGAGAAAAGAGCCAGTTACCCCAGTAGGCTGAAGGGACAAAGGGACATTCAAATAATTTTAACTACAAGATGTGAAGCAAAGTTTAATTGATTATGCAATGGTTATACATGAAAGGAGTTGGTGGTCATTTTGATATTGATTGATCTTTATATTCAGAAAAAAAATTCTGTGTTTAGAGATTGTAGTCTCAATGAGTTCCAGATCTAAGCTGATGTACAACTGGAGACTTTATTTGTAGGGAACGTCTATGTGTGCTGTGCTTAGTTGCTCTGTCGTGTTCAACTCTTTGTGACCAAAAAACTGAAGCCCAACCAGGCTCCTCTGTCCATGGGGATTTCCAGGCAAGAATATTATAATGGTTTGCCATGCAGTGCAGGAGACCCGGATTTGATCTCTGGGTTGGGAAGATCCCCTGAAGGAGGGAAAGTCTAGCTCACTGTAAATAGGCTACTTGCAATGGAGATGCAAATATGTATTTTGAATCTTCCTTTAAACCATTGCCAGAGAAACTTGGCTACATTAGTCGCTCAGTCTTGTCCAACTCTGTGATTCTATGGACAATAGCCCACCAGGCTCCTCTGTCCATGGGATTCTCCAAGCTAGAATACTGGAGTAGGTAGCCATTCCCTTCTCCAGAGGATCTTCCCAACCCAGGGATCAAACCCATGTCTCCTGCCTTGCAGGAGGATTCTTTACTGTCTGAGCCACCAGGGGAGCCCTAGATGATGTTTATACCTGATAAAGTGGAAATACCAGAGATTATCAAACACTTACTTGGAAGTAGCATCAATTCCCGTAGAACTAAAACATTACCATGATTCAATCACCCGTAGTGTGATTTGCTTACAGAAGTTAGGTGACAGATGAAATCATATCCCAAGTCCAGTTCACAGTGGCCTCAATAGCTATTTCTTTAGTATTAAAAAAGTATGATCTTCCCAACTGGTGTCTCAGATGGTAAAGAATCTGCCTGCAATGTAGGAAATCTGGGTTTGATCCCTGCATCAGGAAGACCCCCTAGAGAAGGGAATGGCAACCCACTCCAGTATTCATGCCTGGAGAATTCCACAGACAGAGAAGCCTGCTGGGCTTCCATGGGGTCGCAAATAGTCAAACACAACTGAGCAACTAATACTAGTATCTAAAACTATAGCGACAGTAGAAATATCTGGCAACTAACAGAATCCTTTCATTTGTTTCATGACCCATATTTGTAAAAAGATCCAAGACAAATGAAGAAAAATGCCCTGAAAGTTGACTCCCTTCTACAACTGCAATAATAATCTAAACACATCAAATTGACATAGCTCCTGATATTCAATATACATGTAATTCCTTAGCAGACTGTTTAATTCCAAGTATTTGCAACAATCATTTATAGTTTGTCTTTATCTAGCACAGAGTTGGAAACGACTGAAGCCCGACTTAGCAGCAGCAGCAGCAGCAGCAAGGACCCATGTACACCTTTACTGTCTTAAATTCAAGTTAGGTCAAATCTACTGCATTCTGTTGTGTTAAGAACTATAAAGCATAATTCTTGAATGTTACATTGTTAACATCATTCTACAAGACTGAAGTAATCAGTACCATAGATGGTAGATGCCATAGTAACTAAAATAACATCTTTGTTATAAGCTGAGAAAAAAAAAAAAAGGACTATACACACAAATGTGAGGTCTGCCACATTAGAGAAGCTTTAGGGGTCCAGTGGTCTTGGAATGCCAAGATGTTTCTCTAAAATGAGTGACAATTTGCAGCATTTTGCACCACTCACCATGAAGAAGGCGGCACAACAGATGGTGAGCCTATTTAGGTTTGATGTCTGCTGTTCTGATTCACTTATTTAGTAATCAATAAGTCTGTTAACTTTAACTGGACCCAATGCAAAATGTGGCTCGTGCAGTTACGGGTCTTATGTCAACCACTATGAGAAGCATGCTGTGGTTAGTTGCTGTTTATAGGAGAGATATAAAGCAGACCTGAATATAATATGTAGGGATGAAGAATCACCAGTGAGAAAAGAAATCTGTTTGTCTCAATCTTAAGAGATTTTAGGATTCTCTGTTATGCATGGTTATCAGAGCAACAGCATGATAATATGACAGCTTTTGAGACCTTGGTTAGAAGTGAGAAATGCTTTTACCAGGGATCTCATTCATGGAAACTGAGACTGATCATGGACATTTTAGGTTTTACATGTCATAAAATCAACAGACATTGAGAAGATTATTATTCTGGTTAGAGTAACATTTCCTTATTACCAGGGGAAAACAGGGTTCTGCTTTCACAGTTGGAAGCAAGAACATTATATTGGAACCCAGGAGGTTCAATAGGATGATGCTTAGAGATCTCAAGCTCATGAATAATAATGAATGGGAAAGCAGGACAATCAATAAAGGCAGAATTGACTTAAGACCTAGATTCCATTGGAATAGTCAATTAGATAACCCAACAGATAGAGCAATCCCAGGAGCTGGTAGAGGATAGTTCAGTTCAGTTCAGTCGCTCAGTCGTGTCTGACTATTTGCGACCCTATGAATCGCAGCACGCCACGCCTCTCTGTCCATCACCAGCTCCCAGAGTTCACTCAGACGCACGTCCATTGAGTGAGCGATGCCATCCAGCCATTTCATCCTCTGTCGTCCCCTTCTCCTCCTGCCCCTCAATCCCTCCCAGCATCAAAGTCTTTTCCAATGAGTCAGCTCTTCGCATGAGGATAAGGAGAACATAAAATAGATAATAGTGAAAGAAAGTTATGATTTTTAATATGGACCTCATGACCAGAAACAGTCAGGGACTATAGAAATTTTACTCATCTTTCTTTCCTTTCCTCCTTTTCTAAGCCAATAGTGTGAAAAATAATAATTATATGTATTAGTATCATTTAGGTCCTAGATAAGAATAAAGTGATCTGACATCATCCCATGATATAGAATCTGATTGTAGTTTATGTTTCGTCTGCACCATAAATAAGGAATTCTTCGTTTGAGTGGATAACAAAAGAAGTAGTTTATGTTTAGTTTATGCCATCTTCCCCAGCTCTAACCCATACATTCTCTTTCCTGTTCAGAGCTCCAGGTGGTTGATACCATAGGCACCATTTTGCTTTTAGTTGAGTTTGGCAAGTGACAGGCACCAGTGAGAGATTAAGGGAAAGAGAACTAGAGAGCTCAGAATATTTTCTTCCTCCACACTTCAACTGTAACCCTCATGACTGTAACTCCCCAAAGAACTGGCCCTTCTTCAGGTTCTAGCTCCCACTGGATTTCAATAACACTCTTTTCCTCTTTTCTTCTTCAACCCTATGGGTGTAACAACACTTTCTGTTGTTACCTGAATTCCTCTAAAATCTTTCTTCATCTTCATATACAATCACCTCAGTAATTCTTTTTTGATTTCAACCATCTGACTGGTTTTTATGTTATGCCAGTGCCCTAAATGACACAACACACTTTCCTCTGATTGTTTTCATCCCTCCAGTATAAGTTATGTGTGTAGTGCTTTCCAGACAAGAATACTGGAGTGAATTGCCATGCCCTCCTCCAGGAGTTTCTCCTGAAGGGGTATCAGACCCATGTCTGTCTGTATCTCCTTCATTGCAGGTAGATTCTTTACCCATTGAGCCACCTGGGAAGCCCATAAGTTCTGTATTTGCTCCATATACTTCTGGGGCTGGCACTGTAAAATCCCAGTTGTAGCCTTTAGCACATGGCTTTGTCATCGTTTGTCTTCGTTGTATTTACAATAGCTATTTAGCTATTTACAATAGCTAGAACACGGAAGCAACCTAGATGTCCATCAACAGATGCATGGATAAAGAAGTTGTGGTACATATACACAATGGAATATCACTCAGCCATAAAAAGGAATGCATTTGAGTCAGTTCTGATGAGGTGGATGAACCTAAAACCTATTATACAAAATGAAGTATGTCAGAAAGAGAAAGATAAATATTGTATTCTAACACACATATACGGAATCTAGAAAAATGTCACTGAAGAATTTATTTACATGGCAGCAATGGAGAAACAGACATAGAGAATAGACTTATGGACATGGGGAGAGGGGAGGAGAAGGTGAGATGTATGGAAAGAGTAACATGGAAACTTACATTACCATACGTAAAATAGATAGCCAACAGGAATTTGCTGTATGGCTCAGGAAACTCAAACAGGGGCTCTGTGTCAACCTAGAAGGGTGAGATGAGGAGGGAAATGGGGGAGAATTTCAAAAGGGTAGGCATATATATATGTCTATGGCTGACTCATGTTGAGGTTTGACAGAAAACAACAAAATTCTATAAAGCAAATATCCTTCAATTAAAAAAAAAGTTGAAAAGAAAAAAGATGTAATGAAAGAAATCTGGAACTTTTTCTCTTCTTTTTACAGTTATATATTTCTAGGATATATATTTCTTGGATAGTTTGTGACATACAACAAGTATTCAAAAGATCTTGTTAAATGAATGAATGGTTACTGAGTGAAGATTATCAGAATTTCAAGAAGTCTTTACATCATTAAGAGTTAAACTAAAAGTTTGATCCCCTAAGGAATCCAAGGAAGAATTACATTTTAAGAAAAAAGTGGCACATGGAAAAAAGTCAAAGGGAGAACAAAACAATGATTTAAGATTATGTAGATATATCAGTTACAGAAAGTTAAACAGAATAAGTGCAAAGACAAAGGAGAGAAAGAGACAGACCAATCACTATTTCAGTAATGGGATAGAGGTAGATTGCAATCAGGCATGAAATAACCTGAACTTCATAAAATGGAATGAGGGAATAAAAAGTTTTGTATTAATTTTTGTGGGTTAATACCAGAAAGTGAGGTGATAATAAATTCAGATATTATCAAAGGCAGAAGTGTGTTTACAGGAATGAAAGAAAATGTAAGATGACAGGAAGACAATAATTTGGGAGATTTGAAGTGACTAACCAAAAGTAGTAGGAAGTAGGAAATCAAATGATATCAGATATCTGCCTGGCATAAGAAATGATTCAAAAAAAAAAGTTGATGATTGATCAAATGAGAATTGTTGAACATCTGCAAATTGTAATTAGAATGAAGAAAAGGTGCATTGTGAACATTAGAGAGGGAAAGGTGATACGAAATAAAACAAATTATATACTTTATACTATTAGATATCATAAAGGATACAGGGCAAATTAGCAATATTCATCTCAATGTTTTATTCACTAAAAGTACACTGAAACTAACAACTGTGAGAGAAAGACCTCATAGAAGATTTCTTGAGGCTCAGTTAGGAATTGATACACAGCCTTCTTCAGATGTAATTTTTATTGAACTAAGGTTGATTTGTAGACTCAGAAAAGATCCAAGGCTACTAAATTTACAGAGATGTGGAGTTGATTTGAAGAGTTCTCCAGGGACTTTCTCCTTTTTTTTTTTTTTTGTACAAAACTCACAACTATTTCCTAAATCCACCTATGTTCAGGGGTCATTTTAGTACACCACCGTTTTTCTTTTTTTTTTTTTTTTTTCACAATTTTTCAGTATCTGGTGTATATCTATTTGGTTTTGTTGTAAATATAACTACTTAGAGTTTTGCTGTTTCAAGCTTATCTAATTATAATAATTCATACCAGAATCTCTGTGGAGAAATATTCATTAAAATCAGCTCTGATGAAATTTTTTTTGGTCGTTCAAAGCAAACCCAAAAGAGCTGACAATTCATTGAATTCAACTCAATATTAAAATTAAAATTATCAAAGTCTATCATGGCTATTGACTTCATAGCATTTTACAAAGTAATTAAAGAATATGTAATCAGAAGCTTAATTTTTGTATCTTGAGTCTCATATTTCAAGTAGTGATAGAATGTGGTACAGAATTGTTTAAGTAAGTGGTTGAAACAGAATGAACATTGAAGCTATTATAGTTAAGAAGTGTTGAAGACACAAACAATTAGACCAAATTGTTGAAAGAAGTATCACTTGGTACTGGAGTTTTGTGAGTCATGATATTTAGAATAGTATGTTTGTTGTTGTTGATCAGTTGCTAGGTCGTGCCTGACTGTTTGAAACCACGTGGACTGTATGTAGTCCGATAGGCTCCTCCATCCATTGAATTTTCCAGGCAAGAATACTGGAGTGGGTAGCCTTTTCCTTCTCTAGGGTATCTTTCCAATTCAAAGATTGAACCCATGTCTCCTGCACTGGCAGGTGAACTCTTTATCACTGAGCCATCAGGGAAACCCAGAACAGTATCTTTACTAAATACATACTATGTGCCAACAATTATAGGATGCATTTTGGGTAGCACATATCATATTTCAAGAGCACTATGAATAGAAGTGATTGCCCCATAATCAATGAACAATAATACTCTAGTTGTTGGAGGAAATCCTGCTGATCTGATTCAAGTTTGGTAGATTTTAACTGGGCTTATCTTTGTATTTATGGTTAGCTGACTAGTAGACTAGGAACTAGATGGTCAAAGATAATCACAGTCAAGGTGATTCATCTCTGGTCCTTGTGACTTATCTCCTTTACTGAGTTTGCTTTCATAGCAGAATTAGAGTTCTGAGAAAGAAGTCTCTTAAATATAGTTTAGAAATTGGTCAAATTTCATATCCCCCCACATCTTATTTTCCAAAACAACTCACAAATCCCCTGCAAATATTGAACCAGAAAAGTGACTTCATCCTTGATGGAAGAAGCTGGAAAGTCATATTGCAAAGGATATTTTAATAAAAGATATCAATTTACGTTACCAATGCAAATAATCTATCATAATACCTATTAGGTAAATATCAGAGCTAGAAAGATGGGATTGAAAGACATCAGTCCTAATGGATTTCACCCTAACATCAATGTGCAGTCTGTCCCACCTCCAATGATGGATGAATGAAGAGGAAAACTGTGAGCCAATATGGTAGTAATCCAGATGTTGATGAGCAACAATATTGGGTATTGGCAAAGGCTGGTATAATCAACTGAAATGGATCTCAGTAGAAAAGACACAAAGCTGACTTTATCACAACTGCAAGGAGATCTAGCCAGTCCATTCTGAAGGAGATCAGCCCTGGGATTTCTTTGGAAGGAATGATGCTAAAGCTGAAACTCCAGTACTTTGGCCACCTCATGCGAAGAGTTGACTCATTGGAAAAGACTCTGATGCTGGGAGGGATTGGGGACAGGAGGAGAAGGGGACGACAGAGGATGAGATGGCTGGATGGCATCACTGACTCGATGGACGTGAGTCTGAGTGAACTCCAGGAGTTGGTGATGGACAGGGAGGCCTGGCGTGCTGCGATTCATGGGGTCGCAAAGAGTCGGACACGACTGAGCGACTGAACTGAACTGAACTGAACTGAATAGGGTTATATGAAAAAAGAGCCACATTCACTGGGAATGCTTGCTTGGGAAGTAAACAAGATTGAGGGAAAGATGAGTGTCTGTGAAAGAAAAGAAAATATAAGGTAAATACTAAAGATTTCATAATGAAATTTGGTTCTTGGTCTAAAAAACAGTTGACTTTGTAGAGGGGCTGGAATAGAAATACAGTGAGAGTTTAAAAATAGGAGGACGTATAAACATTATGTTGAAGCAATATATAGGGGATAAAAGTGTCTTCTTACAAGGTAGTATGTGAATATAAACATATCATATCTCTACACATCATGGAATTAAATTAGAAGGCAGTATCTGAAAGATATTTGGAAATACCTATAAATGATTACCATTGAAATAACAACATTTCTAAATAGCCCACAGATCAATTAAATAATTAAGACAGCATATAAAACTTTTTAACTGAAAAAAAAATGAAAACATAGCCTAAGAAAATTTCTAGTATCAAGCTACAGCAGTAGAGAGGAAATTAATAGCAATACACATTAGAAGAAGAAAATTAACAAATCGATTATATTCACTTCTTTCACTAGTTGGGAACACCAGCGCATGGCCCCAGACTCCTTTGGCCCTTGCCTTGGATATTGTTTAGAATACACAGGACACACAGTCACTGCATTAACCAAGTCACTGTATTTCAAGGGCACTTGGGCATCCTTGGCAGTGCACAATTCACCTGTGCATGAAATATCATGCCCCAGGCCATGGGGTCAAAAAGAGTCAGACATGACTTCGTGACTAACACACAGGTATCAGTGGAATTTCCCCCACTCCTTCCCTACAACACTCAGGAGCTGCAATGGGATGCAGGGGGTGAGGGGCAAATTTGAAGGATATACACTCACAAGACCTAGCAAAACCTGAATTTTTAAGACTGGCAGACAGGGCACTCCTATGCTGCAAATAGGCATGCCACTTAGGCAAAGAGGGAGTTTAAAGCTCAGAAGAGGTCAGTGGGGGCTTCTCAGGTGGCACAGTAATAAAGTACCTGCCTGCCAAGTCAGGAGACGCTTGGAGACTCAGGTTGGATCCCTGGGTTGGGAAGATCCCCTGGAGAAGGAAATGGCAACCCACTCCAGTATTCTTGCCTGGAGAATCGTCATGGACAGAGGAGCCTGGCAGGCTACATTCCATGGGGTCGCAAAGAGTCAGGCACAACTGAGCAGGCACACAGAGGTGGGTAGATGGAACATGTCCTCATCTCGCTCCTCCATAAGAAGGGAAGTTCTTATCTTTCCATTGCTGCTGCTCCAGGTACAGATATGCTGTGCACACTGGACACGGTTGCTTTCTGGGGTATAACATGTTTCTGTTTCCTCCTGGAGCTGAGACCCAAGTCCTAGAGGGACTCTCTTCTTTTTTTTATCTCAGCCACAGTGCCCAAGCCATACCTTTCAGAATCACAGACAGGGCTAACTCAGATGGTAGCCCTGCTCAGGAGATGCTTAGAGATTTAATCTGCTTCACTAATATTTTCATCTTCTCAAAGGTGACCAGCTGCTCTGATCCCCAGTCCCACACTTGCCCTCTCTTTACCAGGTGGTATTCTTTGATGGCTCAGATGATAAAGAATCTGCCTGCAATGCAGGGGACCCAGGCTCGATCCCTGGGTCAAGAAGATCCCCTAGAGAAGGGCATGGCAACCCACTCCAGTATTCCTGCCTGGAGAATTCCATGGACAGAGTAGCCTGGTGGGCCATAGTCCATGGGGTCACAAAGTGTGGGACACGATTGAGCGACTAACACTTGCACCTTTCATTTTCACTTCATAAGCAACGGAGGCAGTGCTTCAAGAAAGGAGTAAAAGTTCCTAAAATCCCAGATTCCTATAAAGCTTGCTCTTCTTTCACACTGGACAGGCTTGCATGTTAGCAATCACAACTCTGGCACAACACACATCTTACTCAACCAGAACTCCCCAAAACTTTAGGGCAATGCCTCCACCTTGAATTTTCTGTGGGTTCACTGGCGGTTCTTTCCTTCCAGCAAAGTCTGCATAGGGCCTACAGCAGAGACAAGTCTTCACATGTTAACATTATATCAACAAGACCATTTTGCTGAAGGAGACAGGCATCAATCTTTGACTACCTTCTCATGATATTTTGTGAGGTTGTGCATGTAACCATGGCGAACCGCTTGAAATGTCACTTGTTCTCCTCCACATGAAGGCAAATCAGCCCGGTGACTCAGTGACCAGGGTTCTACTGAAAAATAAAACATTTGTTAAGTTCAGTGCAGCACAGCATCCTCCTAGAAACTTGGACAAGGTATCTAAGTTGGCGGCAATGTTGGGCTCAGTTGTATAGATGAGGGGAGGGACCCTACCTTGTTCATTTCTCAGTAGTTCATGGTCAGCTGCCATAAGGCTTTGTTGAAAACACTATGGGCAGGGCATTTAATACCCATGCCATGCAGTTCTTGGCTGGGTTGTCCTATTTCCTTACACCGGCTTGCTCCCTTTTGTGGTTTTCCCTCAGACTGGTTTGATTACTCTAACTCAAGGGTGGAGTTCACCAACACGGGTATGCAGAGCTTGACCTTGTAGCAAAAAACTATGGCTACGACTATATTGGGAATATAAGGAAGTACACACGTATGAGGGCTTCCCAGGTGGCTCAGTGATAAAGAATCCATCTGCCAATGCAGGAGACCCTGATTTGACCCCTTGGTCTGAAAGAACCCCTAAAGGAGGAAATGTCAAACCTCCCCCATATTCTTGCCTGGAAAATTCGATGGATAGAGGAGACTAGTGGGCTACAAGTCCACAGGGGCAAAAGATATTAATAAAATACAAGAATTAAACTTGTTAAAGGGTCTGCTCTGAGGAGCAGCAATTTGGTATTACTCATGTATAAGGACATTTAAAGTTTTTTTTTTTCTATTATAAATCACATAAAACTATTTGACTTATAAGTATGTGCATACATAGGTGTGGTGAAGAATAAAATTAAAATGGGTAAAGTCTAACTCTAAATAATATACTGATCACCATTAACTGCATGATAGTTTAATGTTAACAAAATTTAATAGTTTTGAAGTAAAATAAATTTTGAGGTTTACTCTGAAATTATAAAGCTGCTAAGTTATTAGGATGGAAATAAAAGTACTTGTCTCCTTAGGTTGTTCTCATAAAACGGCCAGTTTCTCTACAGGCAGTGTCTCTCTTCGCCTCGCGCCCCAGTTCTCTCTCACTCTCCCTCTCCTCCCTTAACCTATGACCTCCTGATAAGAAGTGTTTAACCTAAATTCTCAGAAATGTCTACATATTACACAAAAAGTGGCTACCAATCTCTTTGCCACTAGGCAACTGTCAGTTTTCACTACGTCCAATTATCACTGGATCCCACTATAAGTTAATTTGTTACCTGATTTGTTTCACTGCATTTTCAGAACTGTTTTACTTGCTCTTATGACAGATTTATTTCTGCCATTTTAGCAGTTGAATTGAACTGTGGAAGGCAATTGATTATTGAGGAACAATAACTCAGCTACACAGCAGCACCATCTTTTGGCCTTTGAAGGAAAATGATCCAAACTTGTCGATTGTGAAGTTTCCATTTCTGGCATGTTAGCTATGTGAATCACATTTGCGATTTAATTGAAGTAAGAAAGTGGCTTCAAAAGGAATGAAATTAACGTTTTACATGAGATAGGATACTCACAAACAGATCTGAAAGGAAAAAAAAAAAAAAGTTCTTTATTCATTATACACAAAGTAAAAGATTCCCTGTAGGAGGAAATGGAAATCCACTTCAGTACCCTTGCCTGGGAAAATCCCATGGACAGAGAAGGCTGGAGGGCTACTGTCCATAGGGTCACGAGGAGTTGGACATAACTGAGTGACTGAACATAGCGCAACAATAACAAATTAAAGTGTTTCCTTAGAAACGGTTTATCTTAGAAATTGTTCGTTTGTTTTTACTTATGAATTTATTGTGTGTTAATTTTGTATGATTCATTAATATTGAAAATTTAAATTTATTTATTTTTGATTTATGAAAAGACTTGCCACAATTTACTTACTTGCTGAAATACAGACCCCAAGATAGTCTTTTTTGCACTTATTTTTACAGTAGTAGTAATACATTTCTTGTCAAATACTCATGATTTTAATGTATATTTACCAAATATTTTCTTTTCACATTTTATTATTGTGTCTCCTGAAGAAAATTTGCAGGAAGTGCAAATCCTATGAAAACTAGATTTTAAGTCTGTGTAAAGAATAAAACACATTTTATGTCTTTGACTATCACTTTATTTTGCCATTACTAATATAGTTACAGAAATTGAATATATGAAATAAACAGAATGCAACATCAGAAAAGCTAAATTTTATTCTGATCTTAAAAATGATTAGTTAGATATAGGAGAGAGGTGTTGCAATCTTTCTGTTATGCATAGAAAAGTAGTTTCTAATATAACTCTAAAAATTGAGTTTCTAACTCAGGTTTCTGGAGTTTTTTTTTTTTTTTATGTTGTTAATTTTTGTATCATGATTTCTTCAATTTCACCAAATGAAACACTGTGAAATATTTATTAATGATCATTCCTCTCTTCTTTCAAGCCTAGTGTGTCACTTTGACCACTCTTTCAGTCATGCAGCTTGCATAGTCTTAGTTCCCCAACCTGGGCTTGAATCCATGCCCTCAACAGTGAAAGCCCAGAGTCATAACCACTGGATCACTAGGGAATTCCCAAAATAATTAAGTGTAATTTCAAATTATCTAGATTTAGATCTAGATCTGTGCTTGTTAATGTAATAGCTGTTAGCCTTAAATGACTGTTTAAATTTAAATTGAATAAATTTAAAGGGTTTTCTTGGTGGTTCAGTGGTAAAGAATCCATCTGCTAATGCAGGAGATGTGGGTTCGATCTCTGGGTCTGGAAGATCCCTTAGAGAGAAAAAATGGCAACTCACTCCATTGTTCTTGTCTGGAAAGTCCTATGGGCAGAGGAACATGGTGATCCATGGGGTCACAAAAGAGTGGCTAAACAGTCTTGGACACAACTGAGTGACTAAACACTAACAGCAACAAATTTTAAAATTCAGCTTTTCAGTCACACTAGCTACATTTCAAGTACTCAGTAGCTACAAGTGTTGAGTGGTTTAGACATTGAAAATAAAGAATATTTCTACCATCACAGAAGTACTCTTGAACAGCACTGATGATTTATCATGAAATATTATCTAAAATGTTAGTAGAAAGCTGATGGTGTATCAGAGTTTCAACAATAAACTAAAGTATCTAACATTTATAAAACTTTAAATAGCTATTTTTAAAATAATGGTAAGTATTCAATAAACTGGGCATTAGCATTTTAGCAATTGAAGAAATTAAGCTCAACTCTTTTTCTGTATTATAATTTCCAGGGCTTTTTTTAATGTATCAAAGAACATGGATATTTCAGATAAAAAGTACATTTTCCTTTATTAAATGATGATTACTTGGTTTAAAACTTTGTGTCAAAAACAGAGCTACCACATGATCCAGCAATCCCACTCCTGGCTGTATATCTGGAGAAAATCACAATTTAAAAAGATACATGCACCCAATGTTCATTGCAGCACTGTTCATATCCAGGACAAGGAAACAACATAAACATTCTTTAACAGAGGAATGGATAAAGAAGATATGGTAATATATGCAATGAAATATTACTCAGCCATAGAAAAGAATAACATGATGCCATTTGCAGCAACATGGATAGACCTAGAGATTGTCATACTGAGTGAAGCGTCAGACAGAGAAAGACAAATTTATGATATTGCTTATAAATGGAGTCTTTAAAAAGCTGCAAATGAACTTATCTACAAAACATAGGGTTACAGATGTAGAAAACAAAATTTATGGTTACCAAAGTGTAAGGAAGCGGGAGGAATAAATTGAGATTGAGATTAACAATACATACCCACTACCATATATAAAATAGATAACTAATAAGGACCTACTGCATAGCACAGGGAACTCTACCCAATACTCAGCAATGGTCTATATGGGAAAAGAATCTAAAAAAGAGTGGATATATGTGTGTGTGTGTGTATATATAGATAGATAGATAGATAGATAGATAGATTCATTGCTGTATAACTGAAATTAGCACAACATTGTAAATCAGCTATACTCCAATAAAAATTATTTTAAAAAGAAAGTTAGTTATAGTAAGTTCAAGTTGAAGAGGCATTTTTTTTTTTTTCAAAGAAATCTGCAAGAGTCTGCCTGAAAAAAAAGTCAGCAAAAACAAACAAACAAACAAAAAAAACTCTTTATATTTATCTTCACAAAATATCTCACTCAAACCATTATCAGAGGGATAACAAAATTAAACAGAACACTGTTGATTATATTAACTGATTGGGAGGAACTCTAGGTCTCTTTATGATTCATTGTGTTTTTAAATTATCACTTACATAAAGATAATGAGAAATTGAGGGTTGGTGTTTCCTAAACCATACACAAATTCTTAATTAGTGGTGTATGTGAATATAATATATTTGAGGTCTTCAGTTTCCCTTGCTTAGTTAGATTTATATGTTCAATTTCTACCTGTGTGTTTAGATTCCATATTTTCCTCCATTTTGCTTCTTTGAACAAATGGTATATGTGAGATAAAGTCAGTCATGTTTGGGTGTCCATCCAGTCTAGAACCAACACCACTTCCTATTCACAGAGATGTATGCTTGGCAACCATGTTCATGTTAAATGGCATCATCATAGTCAATTGTTCTAGGGTTTTAACAGTTATATCCATTTGCACTCATCTCACATGCTAGTAAAGAAATGCTCAAAATTCTCCAAGCCAGGCTTCAGCAATATGTGAACTGTGAAGTTCCAGATGTTCAAGCTGCTTTTACAAAAGGCAAGGAACCAGAGATTAATTTGCCAACATCCAATGACTCATCAAAAAAGCAAGAGAGTTCCAGGAAAACATCTATTTCTGCTTTATTGACTATGCCAAAGCATTTGACTGTGTGGATCACAATAAACTGTAGAACATTCTGAAAGAGATGGGAATACCAGACCACCTGACTTGCCTCTTGAGAAACCTATATGCAGGTCAGGAAGCAACAGTTAGAACTAGACATGAAACAACAGACTGGTTCCAAATAGGAAAAGGAGTCCGTCAAGGCTGTATATTGTCACCTAACTTCTATGCAGAGTACATCATGAGAAATGCTGGTCTGGAAGAAGCACAAGCTGGAATCAAGATTGCTGGGAGAAATATCAATAACCTCAGATATGTAGATGATACCACCCTTATGGCAGAAAGTGAAGAGGAACTAAAAAGCCTCTTGATGAAAGCGAAAGAGGAGAGTGAAAGTATTGGCTCAAAGCTCAACATTCAGAAAACAAAGATCATGGCATCTGATCCCAATAGATGGGCAGTGGAAACAGTGTCAGACTTTATTTTTTTGGGTTCCAAAATTACTGCAGATGGTGATTGCAGCCATGAAATTAAAAGATGCTCTTCCTTGGAAGAAAAGTTAAGACCAACCTAGATAGCATATTGAAGAGCAGAGACATTACTTTGCCAACAAATATCCGTCTAGTCAAGGCTATGGTTTTTTCTGTGGTCATGTATGGATGTGATAGTTGGACTGTGAAGAAAGCTGAGCACCAAAGAATTGATGCTTTTGAACTGTGGTGTTAGAGAAGACTCTTGAGAGTCCCTTGGACTGCAAGGAGATCCAACCAGTCCATTCTAAAGGAGATCAGTCCTGGGTGTTCATTGGAGTGACTGATGCTAAAGCTGAAACTCCATTACTTTGGACACCTCATGTGAAGAATTGACTCATTGGAAAAGACTCTGATGCTGGGACGGATTAGGGGCCAGAGGAGAAGGGGACAACAGAGGATGAGATGGCTGGATGGCATCACCAACTCGATGGACATAAATTTAAGTAAACTCCGGGAGTTGATGATGGACAGTGAGGCCTGGCACGCTGCAATTCATAGGGTTGCAAAGAGTTGGACACGACTGAGTGACTGAACTCAACTGACCCACTGAACATGAGTTAGATTTACCAAATAATCTCAGGTTTGAAAACAAAATTCAAAGATAATCACCATTTCCTATGTCTGCCTGGCACTCTGGAGCATGGAGTTTGGTTCACTGAGACCTATTCAGTTTCTGATACAAATCATAAAAGAGCTAAAGATTAGGAAGACAATACACTAGGTTCTTAAACTAATTGATTATCTTAAACTGCATTATTCAGTGTAATCTCACTTGTGCTGCAGAGCAATGGCCCTATAACCTTAGTGACTTTTCACAATATTTCATGCTCAAGATTGTATCCATTTCAGGTCAGTCCCAGCTCTGTTTCACATTCTCTGCATTGTGGGATCTTTGTTTAAGTAGGTTGCTGGATCAGGACAGTCTCACTGTAGCAAGAAAAGTGTTATCTGAATGCAGTGCAGGGTTTTCCTTATTTTTTTACCCAGAAGAGGAACATACAAATTTAACTCATATTTCAAGGAATAAACCCTGTCATATTGCCAAGGCTGATGACAGTGGAATGAAAAAAAGAAAAACAAAGATTCACCCTCCAGATCAAGACCAGTAGGCAGTAACAGGGAAACATATTATCATATGTAAAATAGATAGCCAATGGGAATTTTATGTATTACTCAGGGAACTCAAACTGGGGCTCTGTTAGAGGTGTCGGATGGGGAGGGTGGTAGGAATGGGGCTCAAGAAGGAGGAGACATATCTATACTTAAGGCTGATTCATGTTGATGTTTGGAAGAAACCAACACAATACTGTGAAGGAATTATCTTTCAATAAAAAATAAATAATTTAAAAAAAAAAAAGACCAGTAGGCAGGAGTGAAAATACATTTAGAATCTCAAGTTTCTTCCTAAAGAGGTAATACATACCTTACAACATGGATCCTTGAAGACTTTCCTAATACAGGAAGACCCCCTATTTGTGAATGAGTTCTGTTCTGAGAGTGAGTTTCTAAGTCCAGTTTATTCTTAAGTCCAACAAAGTTAACCTAAGTAGCTAACTAACAATTGGCTGTGTAGTACTGGACTGTAATAGATTTATAATACTTTTCACACAAATAATACATTTTTAAAAAATACAAAAAATAAGGAAAATATTTTAAATCTTATAATAGCTTGAAAAGTACAATAGTATAGTCCAACAGTTGGCATACAGGGGCTGGCATCAGGTGAACAGGGAAGAAGAGTTACTGACTTAGAGGAGGGAGAGGAGGTGGAAGATGGTAAAGCTGAAGCATCATTAGCAATGGGAGATGGAGGACAAGCAGCAATTTCACTCACATCTGACACTGATGGCAGGGGTTCTAGATCCTTAGTGGAACCAGTTATTTATATTATATTTTTACTTTACAACACTGTATTGGTTTTGCTATACATCACATTCACATCTTTGAACATTAGCAACATGAAGATTCATATGTAGGTGACTTGAGTTCAGTTCATTTGAGTCACTCAGTCATGTCTGACTCTTTGTGACCCCATGAATCGCAGCACACCAGGCCTCCCTATCCATCACCAACTCCCAGGAGTTCACTCAGACTCACATCCATCGAGTCGGCGATGCCATCCAGCCATTTCATCCTCTGTCGTCCCCTTCTGCTCTTGCCCCCAATCCCTCCCAGCATCGTATAGAAAAGGTTTCAGTTTTTCTAATATGTATTTTTTCTTTTTCTTTATTGTGGCTAAATATCTATAACATACAACTTTGTCATGGTTAAATATCTATAACATTAACCATACACTTGCAACATATTTTAACCTGTTTTAAGAGTATGGTTCAGGGGCATTAGGTACATTCACATTGTTGTGCAACCATCGCCACTGTTCATCTCCAGCTTTCATTTTCCCAAACTGAAAATCTATACTTATTACCCAAAACTCTCCATTACCCATCCCTCTTCCCTGGTATCTACAATTCTAATTTCTATCTCTATGAAATTGACTATTTTAGGTACCATACATTAGTGGAATCATACATGTCTGTCATTTGTACCTGGTTTGTTTCACTTAGCATGTTATCGTCAAGGTTTGTCCATGTTGTAGTGTCAGAATTACCTTCCTTTTTGTAGTTGAACAATATTCTATTGTGTGCATTGGGTTGGCCAAAAAGTTCTTTGGGTTCTTCTGTATTATCTTGTGGAAAAACCCAAATGAACATTTTGGCCAACCCTATATGTATATTTTGTTTATTCCTTCATCTGCCAAGGGACACTTGGGTTACTTACACTTTTGGTCAGTTGTGAATAATGTTGCTATGAACATGGGCATACAATAGCTTTCTGAGTCCCTGCTTTCAATTATTTTGGGAATATACATACAAGTGTAGTTGCTAAATTATTTGGTGATTTTGTTTTAATTTTTTGAATTCTATCTTAGCATCATTTTCCACAGAAGCTGCACTCTTACTTTCCCACCAGCAGTGCACAAAGGTTCTAATTTCTTCACATTCTTGCCAACACTTGCTACTTTCCTTTTTTTGTTTGTTTGTTTGTTTGCTTTGCTTGGTTTTGTTGTTAATAACTATACTAATGGGGTGTGAAGTGGTGAACCATTCTGTGTTCTCAATCGCTGTCTGACTCTGGAACTAAATGAACTATAGCCCATCAGGCTCCTCTATCCAAGGGAGTGTCCAGGCAAGAATACTAGAGTGGGTTGTCATTCCCTTTCCCAGGGGATCTTCCCAACCCAGGGATTGAACTCAGGTCTCCTACATTGAAGGCAAATTATTTACCATCTGAGCCACCATGGAAGCCTGACTCCTTATGAACTTGATCCTAATTCCTCTCACTTATTCAAGGAGCTCATTTTCTTATGAAAATTTTCCTGTTCTTCACATTCAACTTTTTTTCTCTAATAGATTGCCATAGTCATACAAACATGCTATAACATTTTTTAAACTGCTCTTTAGACTTCTGATTTTAGCCCTCCTTGACCTTGGAACTTGTCACCTCTGTAATTACAGCAAGAAAAATTGGTGGGCAAACTGAAAATCAATGACTTAACAATGCAACCCTTAAATGGTAATTTTAATGAAGTGCCTGAGACTAAGAATAAACAAGCATAAGAGTGAGAAATTCTTGGGGATTTCAGTCTTAGGAGACCTCCAGACTTTCATGAACTTTACTCCAAGGAAACTCATCAATATCTCAGGGTGAAGCTCTGAAAATGATCTCTCATGGATTTTTCAGGAAGAGAGAGTAATTCCATATTGAAGAAGTTCATCCCTCATACCCCAGGCACTTTTGGCTTTCCTGTCTCACTTGAGAAAGGAGAAAACAAAAACACTAAATGCAGTCAAACTGGATTAGGACTTCATGGAACTATATGAAAACACAACAGGCAGATAAGGGTGTAATTGACAAGGGTTAAAGAAAGGTGGTAATGGCACCCCACTCCAGTACTCTTGCCTGGAAAATCCCATGGACAGAGGAGCCTGGTTGGCTGCAGTCCATGGGGTCGCTAGGAGTTGGACTCGACTGAGCGACTTCACTTTGACTTTTCACTTTCATGCATTGGAGAAGGAAATGGCAACCCACTCCATTGTTCTTGCCTGGTGAATCCCAGGGATGGTGGAGCCTGGTGGGATGCTGTCTATGGGGTCGCACAGAGTCGGACACGACTGAAGTGACTTAGCAGCAGCAAAGAAAGGTATATCACTAAAGAAACAGTTGTGGAAGTCACAGCTCTGAGACACAGACTTGCTACAACAGAAATTCAATAGAACAGTAGAATAATAACCCTTCCCACACATTACAGCTCACCAGTGGGGCACTAGTATATTAACAGTGGATTACAGCTGAAAGAACTGCAACACACAATCTCTTCCTCTCATCAGGAACACAGAGGGAAACCCAGAGTAAAGAGGAGAAGAAAAAAACAGACACTAGAGTAATTTTAAGCTTTTGGCATCAGTAGCTACCACAAACATTAAATACAACCTCCCGCTTACCCTGATTAGTATAAACCTCACACTAAAGGCTTATGTACCTCAGTGCCTATTATCCAATACAACATCTCTGGTTTGTTTGTTTTAATTAAAAAGTGTCAAAAAGAAAAAAGTAGTAGGGAAAGTGAAGTCAAATCAGAACCAGATATATCACAGATATGAAAATTATAAGACTGGCAATTTAATATACCCATGATTAATATGTTAAGGGCTCTAATGGAAAAGGCACACACCATGCAAGAAAGATGACTTATGTAAACAAGGAGATGGAGGCTTTAAGAAAGAAAGAAAAGAAAAAAAACCCACATACTTAGGTTTTGGAAATTAAAGAAATCCCAGGTGGCGCAGTGATAAAGACTCTACCTGCCAATGCAGGAGACTCAAGAGATGTGAGTTCAATCCCTGGGTTAGGAAGATCTCCTGGAGTAGGAAAAAACACCACAACAGAAATGAAGAATAAATATTTATTGACAACACATAAATAAATTTCTGAGGAAATTATCAGTGAATTTGAATAGCTAAATAAAACAACATAAAGTTGAAATACAAAAACAAAAAAAAGAATAGAAAAATAGAAGGATAACAAAGCATTCAATAACTGTGAAGCAATTTTTATGCATAACAATGTGTAACTAGAATACCAAAATGAGAAGAATAAAGCAGCAAAAAACATTTTCAGTAATAACATTTGAGAACTTTACAAAATTCATGACTGACACCAAACCACAAGCCTAGTTCAGAGAACATCAACTAAAATTAATGGGAAAAGAAAAAAAAAGAACTAGAACTATCACATTCAAACAGTAGAAATCCAAAGACAAAAAAAAAAAATCTTTAAAAAAGCTTGGGGGAAAAAAAAACAACCCACTTTATTTACAGAGGAAAAGAATATAACTATAGTGGAATTCTTGTCAGAGGTCATTCAATAAGAGTAAAATTAAAACTTTAAAGTTGAAAAAAATCCAACCTAGGATTCTATATTCAGCAAAAGTATCCTTCAAAAGTATTTAGAAGGATGGAAATGATAATCCTATATGCGAGTCAGCAAAAGAGACACAGATGTAAAGAATAGACTTTTGGACTCTGTAGGAGAGGGAGAGACGGGGATGATTTGGGAGAATGGCACTGAAACATGTATACTATCATGTAAGAAATGAATCGCTAGTCTAGGTTTAATGCAGGATACAGGATGCTTGGGGCTGGTGCACTGGAATGACCCAGAGAGATGATGTGGGGAGGGAGGTGGGAGGGGAGTTCAGGGTTGGGAACTCATGTACACCTGTGGTGGATTCATGTCAATGTATGGCAAAACCAATACAGTATTGTAAAGTAAAAAAATAAAAATTTAAAAAAAAAAGTAAAGGAGAATAAAAAACTTTCTCAGATAAACATAAACTGAGGAATTCATCAGCAGCACACCTACTCTGCATAAAATGTTAAAGAGTTCTTTAGAAAGAAGGAAAATAACATAGGCAGAAACTTTGATCTATATAAAGAAAGGAAAAGCTTTAGATAAGGAATAAATGAACATAAAATTAAATTCCTTACATTTATTACAATTAATTGATAAAAAAGATATCTGTTTGTTTAAAGTGGGCTTCCCAGGTGGTGATAGTGTTAAAGAATCTGTCTGCGAATGCAGGAGTCATAAGAGAGGCTGGTTTGATCCCTGAGTTGGGAAGATCCCTCCATAGTAATTATATAATGGATGAATAGAATTACTTGTGTATAAGGAAATGACAACAATGTTATAAGAGGTGAGAGGAAGGAATTGATTATAAGGTAACCATATTCCATGTGAGACCATATAGGGTTATTTGTATTATAATTTAAACTAAAGTTAAATTACTTAAAAATGTGTATTCTAAACTCTAGAGCAAGTACTATAATTATAAATTATAATTATGAAATTTTATATTATAAATTATAAAAGCAGAATAATTGATGTTCTAAAAGAAGACATAATCATATAAAATACCAAATTAAAATAAGAGAAGATTTTAAAGGAGGGAGATAAAGAGAAATGCAAAGGGAGTCAATAGAAACCAGTTATAAACATGATAGATATTAAGAAACATATATCAAATATTTTTTAATTTTCAATGGTCTAAATTTACCAATTAAATGAAGATTGTCAGAGTAGATTTTTTTAAAAAAATTGTTGTATACAAGAAGCCCATTTTAAATTTAAAGTCTTTAAATTTTATAGGTTAAAATTAAAGGGATAGAGAGAACCATCCAATAACAACACCAATCAAAAGAGAGCAATATAGCTATAGTAATTTCAGAGTAGAATCCACAACAGGAAAATTAATAGAGATAAAGAAAGGCATAATAGTAAAGGGGTCAACTTTCTAATAACACATTACAATCCTAAACGTGTATGTCTGAAACAGAAGAGCATCAAATTGCATTAAAATAAAAGAAGAAATAGAAAAATTCACCATTTTAGTTGAAGACGTCAATACCCCTCCAACAGCAATTGACAGATCATAGAGATAAAAAATCAGTATGAACATAGATGATCTGAGCTATATTATTAAACAATGTCATGTAATTGTTATTTAGATTTCTCCAACCAACAACAGCAGAGTACACACTCTTCCCAAACCACATAGAACATTCACCAAGATAGACTATATCAGCTATGAAAGCCATCAATTGAAATCAGACAAAGTAAGTTCTCAGATGACAATGGAATTAAACTAGAAAACAATACCTGAAAAGATAGCTAGAAAATCACTTAAATACTTGGAAGTTAATTTGCACACTTCTGATAATCTGTGGTTTCAAAAAGTCTCACAAGAAAATTAAAACATTTTGAACAAAATGATTAGAATGTAGATTATCAAAAGTTGTGAGATACAGTGGAAACAGTGTTCAGAAGAAAATGTAAAAGAAAAAAGAGAAATCTACAGTGAATAACTTAGTTTCTATCTCACGAAGTTAGAGAGAAGAGAATTTAAGATTAAACAAGAAAAAAAACCAATAAATATTAGGGCAAAAATAAAACTGAAAAAGAGGCTGAAAAAAGACAATATCAGTCAAACTAAAACCTGATTATTAAAAATATTGATAAAATTAATAAATTTCTAGTTAGGCTAATCAAGAAAATAGAGGACACAAATTACTAGTGTCAAAAAGGAAAGATGTGTCATCACTATTGATTCCATGCGTATGAATAAGAAAGAAAAATATCAGCAACTCTATGCTCACAAATTTTAAAACCAATTTTTTTAAATGCAAAAAGTACAAAACTCACACAGAAGAAATAGACATGATCTGAATAACCCCATTACTATTAAGGAAATGGAGCTAACAATTCATAATCTTCTCAGAAAAGATAACATTAAGCCCAATTGGTTTCATTGATGAATTCTACCAAAGAAATAATACAAATTCTCTATGATAACCTCAAGAAAATAGAAGCAAAAAGAACCCTTTCTAAGTCATGTTATAAGGTCAACGTTACCCTAATATTGAAAACAGATAAATATATTACAAGACAGGGGAATTACAAACCAAGATCATCAAAAACAGAAAAGTCTGAGAAACTGTCACAGTTAAGAGGAGACTAAGGACACCCTGGTGGCTCAGAGGTTAAAGCATCTGCCTCCAATGCAGGAGACCTGGGTTTGATCCCTGGGTTGGGAAGATCCCCTGGAGAAGGAAATGGTAACCCACTCCAGTAGTCTTGCCTAGAGAATCCCATGGCCAGAGAAGCCTGGTAGGCTACAGTCCACGTGGTCGCAGAGTCGGACACGACTGAGCGACTTCACTTTCACTTTCACTTTCACTTTCACTTTCTAAGGACACATAACTAAAAATAATGTATCCTGGTTGGGACCCTGGAACAGAAAAAAGATATTAAGTTAAAATTAAGGAATTTAATATGTCTATATGCTAGTGAATATATACAGTAGTTAATAATAGTGTATCAAGTTTGCTTATTGCTTGTGACAAATCTACCATATTAATGTTAAATGTTAGTAATACGAGTCTGTGTGGATACATGAGAACACTGTAATACAATTCTGACTGATAAGGGTTTTCTTTTGGCGATGATGAAAATGTTCTGTAGTGATGATTGCATAACTCTGTGAATATGCTAAAAATCACTGAACTGTACACTGGAACAGGATGAATTTTAGGATATGTGAAGTAAATCTCAATAACGCTTTTATAAATTTTTTTAAAAAATGAAGCAAATGCATGAACTTCACATTTTTAAATCATTAAGTTCTATTTTGTTACTTTTATGATATGTTTGAATTATATTAAATTGATGCATGTACACCTTACCAGTACTCCCAAGTGGAGGCTTAATAAATATTTGTTGAAAAAAATCAAACATGTAGATAAAGCTAACGTGTAAACTTTCTTCACTATAGGTTTTTAAACACTAAATTCTCCCTTTTTTTCTTATAATTTAATTTCACTGAATTCCACCTTAATGTCAGTGGATTCTTGTAGGTACAATCATGTGAATACCTTACTTGTCCGTTCTATCGCTGAGTTACTTCCTTGTTGGTTTGGAGAGGCATCCCTTTAATAGCTTCGTTTCCTTGCCGAAGTTTTATTGCAATGATGCTGCTCTTGACACTGCTTTAAGTGAAAATGTTACTATACTACTTCATAGATATTCAGAACCTTTCAGGTTTTGGATGAAGAGGTCTGATTGAAAATCAGAGACAGACACATACAGAGAATTCCAAGTTCCCAGTTGCCTTGAAGTTTACTGGAGTGGGCACTTGATTATTATGAAGGTTAGAATTGGATTGAAGAATCATACTTAAAGGTGTAATAGAGCTCAGAAAGTGCCAGACCTTAGAAGTACCTGGCCCTTGATTGTAGCAGCTGGAAATGATTTAACAAGCACTTGAGGTGACAGAATCAAATGCTTTATATGATGAATGGGCTGTTTCAATATAGTAAATTATTTTGCTCTTTAAAACTCAGAATTAAATAGTTTATTTTTTTTTCGGGGGGGGGGGGGGGGGG
>NW_024070213.1:26745808-26776700 GCF_014754425.2 Oryx dammah
CCGCAAGAGCTCCAGTAGAAAGGCACAAAATCTTATACATAAAAAAATGGGATCTCAGATCACACCATGAATGTATTTTTTTGGCTTTATGTTCTGTATTAACTGTGTGCGTACTCAGTTGTACCCTACATTTTGCAACCCCATGGACTATAGCCTGCTAGGCTCTTCTGTCCACAGGATTCTCCAAGCAAGAACACTGGAGTGGGTAGCCATTTCCTACACCAGGGGACCTTTCTGACCCAGGGATCCAACCTGCATTGGCAGGTAGTTTCGTTACCACTGAGCCACCTGGGAAGCCCTAACATATAAACTACATATTCCTTTATTAATGAAAGGAAATTGTATCTCAGTGATTATCTCTTGCAGCATTTGTGAAGGCTCTGTCTTTAGAGAAATAATATTGGGTGGCAGTTTAAAGCAGGTTCAAAGCACAACTTTCAGACACATTAAGAAGTTATCATTTTATTTGATATGTAAAGATATAAGTTTCTTCCATTTCTTTCTTGAATCCATTGACTAGCTGGAGTTATTCATTTGTTTGTATCTTTCATTCATTTATTCAATCATTCTTGTGTTCTTGAGCACTAGTCATTTTCTAGGCACTTGGCTCATACTCTATAGCGTCTGCATACAATGTGGGAGACCCAGGTTTAATCCCTGGGTAGGGAAGATCCCCTGGGGAAGGAAATGGCAACCCACTCTAGTACTCTTGCCTGGAAAATCTCATGGACAGAGGAACCTGGTAGGTTACAGTCCAGGGGATCGCAAAGAGTCAGATACAACTGACCGACTTCACTTTCTTTTCTTATGCAACTACACCCTACGAATAGAACATTTTCTAAAAGAACCCTTGCTCTTAAGAGAAATTATCGTATATAGGTAGCAATCACTTTAAACAGTAACTTTCTCACTATGGAAAGAACAGTCTGTATTTGTGGATTATGTACTGCTGCCAAAATTTCCTTTCTTTTTCTTGAAAATTTTGCTAAACTTTGAGCATTAGTATTCCTTGATTTGACTAGTTTCATGCCATCCAAATTGCTGCTCTGTTACACTTATTAGCAGGTCCTAAACTAATGAAGTAAAAATCAGATCCAAACAACTAATTTCCCATGTTTATGTGTGTGTAAGAAGACATAGTTATATAAATAGTAAATCAAAAATTATATGATTTAAATAAATATACTTGGCTTTTATTTTACTGAATTATGAAACGTCTTTTCTTAATAGCAGTTCTTTGTCCTTTCTGTCAAAACAAACGTACACAAACCTTGGAAATACAATTTCCATTAAACATTTTAACTAAATAATATTATTAACAAAAGCTATACAAGATATATTTAAATGATAAAATTAAGTTGTGTGTGTGTGCACTCAGTCATTAAGTCGTGTCTGACTGTTTGCAACACCGTGGACTGTAGCCCACCAGGCTCAGCCCATGGAATTTCCTAGGCAAGAATACTGGAGGTGGTGTGCCATTTCCTGTTCAGGGAATTTTCCTGACCCAGGGATCAATCCCACACCTCTTGCATCTCCTGTATTGGCAGGCAGATTCTTTACTACTGGGCCACCTGAATTCAGTTACCCAAACAATTAATTTTGATCTGAGGTTATAGAATTGAAAATGGAAGGAATTGTCCAGGAATTTTGGACTTTAAACAAAAACAAAAGAAATTCAGCACCAACTACATATTTAAATTTTTTTAAAAAATAGGCAATGAGGTGATTTTTGTTTGCTTATCTCATTTTATTATTGATTCTGAGTAAATGAATTAAATCTACATGCATATTCTATCTATGTAGGTCACAACTTTATTCTGTATTTGGAGTTCTGATTTGCCCTGTATGTATTTCTCTACTTTTATTTTGATTTTTTTTTAATTTCTTAATTTAAGAATTATAGAATGAATAGTGAATTTACTTTTACTTGGATTCATTGATTTTTCTAGCATATAATATAGAATCTCAAATCTATTATATACTAGAGGCTTTAAGTAAATAAATGAAATCAGAGTTGTTCTAAAAATAATTGTAGCTACATCTTGGGTAATAGAGGAAAATCTGAAAATAAATGTAATTATTGATTACTCATTCTCAACTGCTGGGGTCCAGCCCCAGTGGATCCAGGGTGATTTGAAGGTGGGGGGACGGCGTCGGCGTCTTTGGAAAAATACATATTTAATTACAGATACAGAGAGAGATTAGAAACGGATAGTGTAGTAGGAGAATTAGTGGAGAAAAGAGGCTGAATTCAGCCAGAGAAACGGGAGCAAGAAAGAAGCGACATGGTGGAATCAGTCTTTCTGGAAACTGATCCGATTTCTTTATTTTGGGGTTTGCTTATATACCTTTTGTTACACATAGGGATGAATACAGAGTCACGCGGGGGTCTTAGGGATATTACATCATCTTCTGGCCATGAGTGAGACCTGCTGACATTCTATGATCCTTTCTTTCTGATAACCAAAAACCTTATTTCCTCCAAGGGTGTTTTTTCTTAAACCAGGCACCACCCTCCAGATAAAGTTGCATTCCTATAGGGTGAGGGTGTAGTGAGTTACAATCAAGAAAGGAATTTATTTAACCCAAGGTTAACAGGATTAATCTTAAAGGTTAATACTTATTTCTCCTATATGTTTAAAGGTTAATACTTATTTCTCCTATATGTTTAAATGCTAATACTTATTTCTCCTATATGTTAGTTATATTCATTATACGGGCAGGGAATATGGAGATTTAGCAGCAAACATCAGCCCAACAAATGAAAATCCTTTCATCAATGCTCCCCTTAAGATCTATTTAGTCTTAAGATAGCGATAAAGTTACATTTTTACATAACAAAGACACAGTGACTTACAACAAAGCACAGTGATCTATTACAAGAGAAAATCCATTAACTCAAAAAGTCTAGTATTGCTAACATCAAAAACTACTGTATTTCCTTTTCTATATTCCAAATACATTGATTAATATATTCCCAGGTGCCTAAGGATATGGAGGCCTGGCGGCAATCATTAACTCAATGATAAGAAAAAGCCCTATGCTAATTAAGACTCTCAAAATACTCTGTGCTGTTTATGGTTAAGAGGTAGTAAACAATCATGTGGCAGGACGAACCTATACAGGCGGGCTACATAACCTTCAGAGGAGTCCCTAAGCTGAAACACTCTTGTCACGCCCAGGAATTTTCATTGCCTTGGAGCCGCATGTTTACTCCTTCTCCGAGAGAAACGGTTATGGGGGAGAGCCCACCATAAAATCAGAGGTGTAGGTGAGAGCACAAAACAGACTCTGGTTTTGGGGTAGATGCTGGGGAACAGGGGGTTTCCTGAGGCTTGATCACGCCTTTGCCTATGCCAAGCCTCCTTCCTCATGACCTTTGCCATGGGCGGAGTTCCTCACGCTGGCCCCCAACACTCAACCTCAAATATTTTAATTTTATTATTTAAATGGGGTTTTCCTGGTGGTTCAGACAGTAAAGAATCTACCTGCAATGTAGGAGACCCTGGTTCGATCTCTGGGTGAGGAAGATCCCCTGGAGAAAGGAATGGCTTACCCACTCCAGTGGGCTTCCCTAATAGCTCAGCTGGTAAAGAATCTACCTGCAATGCAGGAGACCTGGGTTCAATCTCAGGTTGGAAAGATTCCCCTGGAGGAGGGCGTGGCAACCCACCCCAGTTTTGTTGCCTGGAGAATACCCATGGACAGAATAGCATTAACAGGCTACAGTCCATGGAATCACAAAGAATCAGACACCACTGAGCGACTAAGCACAGCACAGCACCCACTCCAGTATTCTTAATTCTCCATTAATCTCTAGAGTTAATTGCATATATGCCTTCCTCACTCAATTTCAAACTGCTTTAGTGAAATACCAAATTCCCTATCTTCTTAACCTCTGTCATTTCGATTAAACTAATTATATAATATAAACATTCAAAAAATATCTATTTAGCAAATGAATAAAAACATAAAATATAATTCAGTTATATTTACTAAATATTGTATTTCAGAATAAACTTATTTTTCATAAATAATTTTATAATAACTTAATAAAATTTTGTCAATTTATATTTATAGCCTCAAAAACTTAAATAAACATGTTGGAATTTTTTCCCTGTGACTTTGCTTTTACAGAATAATTTATGATTCTAAATTTAAACTTTGGTTATTACCTTCTGTATATAAAGTTTAAAATTTTAAAGTCAAATTTAACATTTTCATTATACTGGTATCCTAAGTTTTTACTATAATTTTTCATATATAAAGAGATATTTACCCTCCGATTCATGATGTTTTACTTATCACACAATAAATTAATTTGTACAGCAGGTCCAATTAATGGCAATTTTTTATAGGTATAGATTCTACCAAACTATGTTTTTATATAGTACATTATAAAAAACTATTATATCCTAGGTGGCTACACTTATTTCTCTGACTGTTTTCAAAATGATCCTAGCTGTTCTTAACACCATACTTAACAGATACATTTTCAATACACTTGGTGTAATATCAACATGTTTATAACCATCTAGTCCTCCAGCTTAGGAACAACAATGTATCTTGCTCTGTTTTCGAGGATTTTTCATAAACTTCTAAATAAACTGGTATATGCCTTCATTAACTTCCAATTAATTCTTATTAAGGTAATTTATTATTTTGCTACTTGGCTTACATTTTTATTGCATAGAGTTTCCCCCATTAAACTCTTTCTGAGTATTTTTGTATACAGAAAAACTACTGAAATTTAAATTTTTAATCTCACTATATTACTTCATTTGCATGTTTCAGCTGATTCTCTTAAATTTTCTAGACACACAATCATATTTATACTAATGAAAACTTTTCCTCTCTCCTCCTTGAAGCCATAGATATTATTTGTATTTAGTGTATTTGGCCAAAAATGATACATTATCCATTTTAATTATTAGAAGAGTTCTTTTTAAAATCATATTTTAACTGCCTAAGAAATAAAACTGTAATATTGATTTAAAGACAGCAAATCATCATGATATTTAATGGATAGTACTGTACTCCAAGTTACGAGGTATAGTCTTTTTCTCCAGAGATTTAATCATGCAGTTTATTCAGGTCCATGTTAATTATTTTTGCTGAATACATTATTAACTACAATAATTTGATGAAAAACATTCAGTTCAGTTCAGTTCAGTCGCTCAGTCATGTCAGACTCTTTGTGACCCCATGAATTGCAGCACGCCAGGCCTCCCTGTCCATCATCAACTCCCAGAGTTTACCCAAACTCATGTCCATCGAGTTAGTGATGCCATCCAGCCATCTCATCCTCTGTCGTCCCCTTCTCCTCCTGCCCCCAATCCCTCTCAGCATCAGGGTCTTTTCCAATGAGTCAACTCTTCACATGAGGTGGCCAAAGTACTGGAGCTTCAGCTTTAGCATCATTCCTTCCGAAGAACACCCAGGACTGATCTCCTTTAGGATGGACTGGTTGGATCTCCTTGCAGTCGAAGGGACTCTCAAGAGTCTTCTCCAACACCACAGTTCAAAGCATCAATTCTTCAGTGCTCAGCTTTCTTCACAGTCCAACTCTCACATCCATACATGACCACAAGAAAAACCATAGCTTTGACTAGATGGACCTTTGTTGGCAATGTAATGTCTCTGCTTTTGAATATGCTATCTAGGTTAGTCATAATTTTCCTTCCAAGGAGTAAGCATCTTTTAATTTCATGGCTGCAATCACCACCTGCAGTGATTTGGGAGCCCAAATAAATAAAGTCTGACACTGTTTCCCCATGTATTTCCCATGAAATGATGAGACCAGAAGCCATGATCTTCGTTTTCTGAATGTTGAGCTTTAAGCCAACCTTTTCACTCTCCTCTTTCACTTTCATCAAGAGGGTTTTTAGTTTCTCTTCACTTTCTGCCATAAGGGTGGTGTCATCTGCATATCTGAGGTTATTGATATTTCTCCCGGAAATCTTGATTCCAGCTTGTGCTTCTTCCAGTCCAGCATTTCTCATGATGTACTCTGCATAGAAGTTAAAAAGGCAGGGTGACGATATACAGCCTTGATGTACTCCTTTTCCTGTTTGGAACCAGTCTGTTGTTCTATGCCCAGTTTGAACTGTTGTTTCCTGACCTGCATAGAGGTTTCTCAAGAGGCAGGTCAGGTGGTCTGGTATCCCCATCTCTTTCAGAATTTTCCACAGTTTATTGTGATCCACACAGTCAAAGGCTTTGGCAGACAATCAAAAAATTTAAAGATGAAATAGGAGATCCTGCTAATTGCTTGTTTATACCTACTTTCTTTTTCTTGCCAGCAGAATTCCAATTTTGGAGAGAGACCAATACACATAATTACAGACACTCCTCAGAACCCTTTTCTTGTTCAGATGCTAAGTCGTGTCCGACTCTTAGTGACCCCATGGACTGCAGCACACCAGACTTCCCTGTTCATCACCAACTCCTGTAGTTTGCTCAAATTCATGTCCATTTAATTGGTGATGCCATCCACCAATCTCACCCTCCTTTGTCCCCTTCACCTCCAGCTCTCAATCTTTCCAAACATCAGGCTCTTTTCCAATGAGTCGGCTCTTGGCATCAGGTGGTCAAAGTATTGGCGCTTCAGCTTCAACATCAGTCCTTCCAATGAATATTCAGGGTTGATTTCCTTTAGGATTGAGTGGTTACCCTTACAATTATAAATATCCACTGCTTTATATCCTGATAAAAAGTTCAGAGATTCAAGGGACATGTCTTTTACCCTTTACTCATGCCCCTATTTTTTCTAGATAAAACATGGGCACAAAGCAAGGAGCTTCTGTAAACATCTTGTTATAAACATGAAGAGGACAGCTTTGTATTAAAGTTAGCAGATCAGGGGGCAGGAGAAAGTGGCCAAAAAAGTACACACTGCCAGTTATAAGGTAAAGAAGTATTAGAGATATAATGCATAACATGATGGCTGTAGTAGTTAACATTGCTGAATGATATACGAAGGGCTTTCCAGGTGGTTCAGTGATAAAGAATCTACCTGCCAATGAAGAAGAGGTGGGTTTGACACCTGGGTTGATTCCCTAGAGAGAAAAATGACAACACACACCAGTATTCTTGCCTGGGATATTCTATGGACAGAGGAACTTGTCAAACTACAGTCCATGGGATCGCAAAAGATTTGGACATGACTTAGCAACTAAAACATAACAATGATATATGAAAGAGTTAACAGAGTGAATCATCATGTTTTTTTTTTCCTTTTGCTTCTTTCTTTTCTTTTTACTGTACCTATAGGAGATGATGGATATGAGCTGAACTTATTGTGGTAATTATTTCACAATATATGTCAGTCAATCAAACCATCAGGCTGTACACTTTTAACAGTGACATGTGTCAATCATTTTTCTATAACACTGGAGAAATATAATTTCAAAAAAATTATTTTTAATAACAGATCAGTAAGATGAAGCATGCCTAGATCTTTCAGGACTGGAAGGACAGTATCAGGAACTTCTTATTTCCATCAAATTGGTTACTTGCTTAAGTCACTCTAGTTAGATTCCAATCACAGACTTAAATGCAATTCTGTATATTTAAATAAATTTTTCAAAATTTTAATTTTATTTCTTTTTATTGAAGTATGAGGGCTTCCCTTGTGACTGAGCTGGTAAGGAATCCACCAGCAATGTGGGAGACCTGGGTTCGATCCCTAGGTTGGAAAGATCCCCTGGAGAAGGGAAAGGCTGCCCACTCCAGTATTCTGGCCTGGAGAATTCCATGAACTACACAGTCCATGGGGTAGCAAGGAATTAGACAAAACTGAGCGACTTTCACTTTCACTTTTCATTGAAGTGTAAAACTGAAGTTGATCAGCCGTGTCCAACTCTTTGGGACCCCGTGGACTGTAACCTACCAGCCTCCTTCATCCATGGGATTTTCCAGGCAAGAGTACTGAAGTGGGTTGCCATTTCCTTCTCCAGGGGATCTTCCTGACCCAGGGATCAAACCTGGGTCTCCTGCATTGCAGGCAGACGCTTTACCATCTGAGACACCAGGGAAGCTTTATTGAAGAATGGCTGACTTAAAATATTGTGTTAGTTTAAGGTGACCAGCTCATTGCTTTTCTCTCTATATATTCCTATTCAGGGTTTTTTTTTTTTTTCTTTTAAGTTATTACAATTTATTGAGTAGAGTTCCCTGTACTATACAGTAGGTCCTTGTTGGTTACTTATTTTATGTATTGTACTGTGTGTATGTTAATCCCAACCTCCTAATTTATTCCTTACCTGCCTCCTTTCTCCTTTGGTAACTGTAAGTTTGTTTTCTATGTCTCTGAGTTTCTATTTTGTAAATAAACCCATCTGTATAATTTTTTTTTGATTCCACATGTAAGTGATCATATGATACTTGTCTTTCTCTGCCTTAAATAACTACTAAAATAACTGATTCATTACAGTAAAATGTTTTGTATAAGTTTAGTCCTTTGTAGTTAATAGCATTTTAACATTGATTTATTTTTTTAATAAAGGATAATTGCTCTACAGAATTTTGATGTTTTCTGTCAAACCTCAACATGAATCAGCCATAGGTATACATATATCCCCACCGTTTTGAACCTCCTTTCCATCTTCCACCTCATCTCATCCTTCTAGGTTGATACAGAACCTCTGCTTGAGTTTCCTGAGCCATACAGCCAATTCCCGATGGCTGTCTATTTTACATATGCAATGTAAGTTTCCATGTTACTCCTTCCATACATCTCACCCTCTCCTCCCCTCTCTGCATGTCCATAAGTCTATTCTCCATGTCTGTTTCTCCATTCAGTTCAGTTCAATTCAGTAGCTCAGCCGTGTCCAACTCTTTGCGACCCCATGGACTGCAGGACTCTAGGCCTCCCTATCCATCACCAACTGACGGAATTTACTCAAACTCATGTCCATTGAGTTGGTGTTGCCATCCAACCATCTCATCCTCTGTCATCCCTTTTTCCTTCCACCTTCTCTAATAATGAGTGATGCTGAGCATCTTTTCATGTGTTTGTTAGCCATCTGTATGTCTTCTTTGGAGAAATGTCTGCTTAGGTCTTTTCCCACTTTTTGATCGGGTTGTTAGTTTTTCTGGTATTGAGTTGTATGAGCTGCTTATATATTTAGGAATTTAACCCTTTGTCAGTTGTTTCATGCTATTATATTCTCCCATTCTGAGGGTTGTTTTTTCACCTTGCTTATAGTTTCCATTGCTGTGCAAAAGCTTTTAAGTGTAATCATGTCCCACTTGTTTACTTTTGTTTTTATTTCCATTAGTCTAGGAGGTGGGTCATAGAGGATCTTTCTTTGATTTATGTCATCGAGTGTTCTGCCTAAGTTTCCCTCTAAGAGTTTTATAATTTCTGGTCTTACATTTAGATCTTTAATCCATTTTGGATTTGTCTTTGCTTATAGTGTTAGGAAATGTTCTAATTTCATTCTTTTACATGTAGCTGTCCAGTTTTCCCATTACTATTTATTGAAGAGGCTGTCTTTGCCCCATTGTATGTTCTTGCCTCCTTTGTAAAAAATAAGGTACTCATACATGCATGGGTTTATTTCTGGGCTTTCTATCTTGTTCCACTGGTCCATATTTCTGTTTCTGTGCCATTACCATACTGTCTTGATGACTGTAGCTTTGTAGTATTGTCAAGAAGGTTTATTCCTCCAGTTCCATTCTTCTTTCTTGAGACTGCTTTGGCTATTCAAGGTCTTTTGTGTTTCCATATGAACTGTGAAAATTTTTTTTCTAGTTTTGTGAAAAATACCTTTGGTAATTTGATAGGGATTGCATTGAATCTGTAGATTGTGTTTGGTAGTATAGGCATTATCATAGGATTGAGTCTTTCTACCCAGGAACATGGAATATCTCTCTGTTTATGTTATCTTTGATATCTTTCATCAGATATCTTTCATATCTTTCTGTGTACAGTTCTTTTGTCTCCTTAGGTGAGTTTATTCTAGATATTTAATTCTTTTTGTTGCAATGGTGAATGGGATTGATTCCTTAATTTCTCTTTCTGATTTTTCATTGTTAGTGTATTGAAATGCAAGTGATTTCTGTGTATAGGTTTTGTCTCTTGCAACTTTGCCAAGTTCACTGATTAGCTCCAATAATTTTCTGATACTATCTTTAGGGTTTTTATTTACAGTATCATGTTATCTGCAAACAGTGAGAGCTTTACTTCTTCTTTTCTGATCTGGATTCCTTTTATTTCTTTTTCTTCTCTGATTGCTGTAGCTAGGACTTCCAGAACTGTATTGAATAATAGTGGTGAAAGTGGACACCCTTGTCTTGTTCCTGATCTTAGGGAGAATGCTTTCAGTTTTTCACCATTGAGAATAATGTTTGCTGAAAACTTATCATATATGTTGAGGTAGGTTCCTCCTGTGTCCATTTTTTGAAAAGTTTTTATCATAAATGGATGCTGAATTTTTTTAAAGGCTTTTTCTGTGTCTATTGAGTTGATCATATGATTTTTATCTTTCAGTTTGTTAATATGGTGTATCACATTGATTGAATTGCATATGTTGAAGAATCCTTGCAACCATGGAATAAACCCAACTTGATTATAGTGTATGAGCTTTTTTATATGCTGCTGAAATCTGTTTGTAAAATTTTATCGAGGATTTTTGCATCTATGTTCATCAGTGATATTGGCCTGTAATTTTGTTTTTGTGTGTACTCTTTGTCTGGTTTTGGTATCAGGGTGATGGTGGCCTCATAGAATGAGTTTGAAAGTGTTCCTTACTCTGCAATTTTTTGAAAGAGTTTCAGAAGGATAGGCATTAGCTCTTCTCTAAATTTTTGATAGAATTCTCCTGTGAAGCCATCTGGTCTTGGGCTTTTGTTTCTGGGGAGATTTTTGATCACAGCTTCAATTTCAGTGCTTATAATTGGGTTTTTCATAATTTCTATTTCTACCTGGCTCAGTCTTAGAAGATTGAACTTTTCTAAGTATCTGTCCATTTCTTCCTAGCTATCCATTTTATTGCCATATATTTGTTCATAATAGTCTCTTATAATCCTTTGTATTTTTGCATTGTTTGTTGTAACCTCTCCTTTTTCATTTCTAATTTTGTTGATTTGATTCATCTTTTTTTCTTAATGAGTCTGGGTAAAGAATTGTCAATTTTGTTTATCTTCTCAAAGAACCAGCTTTTATTTTTATTAATCTTTACTATTGTTTCTTTCATTTCTTTTTCACTTATTTCTGCTCTGATGTTCATTATTTCTTTCCATCTACTAATTTTCTTTTATTCTTCTTTTTCAAGTTGTTTTAGGTGTAAAGTTAGATTGTCTCTTCAATGTTTTTCTTGTTCATTGAGGTAGGATTGTATTGCTATGAATTTCCCTCTTAGAACTGTTTTTGCTGCATCCCATAGGTTTTGAGTTGTCATGTTTTCATTGTCATTTGTTTCTAACAAAATTTTTATTTCTCTTTTCATTTCTTCAATAACCTGTTGGTTATTTAGGAATGTTTTGTTTAATCTCTATGTCCTTGTGTTTCTTAGTTTTTTTCTTGTAATTGATATCTAGTCTCATAGCATTGTGGTCAGAGAAGATGCTTCATACAATTTCATTTTCCTTAAATTTACTGAGGTTTGATTTGTGGCCCAAGATGTGGCCTATCCTGGAGAATGTTTCATGTGCACTTGAGAAGGAATTGTGTTCTTCTACATTTGGATGGAATGTACTGAAGATATCAATGAGAAACATCTCATCTAATGTACCATTGAAGACATGTTTCCTTATTAATTTTCTGTCTTGATGATCTGTCCATTGGTGTGAGTGGGGTGTTAAAGTCTCCTACTATTGTTGTGTTACTGTCAATTTCTCTTTTCATATCTGTTAGTGTTTGTCTTATGTATTGAGGTGTTCCTATGTTGGGTGTATAGATATTTTAAATTGTTATGCCTGCCTCTTGGATTGATCCCTTGATCATTATGTAGTGTCCTTCCTTATCTCTTCTAATATTCTTTATTTTAAGGTCTATTTTGTCTGATATGAGGATTGCTAATCCAGCTTTCTTTTGCTTCCCATTTGCATGGAATACAGTTTTCATCCTCTCATTTTCAGTCTATATGTGCCTTTAGGTTTGAAGTGGGTTTCTCTTAGATAGCATATATAAGGGTCCTATTTTTGTATCCATTCTGCCAGTCTGTGTCTTTTGGTCAGAGGATTTAATCCACTTACATTTAAAGTAATTATTGATATATATATGTTCCTGTTGCAATTTTCCTAATTGTTTGGGGTTGATTTGGTAGATCTTTTTTCTCCTCTTGTGTTTCATGACTATATAAGTCCTTTTAACATTTGTTGTAAAGCTGGTTTGGTGGTACTTAATTCTCTATGCCCCAACCAGAAGAAGCTGAAGTTGAACGGTTTTATGAAGACCTACAAGACCTTTTAGAACTAACACCCAAAAAAGATGTCCTTTTCATTATAGGGGACTGGAATGCAAAAGTAGGAAGTCAAGAAATAGCTGGAGTAACAGGCAAATTTGGCCTTGGAATGCGGAATGAAGCAGGGCAAAGGCTAATAGAGTTTTGCAAAGAAAATGCACTGGTCGTAGCAAACACCCTCTTCCAACAACACAGGAGAAGACTCTACACATGGACATCAGCAGATAGTCAACACCGAAATCAGATTGATTATATTCTTTGCAGCTAAAGATGGAGAAGCTCTATACAGTCAGCAAAAACAAGACCAGGAGCTGACTGTGGCTTAGATCATGAACTCCTTATTACCAAATTCAGACTCAAATTGAAGAAAGTAGGGAAAACCGCTAGACCATTCAGGTATGACCTAAATCAAATCCCTTATGATTATACAGTGGAAGTGAGAAATAGATTTAAGGGCCTAGATCTGATAGATAGAGTGCCTGATGAACTATGGAATGAGGTTTGTGACATTGTACAGGAGACAGGGATCAAGACCATCCCTATGGAAACTAAATGCAAACAAGCAAAATGGCTGTCTGAGGAGGCCTTACAAATAGCTGTGAAAAGAAGAGAAGTGAAAAGCAAAGGAGAAAAGGAAAGATATAAGCATCTGAATGCAGAGTTCCAAAGAATAGCAAGAAGAGATAAGAAAGCCTTCTTCAGCGAACAATGCAAAGAAATAGAGGAAAAGAACAGAATGGGAAAGACTAGAGACCTCTTCAAGAAAATTAGAGATATCAAGGGAACATTTCATGCAAAGATGGGCTTGATAAAGGACAGAAATGGTATGGATCTAACAGAAGCAGAAGATATTAAGAAGAGGTGGCAAGAATACACAGAAGAACTATACAAAAAAGATCTTCATGACCCAGATAATCATGATGATGTGATCACTAATCTAGAGCCAGACATCATGAAATGTGAAGTCAAATGGGCCTTAGAAAGCATCACTATGAACAAAGCTAGTGGAGGTGATGGAATTCCAGTTGAGCTGTTTCAAGTCCTGAGGGATGATGCTGTGAAAGTGCTGTACTCAATATGCCAGCAAATTTGGAAAACTCAGCAGTGGCCACAGGACTGGAAAAGGTCAGTTTTCATTCCAATCCCAAAGAAAGGCAATGCCAAAGAATGCTCAAACTACCGCACAATTGCACTCATCTCACTTGCTAGTAAAGTAATGCTCAAAGTTCTTCAAGCTAGGCTTCAGCAATACATGAACCGTGAACTCCCTGATGTTCAAGCTGGTTTTAGAAAAGGCAGAGGAACCAGAGATCAAATTGCCAACATCCGCTGGATCATGGAAAAAGCAAGAGAGTTCCAGAAAAACATCTCTTTCTGCTTTATTGACTATGCCAAAGCCTTTGACTGTGTGGATCACAATAAACTGTGGAAAATTCTGAAAGAGATGGGAATACCAGACCCCCTGACCTGCCTCTTGAGAAATCTGTATGCAGGTCAGGAAGCAACAGTTAGAACTGGACATGGAACAACAGACTGGTTCCAAATAGGAAGAGGAGTATGTCAAGGCTGTATATTGTCACCCTGCTTATTTAACTTCTATGCAGAGTATATCATGAGAAACGCTGGACTGGAAGAAACACAAGCTGGAATCAAGATTGCCAGGAGAAACATCAATAACCTCAGATATGCAGATGACACCACCCTTATGGCAGAAAGTGAAGAGGAGCTAAAAAGCTTCTTGATGAAAGTGAAAGAGGAGAGCAAAAAATTTGGCTTAAAGCTCAACATTCAGAAAATGAAGATCATGGCATCCGGTCCCATCACTTCATGGGAAATAGACAGGGAAACAGTGGAAACGGTGTCAGACTTCATTTTTTTGGACTCCAAAATCACTGCAGATGGTGACTGCAACCATAAAATTAAAAGACGTTTACTCCTTGGAAGAAAAGTTATGACCAACCTAGATAGCATATTCAAAAGCAGAGACATTATTTTGCCGACTAAGGTCCGTCTAGTCAAGGCTATGGTTTCCTGTGGTCATGTATGGGTGTGAGAGTTGGACTGTGAAGAAGGCTGAGCACCGAGGAATTGATGCTTTTGAACTGTGGTGTTGGAGAAGACTCTTGAGAGTCCCTTGGACTGCAAGGAGATCCAACCAGTCCATTCTGAAGGAGATCAACCCTGGGATTTCTTTGGAAGGAATGATGCTGAAGCTGAAACTCCAGTACTTTGGCCACCTCATGAGAAGAGTTGACTCACTGGAAAAGACTTTGATGCTGGGAGGGATTGGGGGCAGGAGGAGAAGGGGATGACAGAGGATGAGATGGCTGGATGGCATCACGGACTCAATGGACATGTGTCTGAGTGAACTCCGGGAGATGGTGATGAACAGGGAGGCCTGGCGTGCTGCGATTCATGGGGTCAAAAAGAGTTGGACACGACTGAGCGACTGAACTGAACTGAATTCTGTTAACTTTTGCTTGTCTGAAAAGCTTTTTATTTTTCCATCAATTTTGAATGAGATCCTCTCCAGGTACAATAGGCCTGCAGAATTTCTGCTGAAACATCAGCTGTTAAACATATGTGGTTTACATTGTATGTTACTTGTTGCTTTTCCCTTGTTGCTTTTCATATTCTTTCTTTGTGTTTACTCTTTGTTAACTTGATTAGTATGTGTCTTAGTGTGTTTCTCCTTGGGTTTATCCTGTATGGGACTCTTTGTGCCTCTTGGACTTGATTTACTATTTCCTTTTCCACGTTTGGGAAATTTTCAACTATAATGTCTTCAAAAATTTTCTCATACCCTTTCTTTTTCTCTTCTTCTTCTGGGACCCCAATCCTTCTGGGATCCAAATATGTTGGTGCATTTGATACTGTCTAAACTATCCTCAATTCTCTTCATGCTTTTTACTTTATTCTGCTCTTCAGAAGTTATTTCCACCATTTTATCTTCCAGGTTACTGATTCGTTCTGCTTCAGATATTCTGCTATTGATTCCTTCTAGAGTATTTTTTAATTTCAGTAATGGTGTTGTTTGTCTCTGCATGTTTATTTTTTAACTCTTCTAGGCCTTTTTTAAATTGATTCTTGCATTTTCTCCATTTTGTTTTCAAGGGTTTTGATCAATCTTACTATCATTATTCTGAATTCTATTTTAGGAAGTTTGCCTATTTTCTCTCATTTACTTGGACTTCTGTGTTTCTAGTTTATTCCTTAATTTGTATAGTATTTCTCTGTCTTTTCATTATCTTTTTTTAAACTTATTGTGTTTGAGGTCTCCTTTTGCCAGGCTTCAAAGTTGAATTCCTTCTTCCTTTCAGTTTCTGCCCTCCTAAGGTTGGTCCAGTGGTTTGTGTAAGCTGCTTATAGGGTGAGATTTCTGCTGAGTCTTTTTGTTTGTTTGTTTGTTTTTTCTCTGATGGGCAAGGCTGAGTGAGGTGGTAATCCTGTCTGCTGATTATCTGGCTTGTATTTTTGTTTTCTTTCTTGTTTAGATGAGGCGTCCTGCAAGGGTGCTACTGGTGGCTGGGTGATGCTGGGTCTTGTATTCCAGGGGTTTCCTTTGTGCAAATTCTCACTATATGATACTCCTTAGGGTTAATTCTCTGGTAATCTAGGGTCTTGGAGTCAGAACTTCCACTTCAAAGGCTCAGGGCTCAATTTCTGGTCAGGAACGAAGATTCCACAAGTGGTTTATTATGGCTTTAAGTGAGATTTCCAGTGGTCATGTATGGGTGTGAGAGTTGGACTGTGAAGAAAGCTGAACGCCAAAGAATTGATGCTTTTGAACTGTGGTGTTGGAGAAGACTCTTGAGAGTCCCTTGGACTGCAAGGAGATCCAACCAGTCCATTCTAAAGGAGATCAATCCCGGGTTTTCATTGGAAGGACTGATGCTAAAGGTGAAACTCCAATACTTTGGCCACCTCGTGTGAAGAGTTGACTCATTGGGAAAGACTCTGAGGCTGGGAGGGATTGGGGGCAAGAGGAGAAGGGGATGACAAAGGATGAGATGGCTGGATGGCATCACTGACTCGATGGACATGAGTTTGAATAAACTCTGGGAGTTGGTGATGGACAGGGAGGCCTGGTGTGCTGCTGTTCATGGTGTCACAAAGAGTCGGACACGACTGAGCAATTGAACTGAACTGAACTGAGATTAAAACAAACACCCCCAAATGAGAAACCAAGGATGAACCCCAGACAAATGTCAGTTGCATAATCAGGCAAATAATAGGTGAAATAATGGAATATACACATATACACACATAAGCAAAGTCAAAACAGTCTAACAAAAATAAAGTACAGTAGATTGACCCTGTGAACAAAGAAAACCAAAAATTATATTTTCTAGTTAAGAAAAAAACTAACTAAAGCACAAACTGGAAAATAAAACTAAAGCAAGATGACAAATGGGGAATAAAGCAGTGAAAATAAAACTAACAAATATGTTGAGAGGAAAGGAAAGAAAGCAAAGAAAAAAATAATAGATATGCAAGTTAAACAGAGGTAGATAAAGAAGATTTATATGCATTAAAGATTAACTGCAAGGGGAAAAGAGCAGTAAGAAAAGCAAACAAAGAATAAATGTAGAAAAAATTATAATAGGTTTAAAAAATTAAAATTAAGTAAAGAGGAAAGAAAAAAAAGGAAAACTCCACAGTACTGCAATAGTCCAAGGAGAGGCAGAGGTTTATAACAACAATAAAAAATGTGACTGAGAAAAGAAACAAAAAAAAAAAGCTCAAAAGCTTAATTAGATTTCTTAATGCCAATTAAATTGACAATTATAATGGGGTGGGGGGGAGGAAAAAAAAAGAAAAAAGAAAAAAATCCAAAAGAATCTACAGAACAAGTCAAAACATAAGAATGATAAATGCTTTTCTTGAGTCACTGTTGTTAGAGTCCTCTCCCTTGTTAGGAGTCACAGTCCACCTCCCTAGGATGCCCTGCAACACTGTGCTGATCTCCAGACCTACTGTGGGGTAGGTCAGATTGTAACCTCATCCTACTCCTGTGTGTTGCCTCCATTGTATCAAAACTAGTGTGTTTTCTTTGGTAGGAGCTCTAAATGTCCTTTTATATAATCCATAGGCACAGAATCTGCTTAGTTGATCATGTGGATTTAATCTACAGCTTGTGGGAAGGTTTTGGATCTTCTTCCTTAGCCACACTGCCCCTGAGTTTCAACTGTGACTTTATTTCCATCTCTGCATGTGGGTCGTCCACTGGGGTTTGCTCCTGAGGCTGCCCTGGAGGACTTGGGTTTGCCGCTGTTAGGGCCAGGTGTGGGGGTGGTGCTGTTTGGGTCGCAGGAGTTCTGGCAGCACTAGGTACTCAGGAGAGTTGGCGGCTTAGGGCATTAGAAAATATAGTGCCCTGGAAGGGTATGGCAACCAGTATTGCCCAATACAGTCCAGTACTCTTGTCTGGAGAACACACCTCCCTGACAGAGGAGCCTGGCAGGCCACAGTCTATAGGGTTGCAAAGAGCTGGACACGATCAAATCAACCCTGTGCACATAGACACAAGATGTTTTTTGCCTGTGGCAGCTCTGCCTCAGTGAGAGTTGAGCATGAAGGTGGCACAACTGCTTGGCTTGCAGGGACCCTGGCAGTTCAAAGTGCACAGGGACAAGGACTGTCTCTGCCACAGGAGTTATGGCCCTATCAGAGTATTTTTAGGACCCTCTTGTAGCTGGTGATCAGAAGGCCTCTTTAACCAGTCTTTCTGGGTAGCTCCACCCATTCAGGCACTTAGAGGGCTCCCTTTCCTAGGATCCTTTGTTGTTCCACCCACCAGGCACTTAGAGAGGCCCCTCTGGCTGGAGTCCTACTCCATAGATCAGTATGTCAGGCACTTAAAGGGGCACTCTGGGTGGGGTCCTACTCTGCAGTTCAGTGTGTCAGGCACTAGATGGGTCAGCCTCTCTATTGTTTAGCTGCTGATGCTGGCCTGCAGGGAGAGAGAGGCTATGGTGATGGCTCCACCCAATAAGTGTGACTCAGCAGTATCGCCTTGTTTGCATGGCTGCCTGGATTTCCTCCACAGGCGTTTCCCACCACAATCTCTTCTGTTACATCCCCTCGATCCGCCTCTCCATCTCTCCGCAGTCAACAGCAGCCCTCACCCTGGGATTGCTCCATAATCCCTAAACTCCAGCTCCCAGGTGCTGCTCCTTCCAGGAGACCAGTTTCCTTGTCTGTGATGTTTGGCTGTGGCAAGGACTGTCTGATTCTCATTCCATTTAGGCTGCTACAGATCAGCTGTTTCACTCTCAATCATACATGTTTCTCCTCTGACTCAGACAATTGCCCTACTGTGGGGATCGGACCCCTGCTTCAGTTCCCCCACTCACCAAGGGCAGGTCCAGTCCTACTAACACTCCTATTTTTCCTCCTAGTTCTTTCCTCCTACTGAGTTTTGCGTGAGTCTACATATTCTTTTCTGCCAGTCAGGTACAGCTGTCAGCTCTCAGTTGGTGTTCTGCATGCACTTCTGTGTCTGAAGGTGTATTCCTGATGTATCCACTTCCACCTACTCCTCCGCCATCTTGTTCTCTCAGCAACTTTTTTTTGTTTTGTTTTAATTAGTTGGGTTTTTGGTCTTCAAATGTCAAGTTTTGGCATCAAGTACTCAATTATTTACTGTTTAGGCCAATCATATTTTTCAGTCTCAGCTTTAGGCTTTATTGATGTTACAAAAAAACAAAACTAAATATATCTTATAACTGTCTTCTGGCCTTTTATAGAAAAGAAAACAGCACTTTTCATGTTTTTGAGAGCACAAACATCTTCATATTTCTTTCTTTTTTTTTTAACTCTTTCATAAGGAAGTAATAATCTATCCCTTGATAAGAAGACTGAGATTTTTCTCCTCTTTCATCATAAAGTTTATTATTCTACACATCAAAATAAAATACCCCATTAAATCAGTTTATCCAAAACACCTTTATAACTCCACTATACCTAGAGCTAAAACTATACACTACACCTAGAACTTCAATGAAAATCATCTTAGGTGAGAATATCCATATTCCTTTACAGAGGACCTAGTGTTTAAAAGCAGAGTATTGTTGATTTTCTCAGAACATATCTTTTTGCATTTTGTTCTCCAACTGAAATGGAAATTTCAGAAAAAAAAAATGCCCTTGGATGACTTGGTTTCTGTCTCTAACATGAGTGTTCAGATATGAATAAAAGCTGAAATGTCATATCTATCAGCTATAAGAAATAAACTCTTTTGAACCTGAAATGATTCTTGATTTTTTTCCCTCTTATTTAACTAAAAAATTAAGCTTAGAAAAATCTTCTAAAACATGCAATCCAAAAGGATAAAATTGGACAAATACACATTTTATAATAACCCAAAATTAAAGAATATTTAAAGATTAATTATCTATTAAAAGGTTTAAAATATTCTAATCAATGTAATAAAAAGTAGAATTCATTAATTTATATTGCTGAACATCTGTTCCTAGTTATAATAAAGTTGGAGTGGTTTTAGAGTGTATCTTCAATTTTAGAGCATCTAAAATCAGATGCTTTGAAAAAATGTTAATGTATTAAGCTTGGTGGTAGATACCACAGTCTTAGAAAAAATTTCATTTTGTATACATGTATGGCCAAAAACAGATGTTATTTAAAGATAAAATCAATATTTAGAAAAAATGAAATAAATTTGGCTTATATGAAGACATGTGACGGTAGGGCGCATGAAATGTCTTGTAATATCATGGCTACTGGTATATAAAGCGTCACATTTTCCAAGTTTTATTTCCTATGTACCAAGTATTAGCAAAGTTTGGTGTATTAGACTCTACAAAACCCTCCAAGTTACTGTGGAATGAAAATCTAAGTGTAGTTTTCAAATCTGTTAAGCTACATGCAAAATATTTATGGATTTAAATAAATTTCTTTAAATCACCTTAAACAAGAAAGGCATTCACTCATACAACGTAGGATAATAATCCTATGATTAAGCCAATAGAATGCTATCAGGGTGCTACCACTGTTCTAGGTGCTGGAAATGCAGTAGTAAAGAAAACATTATTCATACTTGTACACATTTTAATAAACATATTGCATACTAATGGGCTTTTCTTGTAGTTCAGTTGGTAAAGAATCTGCTGGCAGTGCAGGAGACGTGGGTTTGATTTCTGGGTTGGGAAGATCCCCTGGAGAAAGAAATGATGACCTACTCCAGCATCCTTACCTGGAAAATCTAATGGACAGAGGAGGCTGGTGGGCTGCAGTCCATGGGGTTGCAGAGTCGGGCACGACTGAGTGACTAACACTAACACTCATTGCATATTAATAGAAATAAAAAAGCCAAGCAACTAATTTTATGTTAGCACATTGTACCCAACCATGCACATATCTTGCATATATCATCTTGTTCAATTTAGATTTAAATCATATATTCTCACATTTCTATTTAGTGGAACATACTTAGCCTTTAAAATCTAGTTCAAAGTTCATTTCTTTGAAGCTTTCTTTTATACCACTTCCATCACTTCACACCTGTGTAAAATCAGTTACTTTTCCTGAATTCTAGTAGTAGCAACTGCATTATATATATGTTCACAATATTGCTTTATTATTAATTATATACTTGAATGTGAGCTTTTTAACAGGGCCATATCTTATTTGGTTTCACAGTTCTTAACACAATGCTAGATATATGTAAACTTTAGTATGTGTATATATACATATTTAAATATATATATATACATATTGTTACATATATCAGGTGAAGTGTTAGTCAATCAGTTCAGTTCAGTTCAGTCTCTCAGTCGTGTCCAACTCTTTCTGACCCCATGAATCACAGCACGCCAGGCCTCCCTGTCCATCACCATCACCCGGAGTTAACTCAGACTCACGTCCATCGAGTCCGTGATGCCATCCAACCATCTCATCCTCTGTCGTCCCCTTCTCCTCCTGCCCCCAATCCCTCCCAGCATCAGAGTCTTTTCCAATGAATCAACTCTTCTCATGAGGTGGCCAAAGTACTGGAGCTTCAGCTTCAGCATCATTCCTTCCAAAGAAATCCCAGGGCTCATCTCCTTTAGAAGGGACTGGTTGGATCTCCTTGCAGTCCAAGGGAGTCTCAACACCACAGTTCAAACGCATCAATTCTTTGGCGCTCAGCCTTCTTCACAGTCCAACTCTCACATCCATACATGACCACAGGAAAAACCATAGCCTTGACTAGATGGACCTTAGTCGGCAAAGTAATGTCTCTGCTTTTGAATATGCTGTCTAAGTTGGTCATAACTTTTCTTCCAAGGAGTAAGCGTCTTTTAATTTCATGGCTTCAGTCACCGTCTGCAGTGATTTTGGAGCCCCAAAAAATAAAGTCTGACACTGTTTCTACTGTTTCCCCATCTATTTCCCATGAAGTTATGGGACTGGATGCCATGATCTTCGTTTTCTGAATGTTGAGCTTTAAGCCAACTTTCCCACTGTCCTCTTTCACTTTCATCAAGAGGCTTTTTAGTTCCTCTTCACTTTCTGCCATAAGGGTGGTGTCATCTGCATATCTGAGGTTATTGATATTTCTCCCGGCAATCTTGATTCCAGCTTGCGTTTCTTCCAGTCCAGCGTTTCTTATGATGTACTCTACATAGAAGTTAAAGAAGCAGGGTGACAATATATAGACTTGACGTACTCCTTTCCCTATTTGGAACCAGTCTGTTGTTCCATGTCCAGTTCTAACTGTTGCTTCCTGACCTGCATACAGATTTCTCAAGAGGCAGGTCAGGGGGTCTGGTATTCCCATCTCTTTCAGAATTTTCCACAGTTTATTGTGATCCACACAGTCAAAGGCTTTGGCATAGTCAATAAAGCAAAAATAGATGTTTTTCTGGAACACTCTTGCTTTTTCCATGATCCAGCGGATGTTGGCAATTTGATCTCTGGTTCCTCTGCCTTTTCTAAAACCAGCTTGAACATCAGGGAGTTCACGGTTCATGTATTGCTGAAGTCTGGCTCGGAGAATTTTGAGCATTACTTTACTAGCATGTGAGATGAGTGCAATTGTGCGATAGTTTGAGCATTCTTTTGCATCAGTCATATTCAATTCTTTGCGATCCCATGGACTGTAGCCCACTAGGCTCCTCTGTCCATGGGATTCTCTAAGCAAGAATATTGGAGTGGGTTGGCATTTCCTTCTCCAGGGGATCTTCCCAATCCAGGGATGGAACATGGGTCTCCTGCATTGCAAGCAGGTTGGCTTCCCTCATAACTCAGCTGGTAAAGAATCCACCTGCAATGCAGGAGACCCCGGTTCAGTTCTCGGGTTTGAACAATCTGCTGGAGAAGGGATAGGTTACCCACTCCAGTATTCTTGGGCTCAGCTGGTACAGACTCCTCCTGCAATGTGGGAGACTGACCTGGGTTTGATCCCTGGGTTGGGAAGATCCCCTGGAGAAGGGAAAGGCTACCCACTCCAGTATTCTGGCCTGGAAATTTCCATGAACTGTATAGTCCATGGGTCACAGAGTCAGACACGACTAAGAAACTTTTCCTTCTTTACCATCTGAGCCTCCAGGAAATGGAAAAAGTGGATACAAAAATGAATGGAGTAATTTAGAATGTCTTCGTAGAGAGCATATCAAAAGAATAAAATGGTTCAATAAGGAACTAATATTATATTATATTCTAATTGCTGCCACAACAAATTACCACAAACTTAACAGCTTAAACATTAGGAATGTATTGCCTTGCAGCTCTATATGTTAGAAATCTGACATGAGTGCTACTGGGCTAAAGTCAAGGCAAGACTGCATTCCTTTCCATAAACTCTAGAGGATAATCTGTTACCTTGCCTTTTCCAGCTTCTAGAGTCTACCTGCACTCTGGTTTGTGATCTCTTTCCTCCATCTTCAAAGCCAGCAATATCTAATCTCTCTGACCCTTCTTTCTCTGTTGCCAACCAAGAAAGTTTCTGCTTTCTTCTATTTTTCAAAAGTTAATGCTTTACTTCAAAACTACCCTTAAGAATATGCAAAAAAATGACATCCAAATCAAGATAAGTTCCAATCCCAAAGAAAAACAACACCAAAGAATGTTTAAACTAGCACACAATTGCACTCATCTCACATGCTAGCAAAGTAATGCTCAAAATTTTCCAAGCCAGCTTTCAACAGTACCTGAACCGAGAACTTGCAGATGTTCAAGCTGGATTTTAAAAAGGCAGAGGAATCAGAGATCAAATTACCAACATCCGTGTATCATTCAAAAAGCAAAAGCAAGAGTTCCAGAAAAACATCTACTTTTCCTTCCTTGACTATGCCAAAGCCTTTAACTATGTGGATCACAACAAACTGTGGAAAATTCTTAAAAAGATGGGAATACCAGCACACTTTCCCTGCCTCTTGAGAAACCTGTATGCAGGTCAAGAAGCAACAGTTAGAACTGGACATGGAACAACATATTGATACAAATAGGGAAAGGAGTACATCAAGGCTGTATATTGCCACCCTGCTTATATGCAGAGTACATCATGTGAAGTGCTGGACTGGATGAATCAAGCCAGAATCAAGATTGCCAGGATAAATATCAGTAACTTCAGATATGCAGATGACATCACACTTATGACAGAAAGCACCTACAGGAGTTCTGTGGCAGAATGGTCCTTTAGAATGGATCCACCTTCCCGCCCAAGCTAAAAAAGTAGTGGCTTCTTATCCAGGATTGATAGCAATGTTGATATTAAAAGGGAGGAAACGGAGTATTGAATTGTTTGGGAAAGAGCCAGCAGAGATTGTAATTCCATATAATAAGGAACAACTTGATGCTCTTCTAATGTTTGATGAAGATTGGCAGATTGCTATAGGAAATTATTGTGGTCAAATTTTACATCATTTACCCTCACATGCTTTGTTAATTCAAAAACTAAAAGAAGGGGAGTTTAAGTATAGCTCTCCCCATCAGATTTTACAACATGCTCTCTTTGTAATACAAAATGCAAAGCCGTTAGTAAAATGGAAGGACCTCCTCTCCAAACAATGAAAAGGTCCCGACCCATAGCGGTCGAGGGTGTGCTTGTATTTTTCCACAGGATGCAGATTCGCCAGTTTGGATCCCCAGGCAACAGGACCCCCATTGCTTCGAAGGGCACTCCTCTACCTGCCGCCACCACCGCTTGGAACAGCCACGCGCCAGGAGCCGTGGGCGGGGCCAGCCTGGCTGACTGGACCCAGTGCCCCGAACTCGCAGCCGGTAGCCCCGCCAGAGTCTGCGCTCGCTTGGCCACAGGCAGGAGAGGCAAGATAAGCACCGAGATCCCGGTGGGACTGACAGCTGCTGCAGCGCGAACTCTGACCAGAAAATGATTCTATTTACTCTATTTTAGCTTGTCTACCCTCTCCTTATGTTTTTCTGTTTGTTAACGATTCTGGGAAACTTAATGTTCATATGAATTTCACAGGTGGACTTAATGTAGTGTCTTGTAAACAATGTATGCTCTCATCTTGTTAAGATTTAACGCGATCAAGACAGTTTGTGGGCTTACTAATTTTAGGGAATTCAGCTTTAATAACAACAACTATTACTGTTACTGTGGCAGCAATTCATTGACTCAACAAGTGCAAATGCCCAATAGGTTGAAAAATCATATTTTAGGTGTTTGGAATAGCTCAGATATTAGTTTAGACTTAGAGAAACTTCACAATCAGATACAGACCTTGGAACACTCTTGATTGGATTTTACTGCCACTGGAGCCACTAATGACTTTTTCCACACCTTCTCTAATTTTATTTCTGGAAAAAACATTCTGTCTAATGTCTTCAGTTATGTTACTGTTGTTGCTTTAATTTTGCTTCTTTTATTCATTCTTCCTTGTATTGTCAGGATTCTTCGGCAGAGCATTCAGAAGCTCTCAACTGAGCTGTACCTCTTTAAATTAAACAAAAAACGGGGGAGATTTTGGGGGCCAGCGTGAGGAACTCCGCCCATGGCAAAGGTCATGAGGAAGGAGGCTTGGCATACGCAAAAGTGTGATCAAGCCTCAGGAAGCTCCCTGTTCCCGAGCACCTACCCCAAAACCAGAGTCTGTTTTATGCTCTCGCCTACACCTCTGACTTTACGGGGGGCTCTCCTCCATAACGGTTTCTCTCGGAGAAGGATTAAACGTGCAGCTCCAAGGCAATAAAAATTCCTGGGCGTGACAAGAGTGTTTCAGCTTAGGGACTCCTCTGAAGGTTATCTAACCCACCTGTATAGGTTCATCCGGCCACATGTGATTGTTTACAGCCTCCCAATCTGAGAGGCATGAGATGTTTTAGACTTACTAAAGGCAAATTCTTTTGGGAAGTTAGAAATTATTAGTATAGTGAGTTGGTTAGGAATTATATTGGTGAAGGGTTTTTCATTTGTTGGGCTGATGTTTGCTGCTAAATCTCCATATTCCCTGCACTTATAATGAATATAACTAACATATAGGAGAAATAAGTATTAACCTTTAAACATATAGGAGAGATAGGTATTAACCTTTAAGATTAATCCTGTTAACCTTGGGTTAAATAAATTCCTTTCTTGATTGTAACTCACTACAACCTCACCCTATAGGAATGCAACTTTATCTGGAGGGTGGTGCCTGGTTTAAGAAAAAACACCCTTGGAGGAAATAAGGTTTTTGGTTATCAGAAAGAAAGGACCATAGAATGTCAGCAGGTCTTACTCATGGCCAGGAGATGATGTAATATCCCTAAGACCCCCACGTGACTCTGTATTCATCCCTATGTGTAACAAAAGGTATATAAGCAAACCCCAAAATAAAGAAATCGGATCAGTTTCCAGAAAGACTGATTCCACCATGTCGCTTCTTTCTTGCTCCCATTTCTCTGGCTGAAATTCAGCCTCTTTTCTCCACTAATTCTCCTACTACACTATCCGTTTCTAATCTCTCTCTATCTGTAATTAAATATGTATTTTTCCAAAGACGCCGACGCCGTCCCCCCACCTTTGAATTCCCTGGATCCACCGGGGCTGGACCCCAGCAGAAGAGGAACTAAAGAGCCTCTTAATGATAGTGAAAAAGGAGAGTGAAAAAGCTGGTTTATAACTCAACATTCAGAAAATGAAGATCATGATATCTGGTCCTATCACTTCATGGCAGATCGGTGGGGTAACAATGGAATACAGTGAGAGATTTTATTTATTTTTGGCTCCAAAATCACTGCAGATGGTAACTGAAGCCATGAAATTAAAAGATGTTTCTTCTTTAGAAGAAAAGCTATGACCCAACTAGACAGCATATTAAGAAGCTGAGACATTACTTTGCTGACAAAGGCCCATCTAATCAAAGCTATGGTTTTCCCAGTAGTCATATGAGTTGGACCATAAAGAAAGCTGAGCACAGAAGAATTGATGCTTTTGAACTGTGGTGTTGGAGAAGGCTCTTGAGAACACCTTGGACTGCAAGGAGATCAAACCAGTCAATCCTAAAGGAAATCAGTCCTGAATATTCATTGGAAGGACTGATGCTGAAGCTGAAGCTCCAATCCTTTGGCCACCTGATGCGAAAAACTGACTCACTGGAAAAAACAGTGATGCTGGGAAAGATTGAAGGCAGGAGAAGAAGGGGACAAGAGGATGAGATGGTTTGATGGCATCACTGATTTGATGGACTTGAATTTGAGCAAGCTCCGGCAGTTGGTGATGGACAGGGGAGCCTGGTGTGCTGCAGTCCATGGGGTGGCAAAGAGTCGGACACGATAGCAAGACTGAACTGAACACTAATATCTGCTAAAATAAATATGAGGATCCGTTATTAACTCAACAAATACATCTTAAGTATTTGCTTTATGTGTTACTTTGTGCTCGAATCCAGGAAAAGATACCAAGATTCCAACCTTAGATTTTTGAAGATAACTAGGAAATCTATTTGCAATGCTATAATGCAAGAAAGACTATCAATCCATAAAGCAAAAACAAAGGCTCTGGAAGTTCAGAAGATGAAAATCTTTCATATCTTGAAGCTTTTTACTTACTATATTTAATGAGATTACTGTATTTTCCACTAACTTCCTGGCCTTTGTATTGTGTGTAAAGTGAGTTGTTACATTTTTCATAAATTTTTTTTGATTTGCCAATTTGTCTGCTGTTAAAGATTTATGTGATTAGGTTGGACAACGAGAAAGACCAGAACAATCTCCCCATACCAAGGTCTTTAGTCTTCATCATATCTGCAAAATCCCCTGTCCATATAATGTAAAATATTCACAGGTTCCTGGGATTAAGATGAGAACATCTTTGTTTTGGGTTGGGAGCATTATTGTGTCCATTCCAATTAAGAGCATAACAAAAGCTTGGAATGAGGATTGTAGTGACTGCTAGTAATATAAAAAATGAAAAAATGATCAGTAATAGAGCAAGTTGCAGTAGCTAAATTAAGACATTTAAGAAATGTATCTAGTGAAAATATTTTCTTCCTGCTTGTTGAAGAATTGAATAAGTAAATAAGTGAATAAAAGGAAGTCAAGGAAAGTTACATAAAGACATAAGTGAGCAAAAAATTATTGACAGACTGTTTACAAGCCTAAAAGCATCAAAGCCAAAGCCAAGTTTTTCTGTGTGTGTGTGTGTTTTGCTTGTTTGGTTTTTTTTTGTTTTTTTTTGTTTTTTTTGTAGAAATTAGTTTCAGGATTATAACTATCTTTCAACTGAGAAGCAGCAAATATGAGGAGGAATTTCAGAACTTTTTTTTCTCCACCCCAAGTTCAGTTGCCAAGTATCTTAAAGTTTTCAATGTACTGAAAACAAGTAGATATTTTGGAATTTCCCCCAAGAGGTCAAAGCACTGGTAGGGAAATTTTCCTGATGTCCAAGCTGTGATTTCAGTGGCTCACTTTTGTCCCATCATTTCTACTTACATCCCCAGGAGCCAGCCACAGTAATTCCTCACCATTTCGGTAAACACATCTGTCAACTTCTACTACTTGTCAATGACATCAATTTAATTTTATTAGAAATAGGGTCAGGAGCAAATATCCAAGAGACTACCATCTTCTAAATCAGACAGAAAAATACCTACATTTGTTGTTGTTACCATCAATTATTTGAAGGAGAGAAAGCGAAAAAAATAGTATTTACCCTTGTTAATGTCAATAAGGAACAAAAATTGGATAAAAGGAGAGTGATGAACTCTCAAGAAATGATTTTTTTGAGATTAGTTGTTTGTCAGTTGCTTCATTTGCTATTGTTTTCTCCCATTCAGAAGGCTGTCTTTTCACCTTAGTTATAGTTTCCTTTGTTGTGCAGAAGCTTTTAATTTTAATTAGATCCCATTTGTTTATTTTTGCTTTTATTTCCAGTATTCTGGGAGGTGGATCATAGAGGATCCTGCTGTGATTTATGTCAGAGAGTGTTTTGCCTATGTTCTCCTCTAAGAGTTTTATAGTTTCTGGTCTTACGTTTGGATCTTTAATCCATTTTGAGTTTATTTTTGTGTGTGGTGTTAGAAAGTGATCTAGTTTCATTCTTTTACAAGTGGTTGACCAGTTTTCCCAGCACCACTTGTTAAAGAGATTGTCTTTACTCCATTGTATATTCTTGCCTCCTTTGTCAAAGATAAGGTGTCCATAGGTGTGTGGATTTATCTCTGGGCTTTCTATTTTGTTCCAAATATACAAGCAACTTATGCAGCTCAACTCCAGAAAAATAAACGACCCAATCAAAAAGTGGGCCAAAGAACTAAATAGGCATTTCTCCAAAGAAGACATACGGATGGCTAAGAAACATGAAAAGATGCTCAACATCACTCATTATCAGAGAAATGCAAATCAAGACCACAATGAGGTACCATTTCACACCAGTCAGAATGGTTGCGATCCAAAAGTCTACAATCAATAAAAGCTGGAGAGGATGTGGAGAAAAGGGAACCCTCTTACACTCTTGGTGGGAATGCAAACTAGTACAGCCACTATGGAAAACAGTGTGGAGATTCCTTTTAAAATTGCAAATAGAGCTGCCTTATGACCCAGCAATCCCACTGCTGGGCATACACACTGAGGAAACCAGAATAGAAAGAGACACATGTACCCCAATGTTCATTGCAGCACTGTTTATAATAGCCAGGACATGGAAACAACCTAGATGTCCATTAGCAGATGAATGGATAAGAAAGCTGTGGTACATATACACAATGGAGTATTACTCAGACATTAAAAAGAATACATTTGAATCAGTTCTAATGAGATGGATGAAACTCGAGCCGATTATACAGAGTGAAGTAAGCCAGGAAAAAAAAAAAAAAAACCAATACAGTATACTGACACATATAGACAGAATTTAGAAAGATGGTAATGATGACCCCGTATGTGAGACAGCAAAAGAGACACAGATGTATAGAACAGACTTTTGGACTCTGAGGGAGAGGGTGGGATTTGGGAGAATGGAATTGAAACATGTATACTTTCATGTAAGAAACGAAGTGCCAGTCTATGTTCAATACAGGATACAGGATGATTGGGGCTGGTGCATGGGGATGATGCAGAGAGATGATATAGGGTGGGAGGTGGGAGGGGGATTCAGGATTGGGAGCTTGTATACACCCGTGGTGGATTCATGTCAATGTAAGGCAAAACCAATACAATATTGTAAAGTAAAATAAAGTAAAAATAAAATTTAAAAAAAAAGAAAAATTTTTTTAATATTAAGTTGCTTTTTGAAAGCTGGTCTTATTCAAGTTGAAAAGATGTTCTTCTGATTCTGGTTTTTAGTCTATTAATTTGGCTTTTCAACAGGTAACAAAATTCCCATGCAGAAAATATCCTTATTCCTGTAAGAATGTGAGGTTTGCTTATTTCATAAATTAAGTAATTAGTTCACTTGTGCAAAACACAGTTACAAATCTTTGCTTTGTTATAGGAGCAAAGTTGTGTTATTCTGTTTCATAATATAATCAGAGGATTTCAGGGTAATACTGTGCTTTAAAAATTATCTAATTTAAGCCCACATTTTAGAGATGAGCAAACTGGAGGTATTTAGTGATTTGTTCAAGGTCACATAGCTAGTTGGTGGCAAATTAGGAAGTTAAACTTAGTTTAAATGTCAATAGTCTTTCTCCCAACTCCAGAATTTCTCCTTTTCTCTAGTAACATCAACATTTGTATTCACAGTATTCCGTAATATACATGTATTCTCTCTCCTAATTAATGGTAAAGGACCAGAACACTACTGTCAGATAACATCTGCCATGACAATATTTGCATTTCTAAAAGAACACTCTGACTTTGGAAGCTACTGAAAGTAGGGGTTAGACTAGGCAAAAGATAGTACACACAGGATGAATTTGCAGGGCAAGAATAGAGACCCGGATGTAGAGGATGGACTTGGATACAGTAGGGAAAGGAGAGGGTGGGACAAATTGAAAGTGGCATTGATATATATGTATATCAATATATGTATATACATATATATATATACACACACTGCTGCTGCTGCTGCTGTCGCTTCAGTCATGTCCGACTCTGTGCGA
>NW_024070213.1:26776710-26979264 GCF_014754425.2 Oryx dammah
AGACGGCAGCCCACCAGGCTCCCCCGTCCCTGGGATTCTCCAGGCAAGAACACTGGAGTGGGTTGCCATGTCCTTCTCCAATACATAAAAGTGAAAAGTGAAAGGGAAGTCGCTCAGTCCTGCCGACTCTTCGCGACCCCATGGACTGCAGCCTACCATGTGTAAAATAGATAGTGGAACCTTGCTGTACAACACTGGAATCTCAGCTTAGTGCTCTGTGATGACCTGGAGGGTAAGATGGGGGAAGGGTGGGAGGGAAGCTCAAGAGGGAGGGAATATAGGTGTGTATGTGTGCAGGGGGGTTGGTGGCTCAGTCTTGTCCAACTCTGCATACTCATGGATTGTAAGCCTGCCAGGCTCCTCTGTCCATGGAATTTCCCAGGCAAGAATACTGGAGTGGGTTGCCATTTCCTCCTCCAGGTGTTGTTCCTGACCCAGGGCTCAAACCTGTGTCTCCTGCTTTGCAGGCAGATTCTTTACCATCTGAGTCACAAGGGAAGCAGTAATATTGTAGAGGAAAAGTTAAAATTTTACATAACCTCCAGCTCCTTCTGCCTTCATAATTTAGCTTGCTCCTTGCAAAGTCTGAATCAAGTAGGTCACGTAGTCTCAGAAAGTGCAGATCTACAGTACTAGGAACTGGAGCTTATCTCACTTACCCTTGCCCTGCTTTTTGCAACTGCCCAGCCCCTGCAAACCTGCTTAATCATTCCTGTCCATGTAAAGGTCAGGCATCTCCCTTCCCATCTTGACTGCTGTTCCTGTGTATTAAAAAAAAAAAAAAAAAAAAAACCTTAGTTTAAACCAGCCTATAATCAGCTAGTATTGTCCACTATAGTCTGTCTATAAAAACTCTGTAACACCTTTGTTAGGGGCTCAGAGCTTGGAGGGTTAACTCCTCTGGGCCAGCTGGCATAATAAACCTGAGTTTTCCAACTCTCTGAGTGTGGTCATTGGATTCTTGATTACTGGTTTCTGCAACATTTCTGGAGGCCTAGCAAGATTCCAACCACACCAGCCCCTTGAGCCGCCAGAAAGGTGGCTTGGCCAGGCTGGAGCAAAGGAATCCCGAGAAGAATGAGGAGGCATGCCACCTGATGGTATTCCGGGTTCTCTTTCACACTGGTGTTCCAACTCTCTGGACAGCCGAATCCCAACTAGACTCTTTGGAGGGATAGACCAACCCACCAGGAGTAGCCACAGGATCAGGTAAGGTCCCAGGGCCAGTCTCCAGTCAAGTCCTACCCCAATGGGTAGAAGAGGAGACTGATCACCTCCTTGGCGCTCCCAGGAAGGGAGCATTAGATAGGGAGAACTGGGGACTCAGGAGAAGGGAGGCATTGCGACTGATAACTGCCTTGTAACTCCCAGGAGGGAGGCATTGTGATAGCCTCTGAAAGATTGTGAGTGCATGATTACTGATTGAACAGAGTGAGAGAAAGTTTATTTTTTTTCTTTTTGGAAACTGCTAAACCAATTCTTATTGCATATGCAATTAAAAACAACTAGCTTGTTAAAAGGCTTGCCTAGGAAAAAGCTTGAAGTTAAACCTTTCCATGTCCTTAAAACACACAGCCAACTTTGCCTGAGCCCTCAGCCTTGGGTAAATTAAAACTTCAAGCAAAGAAAAAAAAGAGGGGGGGGGTCAAAGAGATATTTTAAGTCTCAAACAGAAAACTATAAGATCTCTGTCAGTCTGTCTGGATTTTTGTTTTTTCCAGTTTTCCTTTTTTTTTTTTTTTTTTTTTTCTGATAATACTGTTGAAGTTGTAAATGAGTCCTAACTTAATTGGCCTAAAGGAAAGTAAGCATTTACAAATCAAACAATTCTAAATACAAGAAAAATTAACCTAAATAAATTTCAGATTCACATAAACTGGGAAAATTCAATATTAAGTATCTAGTATTAATGTTTGTTTGCTAATGTAGTAAGGAATTAGGATGTATGTTTTTAACAAAGAAGATATAAAAAAGAAAATTACATTTTATAAAAGGGGGGAAAAAATAGGTGTGACCTACAAGTAGCTGTTACAAAAAGTGATTAGAAGTTTTGTGGAAAGTGACCCTGAAAAAAAGTTTTGTGCATGGTTAAGACTGACTAAGTTTAAAATAAATTTAATTAAGTTTACCTAATCCAGGAGTTTTACTGTAGCCATAAAATTAAAAGACGCTTACTCCTTGGAAGGAAAGTTATGACCCACCTAGATAGCATATTCAAAAGCAGAGACATTACTTTGCCAACTAAGGTCCGTCTAGTCAAGGCTATGGTTTTTCCTGTGGTCATTTATAGATGTGAGAGTTGGACTGTGAAGAAGGCTGAGCGCCAAAGAATTGATGCTTTTGAACTGTGGTGTTGGAGAAGACTCTTGAGAGTCCCTTGGCCTGCAAGGAGATCCAACCAGTCCATTCTGAAGGAGATGAGCCCTGGGATTTCTTTGGAAGGAATGATGCTAAAGCTGAAGCTCCAGTACTTTGGCCACCTCATGTGAAGAGTTGACTCATTGGAAAAGACTGTGATGCTGGGAGGGATTGGGGGCAGGAGGAGAAGGGGACGACAGAGGATGAGATGGCTGGATGGCATCACGGACTCGATGGACATGAGTCTGAGTGAACTCCAGGAATTGGTGATGGACAGGGAGACCTGGTGTGGTGCGATTCATGGGGTCGCAAAGAGTCGAACACGACTGAGTGACTGAACTGAACTGAACTGAAATGAGTTTAAAGTAAGCTAGTGCAAAACTTGAATTTGGCCTTCCTCTCTGATAAGAGGACATACTTTCTTTAGATGTTGAACAGCTTTTAATAGTAGATTAAAATTTCTTTACCTCTTAATCTGTTCTATATTTACATTTGAAATCTTTTGTCAAGTTTGGCTAAGTGAATAACTATTATTTCATAGTGACTTATATGATCCTACCTGACTTATAAACCCTTATGATATTTGTTGACAAAACTTCCTAAATAACTTGACTTCAGAGGGCCCCTGAGACATCCCAAAGAGCTATTAAGCTACCTGGGTTCATTGGACTTGTTAAATGATATGGGAAGTACTGTTGAAGGTGTGACAAATCTTTTCAGTTTATACTGTGTGGTTGGTGTTACTAATAAAGATATCCTAAAATTGTGTGAAATTCATCTAGATCTGATATGCCCAGTTAAAATATGGTCAATTACAATTCTAGTTATCATATTAAACAGTTACATATCACAACAATGACCAGGTTTCTTTGTCAATTGCAATAGAATCAGATTTTAAACAGGTCTTCTATGGTTTTACTCTCGTGCTTTTAGAATACTGCTAGTTCTTCAAAACTTATGGGAAAGATTTTCTAAGATTAAGCAGATAAACAAATTTTGTTATTAACAGTAAGCTGGTAACAGACTGGAATTTAGTTCTCTGTTTAGAGAACAAAGATTTCTTAGAATGCAGCTTTTAATAACAGATTATGAATTTCTTTGCCTTTAAGTGATTTATATTTGTTTTTAAAATCTTTTTGTTACTTTGGTAAAGTAAGTAAGCATTATTTAAGATTATGGTATATGTAGACAAAGCTCCTTTGCTTCTACAAAAAAATAACCCCTCATGGTTAGACTTTTGCTATCTTGATGTCCTTAAAACATGGCAATAGTCTGCTCCTAAATCAAGAAATTAAAAATGGATAAACAACAGCTAAAAATCCGAGAGCCAGGGCTATGGGAAATATAAGACAGCCACTTGGCTTTTCCCAGATCCCTGACAGACTTCATTTTTATTTGATGTGTTAAAGCCTTCCCTGGCTACGTGTTAATGCCCTTACAGTGAGTTCTGCAAAAAGGAAAAAAATTATGTTTCACGAATATTACGTTTTGTTAATTAAGGTCTGTGATTACTAAGACTCACTTGTGAAATAGTTCCTTGTTATAGTATATTGCTAAAAGGTTTAATTAATTTATTAAAAAAGGACACTCTAAGATTGTTTCTAAAGCTTATCTCAGTAACCAATCTTTGGATAAAGGTCAGATGCTCCTTGATGTACAACTAGGAGATGAACACTTGGCTATAATCATTTAACTGATTCAGATGACCTGGGGTATACTGGGCTATACCCAATGAAAGTTCTGTGTTTAAATTATTGCTTATGACCTTACTGATAACTGCTAGCTGTATCATTTTCTATCTGTGTGTTAGTTGCTTAGTTGTGTCCAATTCTTTGCAACCCCATAGACTGCAGCCCACCAGGCCCCTCCATCCATGGGATTCTCCAGGCAAGAACACTGGAGTGGGTTGCCGTTTCCTTCTCCAAAAGAAACCATAGAAAGAAAGAAAGTAAAGTCACTCAGTCGTGTCCAACTCTTTGCAACCCCATGGACTGTAGCCTACCAGGCTGCTCTATCCATGGAATTTTCCAGGCAAGAGTACTGGAGTGGGTTGCCATTTCCTTCTCCACATTTTCTATGCAGCTTGTTTCAAAAGATTATTTCTTATGTTACCAAATGTGTGACTGAGCCTGTGATAAAAAGCTGATATACAGTTCCATATGAGATCAATAATTATAATAATGTAACTCTAGATATGAGAAGAAGCAACAAGAGGAAATATTTTCCTGGACCAAGAGACTAGTAAGATAGGTATGGTCCAGAGACTTTTACTAGTAGTAGTAGTATGACTTTCTTGGACTTTCTCCAAGTAGTAGTATGACAAGAATATTCCCTGGCCAACACTGAGACAATGCTGGAACAAGTTGCCTTATCATTCCGTGGACTCTCATCTCTCTCCAAAAATGCACCCTGAGGTCTTCAGGCTATTCTCCCTTTGAAATCTTATACAGGAGGCCACCCCCAGTGATAGAAAAGCTCACAGTAGACCACCAGCAACTAGCTGACCTGGAGATGTCCCAACACCTTCAAGCCCTGGGAAAAGTCTTCCGTCATGTTGCCAGATAAACCTTAGAAAGGACGCCCATTCCTTTGGGCAATTGGGTTCATCCCTATCAGCCAGGAGATGAGGCATGGGTTAAAGACTGGAAAAAGGAACCACTTCAGCCAGTTTGAACAGTCCCTCACACTGTCGTCCTGGCAACCTCTACTGCTGTTAAAGTTACAGGTGTCATCACTTGGATCCACCACACCACAGTCAAGAAGGCAGCAGCTTCCTGTGATGAGGACACCTGGAAAGCAGTTCGGGACCCCAAAGACCCCCTCAAGGTCAGGTTCCAAAGACAACGGTCCTCACCCATGAAGGACGCTGAGCCCCTCTCTAGTCACTCCGGAGGCTGACTAGTCAATGCACAGCAGAAGCTTGAGGGTTCTTCTTGCTCCAGCCACATTCCAGCAGCTGGCTGGTTAAAGCACGGCAGAAGCTTGAGGATCCGGCTATCGAAATATCAATGGATTTTCATTGTCGATCCTGGTGTCTATCCCTAATTGATATTATTGCTGTGCTTTTCATTACGGGACCAACAAGACTCCCTGGCTGAGGTGGTTTTATAGAATAGGAGATGTCTAGATCTACTGACAGCTGAAAAGAGAGGACTATGCCCCTTCTTAAATGGAGTGCTGCTTTTATGTAAATCAATCAGAAATAGTCAGGAACATGGCCCAACAGCTAAGGGAACAAATCATAAAAAGGAGAGAGAAACTAGCTAATTCCTGGGGTAATTGGAACAATATCTGGAGCTGGGCATCTTGGCTTCTCAATTTAACAGGGCCTCTCTTCATGCTCTTTGCCATGCTCTTCTTTGGCCCTTGTATTCTCAATGCAATTACCCAGTTTATAACCTCTTGGATTGAATCCATAAAGTTACAAATGGTAATAGCTCAGTATAGCCCCCTCAACGATGGGGAGCTCTGAATGTCCTACAAAAATATGAGATGATGCTTTCTACAATGAGTGATAGAAGCATCAAGAGGGGGGAATGAAGAGGAAAAGTTAAAATTTTACATCACCTCCTGCTCCTTCTGCCTCCATAACTTAGCTTGCTCCTTGCAAAGTCTGAATCATGTAGGTCACGTAGTCTCAGAAAGTGCGGACCTACAGTACTAGGAACTGGAGCTTACCTCACTCACCCTTGCCCTGCTTTTTGCAACTGCCCAGCCCCTGCAAACCTACTTGATCATGCCTGTCCATGTAAAGGCCAGGCAGTTCCCTTCCCATCTTGACTGCTGTTCCTGTGCACAAAAAAACCCTTAGTTTAAACCAGCCTATTAGCAGCTAGTGTTTCCCACTATAATCTGTCTATTAAAACCCTGTAACCCCTTTGTTCGAGGCTCAGAGCTTGGAGTGGTAACTCCTCTGGGTCCGCTGGCATAATAAACCTGAGTTCTCTGACTCTCCGAGTGTGGTGCTTGGTTTCTCAATTACTGGTTTCTGCAACTATATAAATATATATATATATATATATATATATATGCTTATCGTTGATTCATGTTTGTTGTACAGAAGAAACCAATACAACACTGTGAAGCAATTATCCTCCAATTAAAAAGTTTTTAAATTTTTAAAAGTTAAAAAAAAAAAGTAGATTGCAGTAGTATAGGTGGGAGATGATGATAATTTTATCTAGAAAAATGTCCATATAGAAGCACAGAAGATGATTCTAAGTCAGTTAAACTTAATATGATATGGTGATGGAATAGTTATGAAGAAAGAGAGAAGGGGTGATAAAAATGATTTCCAGAATTTTGGATTACACAACTGGAAATATGGCAATATTATTTGTGGAGAAAGGAAATATTAGAGGAGAACCAAAGTATTAAGCAAACTTTGGTAAGTTATGATATGGTAGGACAATTCCCCTATTTTCATAACTTTCATAAAAAGAAAGTTTAGCTTTTTCTTCATCATTAGAAAAGCAGACTATGGAATTAGAACTTCAGATTATGAATCCCAGTTACTATACTTACTAAATGAATATCCATGGAAAGTTACAAAGCCACTCTCTCTGTTTCCTCATTTGCTGAATGAGGATTTTCAGATGAAGGAAAAATTGTAATTTCTTCCCAGTTGTAAGAACTATATATCTACTTATATTTTTTTCAAGCAAGATGACACAAAGCAAGATTTCAATAAATGTTACTAATATTATTATATTCCTATTCTCATTCTAGTGAAGAGGAATTTGAGGTATGAAAGTAAAACTGTTGTTAGTCGCTCAGTCGTGCTGGACTCTTTGTGATTCCAGACTGCAGCCCAGCAGGGTCCTCTGTCCATGGGATTTTCCAGGAAAAGATATTGGAGTGAGTTGCCATTTCCTTCTCCAGGGGGATCATCCAGACTCAGGGATCAAACCCTGGTCTCCTGCACTGCAGGCAAATTCTTTACTGACTGAGCTAAGAGGAAAGCCCAAAGGAAAGGGGAGGCAAAAAGCCTACAGCACCTTCTATTGCCAGGTGGTCTCCCATCAAGTACTAAGCAGGCCCAACCCTGCTTAGCTTCCAAGATCAGGCGAGATCCAGCGCATTCAGGGTAGTATGGCCGTAGACTAGAGGGGATATCTGTTCCCTTCTCCAGGGGATCTTCCCAATCCAGGGATCAAACACAGGTCTTCCACACTGCAGGTGAATTCTTTACCAGCTGAGCCAGGAGGGAAGCCCAATAGAAGTATAAGTTTAAATCACCTGTCCAAGATAGCAGAAATAGTTACAGAGCAGTCATACTGATTTCACATTCAATATTCTTAATACAAAATGTTAGTATTTCTAATCATACTTTAAAAGTTTTTATGGTTAAAGTAAACTCTAATTGCATTAACTAAAAACATATTTTTAGTCTGGGTTTTGGATTCTGAAAGATTTCCTATGAAAATTCAGGGATATTTCTTAACTATCCCTTTAACTATTTCCATGATTCTCTTCCTGATCATGTTGAAACACTGTCAAAAATGACAAATAATGATTCTTGCTGAAGCAAATGGGACTTTATGACATCACACTCTGAAGAGTGAACAAATCTGTAATCTTATCTTTTTTGACAGTTATAAAGGACATTTCAGAAACTGATTATATCTGCTATGATTTTAAAAGGGTTAGCATACAACTAAAGAAAAAAATTTTCTTAAAAATCTTTTCTCTAGGGAAAGTAGTCTAAAAGATATTGTTCTTAATTCACACATACTGTCAACTTTTCCTTCAGATTCAATACCTATTACTATAAAATGTCATTTTATAATACTCAAAGATGGAATATCTTATTATATGTATAGATTCAGCATTTTTCACTGTATTATATAAAATAAATATTACTGCTAATTTCCAAAGTTTCATTATCTTTGTGTTTTGTGTTGTCCATTCTATTACACAAATTTAAACACTTAATTTTCATGATTTGCAGTAATAAGTAATGTTTAATGTTCAAATATAGGATTCCAGTGACAGTTTAGTTTTATTTATATTTCTTTTAATTTTTTCATACTTATGTAGAAAACATATTGACTTCAGCCACATATTCCTTTGTTTTGTTTTCCCTGAATCTATTTATCCTAGTCCAATTTTCAAAAAATTCAATTATGCATACAGAAAAATATTTTGGAATCTGGAATATTTTATTATTGGCATCACTGTTTTTAATGTTAGAGACATTATCTTTTGCAAAGAGAATGAAGGCATAGGTGATATCAGTATCAAGTGAAAAAAAAATTATCTCTTTCAGGTTATCTCAGTATAATATTCCAAACTGGGATAAAATTATCTGATTATATCTTGAAAAAATAAATGTTTCCTGGTATTGAAGATTCATAGGGCTTCCCTGGTGGCTTGGTGATAAAGAAACCAACTGCCAATGCAGGAGACATGAGATCACTATCTGGGTTTAGAAGATTCCCTGGAGAAGGAAATGGCACCCCCAATCCTGTAGTCTTGCCTGGTAAATCCTATGGACAGAGGAGCCTGGTGGGCTAAAGTCCATGGGGTCACAAAAGAAGTGGACATGACTGAGCAACCAAACAACAACAAGTTTTTATTTTATCACATCATTTGTTCCAAAGCCTGAATCTGTGCAGCGTTTTCTCTCTCTGTAGCCTATTCTATGAAAGTGTTAGTTGCTCAGTCGTGTCTGACTCTTTGCAACCCCATGAACTATAGCCCACAAGGCTTCTCTGTCCCCAGAATTCTCCAAGCAAGAATACTGGAGTGGGTTGCCATATCCTTCACCAAGGGATCTTTCCCAACCCAGGGATTCAACCTGGGTATCCCGCATTGCAGGCAGTTTCCTTACTGTCTGAGCCACCACAGGTAGCCTATTCTACACCAGTGGTCTTTTGAGTCACTAAGTATGTTATTAATGTCCCCAGTGTCCTAAAGGACCACAAAGCACTGTGCATCTTTCTTAGAGGTAGAGGTTACAAAGAGTAATGACTTGTTCTTTATCTTGGATGGGATATATTAGATCATTGTATCTCTAAAATATTCACTAGTATCAAATAGTCCCCTGTATCTCCATAGGGTTTATTTTATATCCTCTCATGCTCATGTCTCTTACTTTGCCATATTTCTTTCCATTTCCTATTTCCCAAATAAATTAAAACAATGTCATCAGTATGAAAGAACAGTTTGAGATTTCATAGAATGTCCAGATGATTACGTTTTGTTTTTGTTTTTGGTGGAGGGGAGGAGGGTGATGGACTGGATTGTGACAAAGAACAAGAAAATAATTCAAGCTGTAGCATAAAACAATGAAGATGTATTGCCATCCTTTTCAAAGGAACACCAATTGTTCTGTTCCTCTTTCTCCTTAAGGATGAAAAGAACACATTCAACAACAGCAGCATAAGGTGCCAGAGAATTTGTTGATTTGTTCCTGAACCAAACACATATTCAGTATGTTATTTGTGATGGGAACTATCACTTGGTTATCTAAAAGGCATCTTCTGCCATTTTATAATCCAGAGGATATTTTGATGAATGAAATGTGACACGTTAAGACCATATGATAAATCCATAGTATGGATTTCAAAATGGCTCAGTGGTTGCCAACATCCATTGCATCATCAGAAAAGCAAGAGAGTTCCAGGAAAACATCTACTTTGCTTTATTGACTATGCCAAAGCCTCTGAATGTGTGGATCACAACAAACTGTGGGAAATTCTTCATGAGACCAGAGTACCAGACTACCTGACCTGTCTCCTGAGAAATCTGTATTCAGGTCAAGAAGCAACAGCTAGAACTGGACATGGAACAGACTGGTTTCAAATTGGGAAATGAGTTCCTCAAGGCTGTATGTTGTCACCCTGCTTATTTAACATATATGCAGAGTACATCATGAGAAATGCTGGACTGGATGAAGCACAAGCTGGAATCAAGATTGCTGAGAGAAATATCAATAACCTCACATATGCAGATGACACCATCCTTATGGCAGAAAGTGAAGAACTAAAGAGCCTCTTGATGAAAGCAAAAGAAGAGAGTCAAAAGATTGGCTTAAAACTCAACACTCAGAGAACTAAGATCATGGCATCTGGTCCCATTACTTCCTGGCAAATAGATGGGGCAACAATGTAAACAGTGACAGACTTTATTTTGGGGGGATCCAAAATCACTGCAGATGGTGACTGCAACCATGAAATTAAAAGACGCTTACTCCTTGGAAGAAAAGCTATGACCTACCTAAAGCATATTAAAAAGCAGAGACATTACTTTGCCAACAATGGTCCATCTAGTCAAGGCTAAGGCTTTTCCAGTAGTCATGTATGGATGTGAGAGTTGGACTGTGAAGAAAGCTGAGTGCTGAAGAATTGATGCTTTTGAACTGTGGTGTTGGAGAAGACTCTTGAGAATCCCTTGGACTGCAAGGAGATCCAATCAGTCCATCCTAAAAGAAATCAGTCCTGAATATTCATTGGAAGGACTGATGCTGAAGTTGAAACTCCAATTGTCCACCTGATGTGAAGAACTGACTCACTGGAAAATACACTGATGCTAGGAGCGGTTAATGGTGGGAGGAGAAGGGGACGCTAGAGGATGAGATGGTTAGATGACATTACCCACTCAATGGACATTAGCTTGAATAAACTCTGGGAGTTGGTGAGGGACAGGGAAGCCTGGCATGCTGTAGTCCATGGGGTTGCAAAGAGTGGGACACAACTGAGCAACTGAACTGAATTGAACAGTGGTAAAGAATCTGCTTGCCAATGCAGGAGACACAGGCTTGAACCCTGGGTTGGGAAGATTCCCTGGAGGAGGAAATGGCAACCCACTCCAGTATTCTTCCTGGGAAAAGTCCATGGAATTGCAAATAATTGGACGTGACTGAGCAACTGACCACAACATGATAAGATTATCATACCTAATTCCTTTAAGTGTTTGAAAATAGCACTAATTGCTGCCATTCAACTTAAAATAATTGTATTACTTCTTATTTTCTAACTGAGCCAAAGATATGTGTACAGTGTCCAAGCCATGCTCTTCAGTTTCTCTACAGTAAAGTCTTAGGTCTTCAGAGAAGGCAATGGCACCCCACTCCAGTACTCATGCCTGGAAAATCCCACGGACAGAGGAACCTGGTGGGCTGCAGTCCATGGGGTCGGGAAGAGTCAGACACGACTGAGCGACTTCACTTTCACTTTTCACTTTCATGCATTGGAGAAGGAAATGGTAACCCACTCCAGTGTTCTTGCCTGGAAAATTCCAGGGATGGGGGAGCCTGGTAGGAGGCCGTCTATGGGGTCGCACACGACTGAAGTGACTTAGCAGCAGCAGCAGCAGCAAAGTCTTAGTTCTTACTCCACAGGAAGCCAGTGTGAAAGTTTCATCAGCTGCCAACTGTTTTTATCCTCACTAGGTACCCATGAGTGGAAAAATAACCACTCGTTGGTGCTTTTACCCACTGGATCCATTGTGAGGCAAATGGAGGCCAAGAATGCATTTATCACCTGACCCAGTTCTCCTCCGGTGATGAGGGACCATCAGGGTGTTTTAGTTTCCAGGTATTGCTTAAGTTACTGACTTACCCTTATCTGCTCTTGGATGACCTATCACAAGCATGGAAACTGGATTAAGATTTTCCACTGTGAAAATCATAGACTGACATCCCCTTCTGCTCTCCCACTGTTTGTTGTTTTTTATTTTTAATCAAATAATGACCTCATTGGCTGCCAGTTTTCTTAGGTCTAATAACTTAATGGTTTATTCCCCCTTATTGTGTATTTCAATATGTCAGTATCCCATGCTGGCCATTCTAGTCTTGTTGCTCATTACAATAATTTCATTCATTTGGTGGCTGACAATTATGTGTTGCTACATTGCTTCTGCTATTCTTGAACTCAGACACCCCCACTGACACTACATTCAGTTCAGTTCAGTCACTCAGTCGTGTCCAACTCTTTGCGACCCATGAATCACAGCACTCCAGGCCTCCCTGTCCATCACCAACTCCCGGAGTTCACTCAGACTCACATCCATCGAGTCAGTGATGCCATCCAGCCATCTCATCCTCTGTCGTCCCCTTCTCCTCCTGCCCCCAATCCCTCCCAGCATCAGAGTCTTTTCCAATGAGTCAATTCTTCACATGAGGTGGCCAAAGTACTGGAGTTTCAGCTTTAGCATCATTCCTTCCAAAGAAATCCCAGTGCTCATCTCCTTTAAGATGGACTGGTTGGATCTCCTTGCAGTCCAAGGGACTCTCAAGAGTCTTCTCCAACACCACAGTTCAAAAGCATCAATTCTTCAGCACTCGGCCTTCTTCACAGTCCAACTCTCACATCCATACATGACTACTGGAAAAACCATAGCCTTGACTAGATGGACCTTAGTCAGCAAAGTAATGTCTCTGCTTTTGAATATGCTATCTAGGTTGATCATAACTTTTCTTCCAAGGAGTAAGCATCTTTTAATTTCATGGCTGCAGTCAACATCTGCGGTGATTTTGGAGCCCAAAAAATAAAGTCTGACACTGTTTCCACTGTTTCTCCATCTATTTCCCATGAAGTGATGGGACCAGATGCCATGATCTTTGTTTTCTGAATGTTGAGCTTTAAGCCAACTTTTTCACTCTCCTCTTTCACTTTCATCAAGAGACTTTTTAGTTCCTCTTCACTTTCTGCCATAAGGACACTACATTAAGTTTTTTAAATTTTGTTTTAATTGAGGGTAATTGCCTTACAATATTGTGTTACTTTCTGTCATACATCAATAAGAATCAGCCATAGGCATGTATATGTCCCTTCCTTCTTGAAAACCCCCTCCCACCTCCTACTCCATCCCACCCCTCTAGGTTATCACAGAGCACCGGGTTTGAACTCCCTGCTCCATACAGCAAATTCCCACTGGCTATCTATTTTATATATGTAATGTATATGTTTCAGTGTTACTCTTTCAATTTGCCCCTCCCTCTCCTTTCCCCACAAGTCTATTCTCTATGTCTGCATTTCTGTTCCTGTCCTGCAGATAGGTTCATCAGTACCATCTTTCTAGATTCCATATATATGAATTAATATATGACACTTGTTTTGCTTTTTCTGGCTTACTTCACTGTGATGCTATTTTTCAAAATGTTATATCTGCAAAAAAATTGACTCTTTGAAACTCTTACCTTTTTTCCTCCTAATACTATCCTAAGCACCTATCCTTCTCTGCTGCTGCTACTGCTGCTAAGCTGCTTCAGTCGTGTCCAACTCTGTGTGACCCCATAGACGGCAGTCCAGGAGGGTCCCCTTTCCCTGGGATTCTCCAGGCAAGAACACTGGAGTAGGTTGCCATTTCCTTCTCCAATGCATGAAAGTGAAAAATGAAAGTGAAGTCGTTCAGTCATGTCCGACTCTTTGCGACCCCATGGACTGCAGCCTACCAGGCTCCCCCGTCCATGGGATTTTCCAGGCAAGAGTATTGGAGTGGGGTGCCATCGCCTTCCCTTGTCCATCTATACTCATGTTAAATTCACTTCTCTGTCATAAAGCTTTCTCAGATTCCCCAGCCAGAATGAATTACTTCTATGCTTTCTCATATTTAGTTTGTAGGGGACCATCGCATTTTCTCAGGTTCTGTTTTAGAAGTAGTTATGTATTTTCCCTTTTTATGGACCATGAAAAAGGTTGAGTACTGAAGAATTGATGCTTTTGAATTGTGGTGCTGGAGAAGACTCTTGAGAGTCCCTTGGACACCAAGGAGATCAAACCAGTTAATCCTAAAGGAAATTAACCCTGAATATTCATTGGAAGGGCTGATGCTTAAGTTGAAGCTCCAGTATTTTGGCCACCTGATGCAAAAAGCTGACTCATTGTGAAAGACTCTGATGCTGGGAAAGATTGAAGGCAAAAGAAGAAGGAATGACAGAGGATGAGATGGTTAGATAGAGTCACTGACATAATGTTCATGAACTTGAGCAAACTCTGAGAAAGGAAAGCTTGGTATGCTGAAGTCCATGGGGTTACATAGAGTTGGACACAACTTGTGACTGAACAACAGTGTATTTTACAAAATCATAGGATCCCTGAGCACAGAACCTTGTCCATTTTATCACTGACTCTCCTGAAGCTCTTTTTCTAACAATATGCCGACTTCCTTTTTGGAATAGATAAAGTCACTTGAGTAAAATTAACGGATAATTTGAGAAAATGTCAAACGTATAGTACAAAGATTCTAGGTGCTCATATATTTTAGTAGTTAGTATTTTGTTCATTTGTAGATACTAGAAACTAAGAAATAAAAAGCAATTCAGAGTTTTGATTCCCTCGATTTATGTAAGGCAGGTACAAAGGCATATTCTATAAAACTGTATTTATTGTGTCTGAGAATCTCATCCATACAGAATGGCAGGTAAAAAGGAAGTTTATTAATTTCAATGGAGCAATTGATATATATTATACCAAAATCCTTTTGCATCTAGTATATTACATTTTCCAGTGACTAATTTATATAAAGTAACATGGATAAAGTACTTGTAATGATCCATTTATGTATACATTTATATATTTCATAGACCTATATGTACATATATAGATAGATCTTGAAATGGTTAGAGGAAGGAATATAACAATAGTGACTTATTTATGTTAGTATTCTGTGCTAGTTTACTTTATCTAAAGATCTCCAGGGCTTTACAAACATTAACCTCTCCTTCTTATCCGTGAGATAAGTATCATTATCCAAGAGTTATAGTGAAGTGATGGATGCACAAAGAGATTAAGTGATTTCTTCAAGGTTATCATCAGTTGTGACAAGAAATGGATAGAAGTTAGATTTATGAATATTGGTTTTATGCTTTAACTATTCTTGGGCTCTGCATATGAGTTACTCAAAATATCCAGAGGGAAAAAAAATTGATACTACAGTGAACAAAGACCATGTAGGTAAAAACTAAGTATTTGGATATTCAACATCACTGATTAAATAAATAAAATCCAGAAAGCAGATTTTACTGAAAAGGGGATTGTCCATAGTTTGTAATTAAGGAAGTTTGGAAGAGACTGTGTTACCTTATATTCCAATTGAATTGTATAGAAGGTATACGACTGTGCTTTGAGAAAATTCTAAAACTATATATCAAGAAAAACATATTTATGTGTTTACAGCATTTGAATTCATTACCATGGACTGTAGCACTCTGTAGGCCTAAAAACTATTTTGGATAACATATTTTCACTGCTCTTTGTTTTAACATCCCATCCTGTCAGATCAGATTATAAAGGCTAAAATTAAGTGACCTCTACACAAAGCAGAATTCTACTGTGAAAGCAAAAGAGAATTTATTCTTTTACTGTGCTAAATCAGACAAAAGAATTGACTTTGTGCAGATTGCCTAAGGAATGGTAAATCTGCATCTGTAATATGTATTTGCTTATTCAATGACTGTTTATAAGAAATAAAATTGATTCCAGGCAACTACTACAAAGTCCTGGGCATTCTTTCCATGTAAACAGTTTTGACGGCAAGTGATTTTAGAAAATGAGGCAAGTCATGTGAAGTTTCTTCACTATGAACCAAGCTTTCACATTTGCCAATGGAGGAGGTCTGCAGGTGCCTTCGGATTTGCAGTAGAAGTTCTTCCATATCCCTCAATTAGTTATCCTCTCTGCAGTGGCCACAGGACTGGAAAAGGTCAGTTTTCATTCCAATCCCAAAGAAAGGCAATGCTAAAGAATGCTCAAAGTACCGCACAATTGCACTCATTTCACACGCTAGTGAAGTAATGCTCAAAATTCTCCAAGCCAGACTTCAACAGTATGTGAACCATGAACTTCCAGATGTTCAAGCTGGTTTCAGAAAAGGAAGAGGAACCAGAGATCAAATTGCCAACATCTGTTGGATCATCGAAAAAGCGAGTTCCAGAAAAATATCTACTTCCAGGCTTCCTACCGAGAAAAATATGTACCCTCATTTAGACTTCCTAGGTGGTGCAGTGTTAAAGAATCTGTCTGCCAATGCAGGAGACGCAAGAGACAGGGGTTCGATCCCTAGGTTAAGATGATCCCTTGGAGTAGGAAATGCCAGTTTACTCTATTATTATTGCCTAGAAAACTTCATGGACAAAGAGCCTGGTGGGCTATAGCCTATGAGGTCCCAAAAAGTCAGATGGTTTGAGGAAGCACACACCCTCATCTTAATCATAGTCAAATGTGAAAGGACAAAAAAAGAGAGGAAGGTTATTTGCCCTGACAAGCTGCTGTTTTCCTTCAATTCGTTTGACCCATATTCTTCTGCAGGCAACATAAAACTACACATTTTAAGGTGCATGTTTTTTTTGATACATTTTGGCACATGTACACACCTTGAAATCATTACCACTCTCAAGATAATGAAGCCATCCTCGAAGCTCCTCACTATAATTCTCCCTTCCCACTCCTTCCTAACCCCATCCTGAAACAGCAGTCAGTTCTCCCAGAAAACAACTGGAGAGATGGCATAAAATTTAAAACAAGCAAATAGCTTATTTTCATGTAATTAATAAGGTAATTGACTAGATACAAATTTAAAAGATGATGTGATCATCTACTGTTCACAAGTCAATATTGCAGCCTCATAAATGACTTGGATTAAGTCATTACAATCTCAAAAACAACCTGAATGCAGTCTCAAAAATGACAGAATGATCTTTGTTTTTTTCCAAGCAAACCATTCAATATCATGGTAATCCAAGTCTATGCCCTGACCAATAATGCTGAAGAAGCTGAAGTTGAATGGTTCTGTGAAGACCTACAAGACCTTCTAGAACTAACACCCCAAAAAGATGTCCTTTTCATTATAGGGTACTGGAATGCAAAAGCAGGAAGTCAAGAAATACCTGCAATAACAGGCAAATTTGGCCTTGGAGTACAGAACAAAAAGGGTGAAGGCTAATAGAGTTTTGCCAAGAGACCACACTGGTCATAGTAAGCACCCTCTTCCAACAACAAAGGAGAAGACTCTACACATGGACATCACCAGAAGGTCAGTACCGAAATCAGATTGATTATATTCTTTGCAGCCAAAGATGGAGAAGCTCTACACCATCAGCAAAAGCAAGACTGGGAGCTGACTTTGGCTCAGATCATAACTCCTTACCACCAAATTCAGACTTAAATTGAAGAACGTAAGGAAAACCACTAGACCATTCAGGTATGACCTAAATCAAATCCCTTATGACTATACAGAGGAAGTGACAAATAGATTCAAGGGATTAGATCTGATAGACAGAGTGTCTGAAGAACTATGGCATACCTGAATGGTCATAGCTGAATTGTCACCAACCTAGAGCCAGACATCCTGGAAGGCGAAGTCAAGTTGGTCTTTAGGAAGCACAATGGCAACCCACTCCAGTACTCTTGTCTGGAAAATTCCACGGACTGAGGAGCCTGGTGAGCTACAGTCCAGGGGGTTGAAGAGAGTCGGACACGACTGAGCGACTTTACATGAACAAAGCCAGTAGAGATGATGGAATTCCAGTAGAGCTATTTCAAATCCTGAAAGATGATGCTGTGAAACTGCTGCACTCAATATGCCAGCAAATTTGGAAAACTCAGCAGTGGCCACAGGACTGAAAAAGGTCAGTTTTCATTCCAATCCCAAAGAAAGGCAATACCAAAGGATGTTCAAAGAACCAAGCAGTTGCACTCATTTCACATGCTAGTGAAGTAATGCTCAAAGTTCTCCAAGCCAGGCTTCAACAGTATGTGAACCATGAACTTCCAGATGTTCAAGCTGGTTTCAGAAAAGGAAGAGGAACCAGAGATCAAATTGCCAACATCTATTGGATCATCAAAAAAGTAAGCAAGTTCCAGAAAAATATCTACTTCTCCTTTACTGACTATGTCAAAACTTGTGACTGTGTGGACCACAACAAACTGTGGAAAATTCTTCAAGAGATGGCAGATCATCTGAACTGCCTCCTGATAAATCTGTATGCAAGTCAAGAAGTTAACAGTTAGAACTGGACATGGAACAACAAACTGGTTCCAAATTGGGAAAGGAATACCTCAAGGCTGTATATTGTCACCCTGCTTATTTAACTTATATGCAGAGTACATCATGAGAAATGCTGGAATGGATGAAGCACAAGCTAGAATCAAGATTTCTCAGGGAAACATCAATAACCTCCAATATGCAGATGACACTACCCTCATGGCAGAAAGCAAAGAACTAAAAACCCTCTTGATGAAAGTGAAAGGGGAAAGTGAAAAAGTTGGCTAAAAACTTAACACTCAGAAAACTAAGATCATGGCATCAAGTTCCATCACTTCATGGCAAATAGATGGGGAAACAGTGGAAACAATGGCTGACTTTATTTTGGGGGGCTCTAAAATCACTGCAGGTGGTGACTGCAGCCATGAAATTAAAAGACACTTACTCCTTGGAAGAAAAGTTATGACCTATCTAGACAGCTTGTTAAAAAGCAGAGACATTACTTTGCCAACAAAGGTCCATCTAGTCAAAGCTATGGTTTTTCCAGTATTCATGTATGGATGTAAGAGTTGGAGTATAAAGAAAGCTGAGCACCAAAGAATTGATGATTTTGAACTGTGGTATTGGAGAAGACTCTTGAAAGAGTCCCTTGGACAGCAAGGAGATCCAATCAGTCTATCCTAAAGGAAATCATTCCTGAATATTCATTGGAAGGACTGATGCTGAAGCTGAAACTCCAATACTTTGGCCACCTGATGTGAAGAACTGACTGATTTGGAAAGACCCTGATGCTGGGAAAGATTGAAGCTGGGAGAAGAAGGGGATGACAGAGAATGAGATGATTGGGTGGCATCACCGACTCAATAAATGAGTTTGAGTAAAGTCTGAGAGTTGGTGATGGACAGTGAGGTAAGGCGTGCTGCAGTCCATGGGGTCACAAAGAGTAGGACATGGCTGAGCAACTGAACTGAACTGTTCACAAAGCATTGCTTTTTGCTATGAGTGAGTGAGTAAAAGTTGCTCAGTTGTGTCAGATTCTTTGCAACCTCATGGTATTCTCCAGTCCAGAATACTGGAGTGGGTAGCCTTTCTCTTTTCCAGGGAATCTTTCCAATCCTAGATGAAACCCGGGTATCCCACATTGCAGATGCATTCTTAACCACTGAGCCACAAAGCAAGCCCATAATAGTAAAAATAATAATGACTAAAAATAAATACATATTATCTCCACACAGGCTCAACTCAAAAATGCCCATTTACCAAAATATTTATGCATCAATAATATTTCTTCAAACTTTAAAAAATATTTTTTAAATGTCATGTCTGTGCCATGTCAAAAGTTCAGTGAGATATTTTTGTGTCTATATTTTTTTTCCTACTTTTCTATTTTAAGAGTTGTGCATGTCAAAAATTCCAAAGGTTTTATAAATAGTGGTGAATTTCTTTCTTTTAAAACATTTTCAATTCAGTCTGTGTCTCTCCTATTGTGTGATTCTTTCTGCAAACTTCTACCAAACTCATAAAAGTTCTTGCTCTCTATTTATAGTATACAAATTCTCCAGGTTTCTAGTATATAAGAGAAATAACAATTAAGATCTTTGTTTTGAAGTGTTAGTGGTGTATAATTTGTATTGATCCAAAAAATTCACAACACAGAGGAAAAACAAAAATACACTCCTTACATTAGATATCTTCAGACATAATATGCTCAATATTCTATATATACAATGCAATTTTAAGTTATCTTGGATGTGTGAATAATCATCTACAGACCAAACTGCCATCTGGTATTCTGACAAGTCAGACTTGATTTTAGTATCTAAGAATCTAAATGTGTATCTACTTCTTTGTGCACACATGCTTATGACGAATCCAAAAAGACATATGGGAAAAAATCGTATCCATTCCTGCCACCTCCTTTCTCTTCCCTATTTTTTAAGACAGGAAATGTAGTGCATCTGAAATTCGCAAGTGTCAACAATTTTTTGTGTGTGTGAACCAGTAATCTTCTCATTGGACTTGTTGACAAGTTTTTTTTTTTTTTTAAGCAAATTGCTCTTGAGGGAGGAGAAGGCATTATTATTCAGTACTTTTCAGAAACTTGACATAGAGTAAAATCTGCAGAGTGTGAGATCATTGATGACCCAACTGATCTCTGATAATTTGGTGAAATGAAGTTCCTCTTCATCCTTTGAATGAAGAATACTAGACTGATGCTTTCCTCTGCTTACTCCACTTACCAAACTCCTGTTCAACCTCACGGTAAGGTCTAGATTCTTCCTGTTTTCATAAACCTTCCCCAACTTCTTTAGAATATGCTCTCTATTAATACATACTACTTTATTATCTTTCACTCCAAAAGACTATCGATTTCATAACTTCAAGTAAGATATTTTTATATCTATATAATTATTATATGTATCCATAAATACTACTACTGTTACTACTAATTTTTATTCTGTTTGCAGAAATGAGAAATAAAGTATCTTTCCTTAAGTTTTCTTACAGTTTAGCAGAAAAAATTAATCAGATAGCAATGTAATAAGCATTCTAGCAGATATATGTGTCTCTGTGTGTGTGTGTATATATATATATATAGTTGCTGTTACTCAGTCTCTAAGTTATGTTTGACTTTTTGTGACCCCATGGACTGTAGCCCTCTGTCCATGGAATTCTCCAGGCAAGAATCCTGGAGTGGGTTTTCATTTCCTCTTCCAGGGGATCTTTGTGACCCAGTTATCAAACCTCCATCTCCTGCATTGCCAGGGTGCTATAGAAAGCTTCCTAGAGGAAGTGACCCCTAAATTGAGTATTAAAGAACAATTAGGTATTAACCAGGTGAAGGGTGAGTGATGGTGGGTAGTCCGGGCAGATAGGCCACCATGTAAACACTTTGAGATGTGGAATAATAGAGGCAGAAATAGAACTTGAATGCAAATTGTGACATTGGGATCAGAAAAGTTGAGACTAAAGCAGAAGTTGGATATCAGACCATTTCAGCTCAGTATAGTCATTCAGTCATGTCTGACTCTTTGCAACCCCATGGATTGCATCACGGTAGTCTTCCCTGTCCTTTGCCAACTCCCAGAGTTTGCTCAAACTCATGTCCATCGAGTTGGTGATGCCATCCAACCATTTAATCCTCTGTCGTCCCTTTCTCCTTCTGCCTTCAACCTTTCCTAGCATCAGGGTCTTTTCCAGTGAGTCAGTTCTTTACATCAGGTTGCCAAAGGATTGGAGTGTCAGCTTCAACATCAATCCTTGAATTGAATATTCAGGACTGATTTCTTTTAGGATTGACTGATTTGATCTTGTTGCAGTCCAAGGGACTCTCAAGAGTCTTCTTCAATACCACAGTTCAAAAGCACCAATTCTTGGGTGCTCAGCTTTCTTTATAGTCCAACTCTCACATCGATACATACTGAGGAAACCATAGCTTTGACTAGATGGACTTTGTTGGCAAAGTAATGAATCTTCTTTTCAATATGCTGTCTAGGTTGGTCATAGCTTTTCTTCCAAAGAGCAAGTATCTTAATCTCATGGCTGCAGTCACCATCTGCAGTGATTTTGAAGCCCCCCAAAATAAAGTCTCCCACTGTTTCCATTGTTTCCCCATCTATCTGCCTTGAAGTGATAGGACCAGATGCCATGATCTTAGTTTTCTAAATGTTGAGTTTTAAGCCAACTTTTGCACTTTCCTCTTTCACTTTCATCCAGAGGTTCTTTAGTTCTTCTTCGTTTTCTGCCATAAGGGTGGTTTCATCTGAATATCTGAGGTTGTTGATATTTCTCCTGGCAATCCTGATTCAAGCTTGTGCTCCATCCAGCCCAGCATTTCGTATGATGTACTCCATATATAAGTTAAATAAGCAGAGTGACAATATACAGCCTTGACATACTCCTTTCCCAATTTGGAAGCAGTCTGTTTTTTCAGACTGATAGAACAAGATGGTGGAGTAGAAGGACATGCACTCTTCTTCTCCTGTGAGAACTCCAAAGTATCAGACCACATACACCCTCTTACCCGAAGCAGCCATGTATTGCCATTGGCTCAGATTTTTGCCTATTTATGCTGTTGTTGTTGTTCAGTTGCTAAGTCACATCCAACTCTTTGTGACTACGTGGACTGCAGCATGCCAGGTCCCTCTGTCCTCCTAAGTAAGTAAAGTAAGTAAGTAAGTAAAGTCACTCAGTCGTGTCCGACTCTTTGCGACCCCGTGGACTGCAGCCCACCAGGCTCCTCAGTCCATGGGATTCTCCAGGCAAGAATACTGGACTGGGTTGCCATTTCCTTCTCCAGGGGATCTTCTCGACCCAGGGATCGAACCTGGATCTCCCGCATTGGAGAAAGATGCTTTAACCTCTGAGCCATCAGGGAAGCCCTTGAAAGTGAAGTCACTCAGTCGTGTCCGACTCTTTGTGACCCGTGGACTGTAGCCTACCAAGCTCCTCTGTCCATGGGATTCTCCAGTTCACTCAAATTCCTGTCTATTGAGTCAGTTATGCTATCTAACTATCTCATCCTCTGGCGCCCCCTTCTCATTTCTCTTCCACTCACATGTATCCTAATTTGAACAATAAATTGTAAAATCACTGTAACTTAATACTGTTTCCTATTTTTTACTGCAAATAGTAAGGAACCTTTGGAAGATACTAAAAAGTACTAATAAGGTCAGATAAACCATTTAGAAAAGCTATTCTAACACCTGGTTGGAAGATGACATTCACAGAAATAAAACTGAGGACAGGAAAATTAGTAAGGAGACCCCGAAACAATCCAAATGAGAACAGTAAGGACCCGAGCCTGAGGGGTGAGAATGGTTAATCAGCCTGTAGAGAAGAAATAATTTCTGTAAGTATTCATGAAGCAAATTAACCATTAGTTGAGAAGGGTGGAGAAAAAACAAGGAGAAAACAATTAGACAGTTCATGTTACACAGAAGAATAAATGAAAATAAATGAAAGCATTGTTGTTGTTGTTTTAGTTGCCAAGACATGTCTGACTCTTTTGGACCCCCTAGACTGTAGCCTGGCCAGGCTCTGTCCATGGAATTTCCCAGGCAAGAATGCTGGAGTGGGTTGCCATTTCCTTCTCCAGGGGATCGTCCCTAGCCAGGGGTCGAATACTTGTCTCCTGTATCGGCAGGTGGATTCTCTTCCACTGAGCCACCTTTGAAGCAAACGAAGGCATGGAGATGGGGAAAACTATAGGACGTGTTCTCTGATGATGGAACAGCAAAAAAAGATAAAGCATGAAATGTATGTGGAAGTAATTTTAATTCTGGTAGAGTTTCTTGGACACAAATACCCGGCAAATTTAATATTAGCTCTTTGAATTATGAGACTAGAGAGAAGCATAGAATAATCTGGAGGATGTCTGGACCAAACCTATGTGGGGTGGTAGGGACTGGCTGCCAGGTTCTACAGTAATCTCCAGGTATCAGGTGCCCAGTGAGTCAGGGGTCAGAACAAGCAAGTCAGAGCTGGAACCTGGTAAACAACTTATTATTGAGGCTAAAGGTTGAGAACAAGTTAAACAGACTGAGGATACAACAGACTAAAGCACATGTAGGAAGAAGGTCAAGGACTGCCTACTGGGGGTGGGAACCACAGCTGACACAGTTGTCAAGAAGAGATGACCATCTGCGGATAGAACCAGCAGATATATAGTTGAAAAGCTGCTCCCAACCACAGAAGCTGGAAGAATGACAAGGCAAGAAGGTGGAGGTAAGACAGCATAACTAAGTGTGCGCTCAGTGAGGGTAAATTTCACCCCTGAAAGGCAAACTTTCAAATGCTTCTACATAACAGATCTGTCGGATCCACAGCAACTCCATCTAAGAGCAGTCAATGCAAGGGCAGATGGCTTTGCAAGGGCCGTGGCAATTTAATTTTTTTTATGTGCAATGAGAGCAGTTAAAACTACAAAAAATATGAGATGATAAAATATGTGTTGGTAGCTGTATGAGATGGACAGAGGAGCCTGGAGGTCACAAGAATCGACAAGACTTAGCTACTAAATCACCACCAGCTGTATGAGAAGGTTTATGCTGTATAAGATATCTGGAGAATTCTGACTCATAATTAGTTTCTATTTTAAAGAGGTATATGTACAAAGTTAAAAAGCTCTATGCAACATCATGGGACTGAATTTTTTTCAGGGAGAAAAGTTATGCCAGTAAGAATTTCTCTTCTGAAAGAATATTTTAACTTATAGATATTCCCATCAACACCTCTCATATTTTTTTTTAAAAAATGGTATTTTGCTCCTCATCAAAAAATAGTCTCTTTAAAATGATGTGTTTTATTGAGTGACAGTCACAATGAATATTCAACAGGAAGCAAAATGGATACAAAAAGTTATCGTGACACTAAGAATTTAAAATAACAATTTTCAAAATGAAGAATCTGTCAGATACAAGATACTATGTCTAACCTTAGATATCTGATTAAAACTAAGATGTTCCATCACTATTTATTTTTATTTACTTATTTATGTGCCTTAAAAGCTTTGTGAGTATTTTCCATCATACTCAGATGAATGCTGGAAAAATGCAACCTATCCTCTTATCGAACAGACACTACATTAAACCAAAACAAAATGCCAAATCACCCTTTGTATGACAATCTGAAGATGATCTGTTTCAGAAATAGCTATCTGTGGTCTATGGTTAGGGAAGATCACAGATGATAAATTGAGGTATTAAGGAACAATAAAGATAATAACTAGGAATATAACCTATAAAGAATCAATATAATTAGTATTTGCAAAATCAAGTGCTTATTTTTAAATGAGGTTAATAGGACTTAAGCAAATAAAGTAATTATTTGATTCTGAGTTTTTATAAGTAACATAATTAATATCTCATTAAGGCCCCTTGTTAGTTTCACTGGGAAATTATCTCTCCATTGCATCTGTCTAGGTTGAATACAATTCATTTTATTGTCACCCATAATTCACCTCTTCTGGTTTTATGAAAGCACATGTAGAGGTTTCACCTCTGGCTCTGGCCTGTGTTACACTCCATCACAAACTCATTTAAACAGTGATATTAATGATTTCAGAAATCACTACAAATGGTTAGCAGCATCATTGTCGTTAATGTCTCACGGGAGCCGTGCACACGAGTTTTATCAGCTTGAGGCTGAGGTATTTGATGAAGTAATAACAAACTAGCTCTGAATTGTCTTTCATTACCCTTTATCTCTCCTGGAAAGAATATAATCTTATTCAAATTATAATGGTCTCTGTTATCAATGAGCTTTACTATTTATTTACCTGCATCCACACATGCAAATCCCATGCATTCTGCCTTTTCAACCTACCTGTAATGAAATTTCTTCACTATCGGAATCACGCACCATCACAAATTACACACTTGTTACTAGTATAATTCGCTTAGCATAAAAGAATCCCACTCATTCTTTTAATATACTCTCTTGATTAAAGGAGTAAAATCCAATCATTAGGGTTGAACTACAGTATACGTTGAACAACTTTTAAAATAAGATCACTGTTTCAATTAGAAAGTAGTTCTGTTTGGTTTTTCTCTTAAGCAACATATGATGTTTAATTGTGCTGAGGCTAATTTAGGTTAAGTAGAGAACTGTTTTGTAATTTGGCTGGCATGTGGGAAGATTCCCCAACAAGAGATTGGCCCCAGGCCTCTGCAGTGAAAGCACATAATGTTAACCACTAGGCCACCAGGGAACTCCCTTTAAGTAGAGAATTGGTAAAGACTGGTTTTTCCTGTTTGGCACAGATCACTTGGTATCTACTTTTTGTTTCAGTGTACCTAGCTATCTTTATGAAAATATTCTATTTGTAAAAGCTGGATAATTTCAAAGAGCTTTCATATTCCATATCAGTCTCTTCCCTTTAGTCAATCTGTAAAGCAGAGAAGTAAGGTGTTATTATGTATAGTTGACAGAGGGGAATTACAATTCGGAGATGTGCTCTGATGCCATGTAAAGAGAATCGAGGCAAGAGCATCCCCTGGGCTCTTTTCTTTTCTTTCTGCCTGGTCTGCTTTTTTCTTTGAGAATAATTCTGTCTTCTTGTGTCTTTTAACATATGCTAACAATGTAAAACCTAGTTGTTACAATGAAGTTAATGGTGATCTGTAAACTAAACCATTTTTTACAATTCATTCATACAATAAAGGATTTACTGACTATTCACTCTGTGCCTTATACTGTTCTAGATATGGAGGATAATGCAATGATGATATGGACATGAATCTCTCTCTTCACTCTATTATACTGAAGGTGGTAAATATGTAAATGTTATGAAAAAATATTAAATCATGTAAGGTGAAGAGAGACTGTTAGGGATTGTCTTTAAAGTGAAAAAGTATCATGGTGCAGACCTCAGTGAAAATAGTAATGGACTAGAAGGAAATGAGAGCATAAACCATTGTATAGAGAAAAATATCAGGTATTTGTAATAACAATTTCCAGGGGCTTACCCTTTTCTAAGCAAAATGTTCTTGACATAGCATCAGATTCAAACTTACCAATAACCTTATGAAGCAAACAGGGCAATTGTGACTATCCTTGTCTTTTAGAGAGAACACATTAAAAGAAGTTGAGTGTCATATACAAGACCTGCAAATAATTTCCTCCTACCAGGCCTCATTTTACCTTTTAAATTTACTACTCTGAGGGCAATACACCAGCTTCACTGAGGATTCTTTCAAATCAATGAGTTTTCTTAAATTTAAACGGTGAATATTGTACTAGGCAAAAACATCCACAAAGGTGGGGTCATGTCTGTTTTATTCACTAATAGTTTGAATTTGTGTCCAGATACACTGGAGTTCCTCCTGGTTCTCAAATACACCCCTTAATTGTTTTCTCTTCTGCTTTCTCTGACTGGTAAGCAGTTAAATACTTACCCACATACTCTCTTTCTCTGTCAATCTGACATCAGATCTCTTTTGAACGTTGCTATTTTCTCATTTTTTGCATAGGTGCTCGGTTGTGTTCAACTCTTTGCAATTCCATGGAATACATCCTGCCAGGCTCCTCTGTCTGTATAAAATTTCCAGGCAAGGATACTAGAATGGGTTGCTATTTCCACTTCTAGGGATCGTCCTGACTCAGGAATTGAACCCACATCTCCCATGTCTCCTGCATTGGCAGGCAGATTCTTTTCTCACTTTAAAAGAGTCTTATACTTGTGTGTGTTCTTACTCACTCAGTCGTGTCCAGCTCTGTGCGACCCCGTGGACTGTAGCCCACCAGGCTCCTCTGCCCATGGGGATTCTCCAGGCAAGAATACTGGAGTGAGTTGCCATACCCTCCTCCAGGGGATCTTCCCAAGGTCTCCTGCATTGCAGATGGATTCTTTACCAGCTGAGCTACCACAGAAGCCCCTTTTTTACACTTAAATATATGTATTTCTTTTTAAATTCTTCTTAGAATTAATTATTGTTTGGGTATTATTTATTAAATCTAAAAGATTTCTAAAAATCGCTGTTAATTGTAAAGAGCATGTGTATTCTTACAGGCTCTATATTTTAGCTAAATAACAAATTCAGTTTTTAGGCCTGAGTTCATTATAAGAATGAATACCATGTTATGAGAAGCAGCTTTGCACAAATTTAAGTACTGGTGCCTAGAACGATGCAGCACCTGATGTTCTAATTTTGCATATTCAGTCTATAAAGTAATAGAACCTGTGAGATTTAAATTCACTAAGTAGGTATCTTCCTGAATCTAGGATATATAACAAATAAAATACAGAAGAGATGAGTATGAAATTTATTTCATAGAATTTTTTGAGTCTTGGAAGTAAAGAGGATGATGCCAAATAAATGAAAGATCAAATGACAAATAAATAAAAGATCAAATAAAGGAAAGATCAGATGAGAATACTGTTACCTCCTGCTTCCCACCTGGCCACAAGGAAGCCCATAGGCTTCCTCAAGCTGATGTCCAGAGCAAATATCTTAAGGGACCTCTTCCCTTAGAAGACTGGATGTGACCTCCAAAATAATTAAAGATAAATGGGGATGCCTGGCAGAATATTAGAAGGGTTTAAGGTAGAAAAGAAAATATGGTGAAAGAAAAGGAGAATCCATAGAGATTGACAAAATAGTTAATACAAATGCAATTTAGAAATTGCTAAAATACATTTTTTTGAAGGATAACACACAAAAAACGAAACAGTGGATAAATCATTAATGGCCAGTGAAATGAATCATTGTAAAGAGAACACAGCCAGGTAAAGATTTAGAACATTACTGATGCCAGGGAAATGCCCTTGAAATCCTGACAAATATAGGTACCCTCTCCTTTCCAAAAGAAACATCATAGATTTTTTTTGTCTCCTTTTGAATTTTATGTAAATGGAATCTTATACTATGTACTCTGCTTTCACTCAACATTATGAGATTGATCCATGTCATGCCATCATGTGATGACTGTATTGATTTGAACTTTTAAAAAAATAGCAGTTCTTTATTGCAAATATTAGGAAGTAGTATATAAAATATCTTCCTTGGTGGCGCAGACGGTAAAGTGTCTGTCTACAATGCGGGAGACCCGGGTTCGATCGCTGGGTTGGGAAGATCCCCTGGCGAAGGAAATGGCAATCCACTCCAGGACTATTGCCTGGAAAATGCCATGGACAGAGGAGCCTGGTAGGCTACAGTCCACAGGGTCGCAGAGTCGGACACGACTGAGTGACTTCACTATTCACTATATAAAATATCCAACACTTTTAGAAAAATTTTAATTTGAGTAAACCAATGACCATTTTTCTTTATTTCAAATACAGAGCTGATGATTAACCACTAAATGTAAGCCATTGGCTTCCTACGTTAAACTGGACATAGAATAAGAATTAAATATTTTCATCATTGGGATATTATCAAAAGCCAAAGAATTAGTCATAAGCGCTTCACACAAAATTATGATACAAATTAAATATAATCACATGGACATAGGAATTTTCTCATGCACATGAAAGTGAAAGTCCCTCAGTTGTGTTAGACTCTTTGTGACCCCATGGACTATACAGGCCATGGAATTCTCCAGGCCAGAACACTGGAGTGGGTAGCTGTTCCCTTCTCCAGGGGATCTTCCCAACCCAGGAATCAAACTGGGGTCTCCAGCATTGCAGGCGGATTCTTTACCAACTGAGTTATTGTAAAAAGTGTAAATACAACGTTGTTGTTCAGTCACTAAGTCACGTCCGACTCTGCAACCCAATGGACTGCACCACGCCAGGCTCCTCTGTCCCAGTTTGCTCAAATTCACATCCATTGAGTCGGTGATGCTATCTACCCATCTCATCCTCTGGTACTCCCTTCTCCTTTTGCTTTCAGTCTTTCCCAGCATCAGGGTCTTATCCACTGAATCAATTCTTCACATCAGATGGCCAAAATATTGGAGCTTCAGCTTCGGCATCAGTCCTTCCAATGAATATTCAAGGTTGATTTCCTTTAGGATTGACTGGTTTGATCTTCTTGCTGGTCAACGAACCTTCAAGAGTCCCCTCCAGCACTATGACTTGAAAGCATCAATTCTCTGGTGCTCATGGGAACCCACTCCAGTGCTCTTGCCTGGCAAATTCCATGGACAGAGGAGCCTGGCTGGCCAGAGTCTATGGGGTCACAAAGAACTGGCCAAGAATGAGCAACTGAGCACAGCCTTCTTTATGGTCCAACTTTCACATCTACGTATCACATCACAACTACAGTGTAGAAAGAGATTTTCCTGTATGGTCTATAGAATCCTTTTTTCTCAGCCTTTGAATCATGAGACCTTTTGAGAATTTGGAGATCACCTACCTTGGAAGATCATTTGCTGAAAAGGTCTCCATATCTACATATACAGCATTTTACATTTAGTTTCAGGGTGTCAGAGATCACCTGAGGGAATTCACCAAATCTATGATGCTAAGATGAACAACATTAATTCTGAGTCACACTTTTGCAAATGCTTCTTTATAAAACCATGAAAGACTCTTTAGAACAATACTCTTTTTTGTAGAGAGGAAAAATCACAGAGGCTTTTGTCACCTTTTAAAGCATAATGATAAGTAGGCAAAGAGTCTGAGGCCTCTGAGGCAGAACTGGTCTTGCCTTTGAGTCACCTCAGAATTGTCTCCTGTTACTATGTGAGTGTGTGCTCAGTCATGTCCAACTCTTTGTGACCCTATGGACTACACCCACCCCCCAGGCTCCTCTGTCCATGGGATTTCCCAGGCAAGAATACTGGAGTGGGTAGCCATGCCCTCCTCTAGGGGATCTTCCTAAGTCAGGGATCAAACCCATGTCTACCCATGTCTCCTGCACTAAAGGCAGATTCTTTACCTCTGAGCCACCAGGGACAAATTCCCTTGTTCTACTCTTGTCCCCAGATACAATGTATCAGGATTCTCTCAATCTCTTCATCCTTTTCCCTCTGACTCTTTAATTGATACTCTGGTCCTAATATGTAATTTTTGCAAAGGTCTTCAGAAATTCCTCACTTTTTTTCTCATTTTATCACTGAATCATTTTGTGAAAACACCATCAGTTGGGGTCCAGTTGGCAGCTACCACAAACTGCTGTAGGCATTTCATGAACAAAAGGTACTTAAAAGGAATTGATTGCTAACAAAATCAATGTTTGGGACTTCTTGAATAATTCCAAAATCACGTCATAGAAATAACCACTAAACTGCCTGTGAAAAAATCAGGAAATAAAAGGAGGACACCACTTTCCCAAATTCTGACTTGAGGATCACAAAACCTTAGCTGGAATCTAGAGGTGAGACAGCTACTGTGTAATTGTTGGTTTCAGTTCAGTTCAGTTCAGTCACTCAGTCATGTCTGACTCTTTGTGACTCCATGAATTGCAGCACGCCAGGGCTCCCTGTCCATCACCATCTCCTGGAGTTCACTCAAACTCACGTCCATCGAGTTGGTGATGCCATCCAGCCATCTCATCCTCTGTCATCCCCTTCTCCTCCTGCCCCCAATCCCTCCCGGCATTAGAGTCTTTTCCAATGAGTCAACTCTTCGCATGAGGTGGCCAAAGTACTGGAGTTTCAGCTTTAGCATCATTCCTTCCAAAGAACACCCAGGGCTGATTTCCTTTAGAATGGACTGGTTGGATCTCCTTGAAGTCCAAGGGACTCTCAAGAGTCTTCTCCAACACCACAGTTCAAAAGCATCAATTCTTCGGCACTCAACTTTCTTCACAGTCCAACTCTCACATTCATACATGACCACTGGAAAAACCATAGCCTTGACTAGAGGAATCTTTGTAGGCAATGTAATGTCTCTGCTTTTGAATATGCTGTCTAGGTTGGTCATAACTTCTTTCAAGGAGTAAGCTGCAATCACCATCTGCAGTGATTTTGGAGCCCAAAAAAATTAAGTCTGACACTGTTTCCACTGTTTCCCCATCTATTTAGGGAACACACAAACTTCTGTGATCCAGGAATAAAGAGGCTCCATCTTTCCACTTAGGTCAGCTCTGAATTCAAGTCTTACATGAATGTGCATGATCAGTATAACCCAAATTACATCCAGAACTCTTGCCAGAAGATAGTTTTGAAAATGTAGTGTCTAGGTTTTCACCTCTGCACAACGCAGGACAGGACACAGGAAGAGGAATAGGTGCTGATAAAATAATTTACTGTAACTGCCAAGTATACCTAGTAGCATTTAACCCTGGCTTCATGACCATTAAGATGTGATTATCACAAGAACAACAATGTGGTTATCACAAGAACAGCAATGAAATTCCAAAATAAACTTGATTTAAAGGTTATTCATGTTTTTTTAAAAGGTTAACCTGATTTAAGCATCAGGGCTATTATACAACCTTAAAACCTCGCCTACTGAATCCTAGCCAGTGAATAGTAGAGACTACTTATATCTTGCTCTACTGAAATTAATTTGGGGTTAAATTTTGTTTGAAATAAAAATGCCTGAAATCTTCTAGGACTCACCTTTTTAACAACAACAACAACAAAATGTGTGTGTGCGCGCTCTGCTTTAGAGGGGTTTTTCACTTCATTAGCATTTTTATAATAGAATTTTATATGCACATTCCAGATGTCTAGGCAGACAAAAGAATAAGCAGAACATTCTTCTTTTCTTTCTGTATTTAACTTCTTCCGTACAAGTTTTAAAAAGTATTATAAATGCTACATATATTTTTAAACATTTGCCTCAGTAACACTTTATAAAAGTGATGTCACATATACATTTCCTGAAAATAGCTGTTTTATTTTTAATCTATAAAAACAAGAGATCAAAAAATAAATTTTTTTTTTATCATTGAACTGCCGGGATAGCTGATCTAAGTGTCAGGCTGCTTTTTAACTCTAAAGAAAGGGCACTTGAATGAGATCCTTATCTTGGTAATTCATGCATAATAAAAATAATTCTGGTTATAATCAATATATAGAAAAGCCCTTGTAGTTCAGCATGGTACAGAAGAGGGAAAAATAAGTTAGTAATTGAGACATTCATCATATGTCAAATATAAGGTGTCGAGTACATCCTTACATCTTTCATGCATTAAGATTAAAAGAAAAAGTCTTTGGGGATTTCCCAGGTGGTCCAGTGGCTAAGACTCCTCACTCCAATGCAGGGGGCCCAGGTTTGATCCCTGGTCAGGGGATAAGATCCCATGTGCCACAAATAAGACCCTGCTCAGCCAAATAAATAAATGAATAAAATACTTTAGAAAACTCTTTGGTATGTTACTATAGTAAGGGATATATATAAGCCTTGTTAGTAGGTGATAACACGATTTAATATACAACCTCACTTAACATTGAATTCCACCCAGAAAACAAGGAAAAATGCCTTTGCAAACAGCCCTAAATTATGCATATATAGGCATTGTTAAAGCAAGATTATAGGCAATATTATATCAAACAAAAAAACATGCAGTGTAATGGAAGCTAAACACATCCAGGTCTTCAATTATAAAAAATATCTCTGCATTTCTTAACAACTGCAGAAAGGAAAGTGTATCTTCATCTCCACCCCTGCTTCTCCCCACTCTGATTTTCAGTGATAATTACTCCTTTCCAAGCGGGAGCGAGACACCCACAGTAGAAGACCTCTGGCCAGGCAGTCTTGCAGGTGGATCCCCTGATCCCACCTCTGGCAATTTCTGTCTGGTTTGGCACCCTGAGAACCTTTGATCTTTGTGTGTCTATGTCTCTGTGTGAGTGCAAGAGGGAGTGTCAGAAATTGCTGGGGATAACAAAAATTCTTTTCAGTGTTGATATAATTTTTTTCAACCCCTCCCTTCTACTTTTAGGAAATATCAGCACCCACTACTGGCGACACAGGATATAAACCTGGGTTGAAATTCGGGCTCCAGTGCTTGCAAATTCTATCTCCTGGAGCTAATCCCAACATTTGAGGGTGTCGGAAAGGCTATCATTAAATACAAAAATCTTATCTTCAAAGCTACTGTAAGAATTACATAATTGTGTGTGTGTTGCTCAGTGGTGTCCGACTGTTTGTAACCCCTCGGACCAGCCCACCAGGCCCCAGGCTCCTCTGTCCATGGGATTTTCCAGGCAAGAATGCTAGAGTGGGTTGCCATTCCCTTCTCCAGGAGATTTTCCCAACCCAAGGATAGAACCTGGATCTCTTGCATTGCAGGCAGATTCCTTACTGTCTGAGCCACCAGAGAAGTCTATATATATATACACACATGTCAAGTTTTAAGGTCCAGAGAGAGGTCTCAGAACATGTGAGTCCCCTTCCTCTTCCTGTGGTTCACACAAACCTGCGTTTGTTCTCCCCCTAGTGGCAGACCTTGCCTAGCATTATTTGCATAAATTACACCAAATACTGTTTTACTTGCAGTAAGCCTCCCCAGAGGTCAAAAGATGAGACAATATTATGTCCAAATTAAACAGCATGGAAAACAAACAAAATGCGGACCTTCTAGAAATAAGAGGAATACAAACACTAAGTGGAGCATTTCTTTCAGCCAGAAAAGAAGATAAAGATGATAAGATATAAACAGCATAATTACAGAGAAGCAAGCGCACGTGCTGCCTGCCCAGCCTGGATGTAATTTTTGGTTCTGGTTGTCACAAATTACCAGTTAAGCAGCGTTATATCGTTCATGCTTAATTTACTTCTGGGCTGTTTCAAAGGACCAGCTCTTAGTGTGTTTTTTGTGTTCACACATCTGTTGACACTGCCGCCATTTTAAAGTCAAACTACAGAAGTTGAAGATGGTTAGGAATCCCAGCCCCTGCCTGTAGGAAAGACTGCTTTCTTAGAAGCATGTGTTTCTGCATCCCACAAATCTCGTCTGTAATGCCAAGCATTGCAAACTATGTTTGTATCTGTGTGAGTGTTTACTATAGTCTTATTCATTTCTTTAGTGTAATTTCACTGGTCTCGTTTAAAGCATTAAACGCAAGGTAACTCCTTTGTTCTTATTGGACACATTGACAAATGTCTAGCCATTCACAGAGGCTTTTCATTTTTATTTTACAGACACCAAAAAACACCTGAATTTTAAAATTTCTAATTGGTACAAATGGCTTACAATTTTCATTTAGTCGTGACTTAAGAGTTAAGCTTTGTTAAAGAGAATAAAATCTTACCTGAGTGCATTTTGGAAAGAAAAAGAAACTTTAGCAGCACATTTTATATCTCTGTTCAAATATCTCTTAAACACCCTGGAAAATTCATATTGAACTAATGCTTATTAATTAAAGTTTTTTTGAAAAATATTTGTAGAAGATAATTAATATTGGAATTATAGACTTAGCTATTTGGTGGTGACTTCTTTTCCCATTTTCCTCCTTTTTAACTCTGCTTATCTTCATTTGTTGTCTTTTACAGATAAGAAGCATTCAGGTCAGCCACATCAATAGGTTTTATTACAAAAAAAAAAAAAAAGATGCTGTCAGTTTAATTAGAAATATTGGAATGTGCTATATCCCCGTTAAGCTTAAGACTGTGGAAAATAACTTGTTTTCCAAGTTATCCAAATTCTTACATAGTGACTACTGCCAAAAAAAATCATTTTTTGAATTTTAATCAGATGAGCATGTGTGTCTCTGTCCTCAGTGGCTCAGTCATGTCTGACTCTTCGCAACCCCCTGCACTGTTAGCCTGCCAGGCTTCTCTGTCCATGGGATTCTTCAGGCAAGAATACTGGAGTGGGCTGCCATGCCCTCCTCCAAGGAATCTTCCCAACCCAGGTATTGAACCTGTGTCTCCTGTGTCTCTTGCATTGGTAGGAAGATTGTTTACCACTGAGCCCCTTAATTGGATGTGAGGAGAAATGAAATTTAGCATCTCTAAAATTTTAAAACAAATATCTAGTGTTCAATAGTAAGGTTCAATAATATTTAAGATTGATTTTAATCCTACAGATCATGACACTATTTTAGAGGCATAAGCCCCACAGACAGGAATTTTAACATACTTTGCAAATACTTCCTCCTCAACACCTAGTTCAGGCTACAGTACTGTATAGTGGAGCTCCCATCCTAGACCATGTCTTCTAAATATATTCTTTTTGACCATTATAGGAGAAAGACTTATTTTCCTCCTGAGTCTTTTGGGCCTTTAAAAAAGCCAACCTAAATTAATTCTTATGCCAAAGAGACACCATTTGGGGTGGCAAATTTTTGCTCCCTGTACTTCAAAGTACCAGCAGCAAACCAGCAACAATGATGTCATCTAAATAGTGTGCTTAAAGGGGAAGGTATACTTTACTGATCATGAATTTGCGGTTTTTTAAATATTTATTTGAAAGAGCTCTACGTTTTACTTCTGATTCCAGCTGTATTTTGAATTAGTGAAGTTGTTAAATAGAAAGTTTTTGAGTGCTGTATAGAAAGACAGTTCTATACATGTGTATGTGCGAATGGGCTTCCCGGGTGGCACAGTGGTAAAGAATCTGCCTGCCGATGCAGGAGACACAAGAGTTGCAGGTTCAATCCCCTGGAGGAAGAAATGACAACCTACTCTAATATCCTAGCCTCAAAAATTCCATGGACAAAAAACACAGGCAGGCTATATAGTCCATGGAGTCTCAAAAAGTTGGACATCACTGAGCAACTGAACACACCCACACACGCACACATACACACACATGCATATACAGAATAACTGCTTTACAGGTATTTAGATGTAAGTGCATATTTCAGAATATTTCATTAATATTTTCCCTAGTTAAAGTTAAACATTACCCAGTGGGCATGTGTTTTTCCCTGTATAAGTATACAATTATGTAAAGCCAGATCCAGGTTGGAAAAGACCAGTATATTCCACTTTAAATAGTTTTCTAATTCTCTAACATAGACACACACACACACACACATTCAAGAACCAACAAAATCACCATATACAAAATTGGCACAAATAAAACTATATAAAATGTGTTTCTATCCTACAGATAATTATTTCAATACTGTTTCCTAACTTCCCAACAGGAAAATTAGCCTTTCTTATGGAGTGTGATATTAAAATTGTGTCCAAGGAGAGCAATTCATGCCTAGAGAATGCCATATCTGTCTTCTGGTCCCTCATGAATGAAGACATTGTATTAAAATGTCAGAATTGGAAACTGCGACTAGAAACCAAGAATTTATTTCCCTAGCTTCAAATGCTAGTTAGAAAAATTAACTTCAAATTCTTATTAGCAAAACTCTGCAATTAAATTTTTTTTTAGTGATTGATATTTACTGTAATTTAACACATTAAATGATGCCAACAGCTACTTACGACAGGTTCTCTACAGTATTATTTTTTAAATTACTTAGTTTGGGGTTAAAAAAATAGTTTGTGATTTATTCTGTTGACGTATTAAAGACAACTTGACAGAATAGTTGATAATGAGAGTGTGTCCATTGTCAGGGCAACTCTGGAAGAGATACTTTCCCAAATGGTATCTATAGGCTCAAGTAAGACAAGACCATGATGCTGGGAAAGATTGAAGGCGGGAAGAGAAGGGGACGACAGAGGATGAGATGGTTGGATGGCATCACCGACTCAATGGACATGGATATGAGCAAGCTGCAAGAGTTGGTGATGAACAGGGAAGACTGGCGTGCTGCAGTCCATGGGGTCATAAAAAGTCAGACGTGACTGAGCAACAGAACTGAACTGAACTGAAGACAAGAAATTACTATAAATAAAATCACACTGACGGAACATGATAAAGAAGACAACTATAAGTGACATTCCTCTAAAGTAGGCAACAAGAAGATTTGGAAGTCAGAGAGATTGAAGTTCTAATTGCTGCTTCACTACTTGCAACACAATTTAAGTGATTTTTTTTTTCTTATCACAAGAGTACTAATTCTGAACTTCAGTGTCTTTACCTATAAAATGGGAGTTACAACACTAAAGCAAGTTTAGTATTTATTATTTAATGCAAATAGTGTGAATGAACACAGATGTGAATATATTTTCCTGCCTGAGTGTCAGTCACTTTTCTGAAGGGTATGCAACACTTAATGTGTTCCCTTCCTAGGTAAATAATGCTAAGTTATGTCCCTGAGTTTGGAATTCAGGAAAGAGAGAAAATCATCACTTTCCTACAAAGATGCTCTTGGGAAGTATCAGAAATGCTCCCGATTGAGGTGATGTTCTTGAGTCTATTAATTGCATTAATGCTTGGTTACAATAACTGATATCAAGATGCCTGTGTGCATGCTAAGTTGCTTCAGTCATGTCCAACTCTGCAACCCCATGAGACTTGTGGGCTCCATTGTCCATGGGATTCTCCAGGCAAGAATACTGGAGTGGATTTCCATGCCCTCCTCCAGAGAATCTTCCCTACCCAGGGATCGAACCTATATGTCTTATGTCTCCTGCATTGGCAGCTGGGTTCTTTAACACTAGTGCCACTTGGGAAGCCCTGATATCCAGATGGGAGTATGATAATTTGTGGTTACTCTCAAGGTGTTTCTATCCTGCATAGTATCAGAGCATTCTAAATACACAGTTGGCTACTGAAGAATTGTGACTAGAAATAAGTATGATGTACTAGGGTTACAAGAAAACTTGGAAAGGATAGTTGTGCTGACTTAAGATGACAGCAACAGGACATTGAAAGGTATCCTTGAAGGAGAAAAAATCTGAGCAGATAGGTTATTCTCGGTTGCTTCTCCAACATTCATTTCCCCTTTATGTCTCTTTAATAAAGCTCTGAGTTTCCAGAGGGTGGGGGCTTCCCAGGTGGGTCAATCATAAAGAATCTTCCGACCAATGCGGGAGCCACAGGAGATGCAGGTTCAATCCCTGGATCAGGAAGATGCCCTGGAGTAGAAAATGGCAACCCACTCAGACAGAGGAGCCTGGTGGGTTACAGTACGTGAGGTCACAAAAGAGATACAGCTAAAGTGACTAAGCTTCTGACTAGGCTGAGTCATTTGATGTGTGCAAAGCACCCTTAGCTGCAGTGTAGGGGCAGGGATGGGCACTTTAGCCTTAAATGCTTCTTCTACTTCAAACCAGTCGACTCAGAATGTGTTGTTGAGAAAGGCTTAGCAAATGCTTATAGGTTATAAGTATGACAGAAGACATCTTTTAGGTCCAAGTTTTTTTCTTCCAGAATTTTCTTTAGTTCTTTTGACCTTAGGAGCTCTCAATTTCCTTCTGATTTTTTTTTCTGTATTTTAATTATGTTTTGTGTATTTGTCATTTATTTATTGTATGTATTTTATATTTCTCTGTACTAGATGGGAATGCTTATCTGCTGATAACTACTCTTATCTCAATCAGAGCTAAAAGTTCCCATGGTAGAAATGGATAAATGTATTTGTAACTTAGCAATTTATAAAGTTAATTATTTTCTTTGATCTTCTTCTGAAAAAGGCATGCTCTTTCCTCGTCTTTTAGTTATGTTTTGAGCTTTTATCTATTCAATTGACCTATTATTGCTATTGTTTTAAACTGTCAGTATTTGTCTAAATTTGACAACATTTACAATATATCCAAAGCATCACTAATGCATCTTGGGCTTTCCTTCTGGGAGTATTTTTATGTTTCTTATAAGTACATCCCTAGGATAATAAACATAAACCATCACCAATTAACTAAGTCTGCTGTGCAACTGCTTGAGTTTCTAGGTGCTATTCTATTTAACTTTGAAATCTAAGTAAAAAAATTGTTTGTTGTTTTATTCACTAGGTCATGTTCGACTCTTTGCAACCTCATGGTCTGTAGCCCGCCAGGTTCCTCTGTCCATGGGATTTCCCAGGCAAGAATACTGGAGTGGGTTGCCATTTCCTTCAGGAGATCTTCCCTATTCAGGGATCAAACCTGCAACTCTTGCATTGGCAGGTGTATTCTTTACCACTGAGCCACCAATAGATGATTATAAACAAATATTAATGAAGTAAGCTCCCAAAGATAGTTTTAGAACAAGAGTCACATTCAAAATTATATACATTATTATATGTTTATATCTTTTGTCTGAGAGTTTTGGTGTTACTTTGCAACTCTGAGACCCCATGAAATTAAATCTGGCTTTTTCTCATCTTTTTGTGAAACCAAAGTTAATGAGGCTGGTCTTTAAAGTGCTGCCTGCTGCTGCTGCTAAGTCGCTTCAGTCGTGTCTGACTCTGTGCGACCCCATAGACGGCACCCCACCAGGCTCCTCCGTCCCTGCAATTCACCAGGCAAGAACACTGAAGTGGGTTGCCATTTCCTTCTCCAATGCATGAAAGTGAAAAGTAAAAGTGAAGTCGCTCAGTCATGTCCAACTCTTCACGACCCCATGGACTGCAGACTACCAGGCTTCTCCGCCCATGGGATTTTCCAGGCAAGAGTGCTGGAGTGGGTTGCCACTCCAGTATTGCCTTCTCCTAAGTGCTGCCTAATCTATGTTAATAGAGTGCAGATTATTATGGAAACTATAATAATCACAGAGAAATTGATAATGACTTGCATCAGTGTCTCACTTGTTAGTTGTAAAGCTTTCACTATAAAAAGAAATTATTTAACAACTGTACTTAACTAGTTATGAAGTTTTATTAGACATAGAGATAAATGGATCTTCTGATATCTAACACAGGATATAAAGTATCATTGTGTTTATGGTAAAATTGTGATCTTCACATGTTGATACTTTATAACTAGCTAAGGATTTGGAACTCATAATGTTTCACTTTTTCCATGATTATATTTTTAAATGATTTTATTGCCAATAATATAGTGACGGAAGTTTTGTAACTAACAGAGCCAAATATTCAAGTAGAGTTGACTCTTGAACAATACAGATTGAACTGCACAGGTGCACTTACATGCAGATTTTTTCAATAGTGTACATACTCAGTACTACATGAAACACAGTTGGTTAACTCCATGGATGTGGAACCTTAGAAGCAGAGAGCCAACTGTAAAATTATACATAGATTTTTTTTTTTATTTCACAAGATATTGGCACCCCTAACCTTTGCCGTTATTCAAGACTCAACTATATTATCCTCTCCTACAGCTATGACTTGCAGCTTCCCAGGTGGTGCTAGTGGTAAAGAACCAGCCTGCCAAAGCAGAGATGCAGTTTCGTCCCCTGGGTCAGGAAGATCCCTGGAGGAGGGCATGGCAACCTACTCTAGTGTTCTTGCCTGGAGAATCCCGTTAACAGAGGAGCCTAGTGGGCTACAGTCCATGGGGTCACAAAGAGTTGGACATGACTGAAGTGACAGCCCAGCCCAGCACAGCTACAGCTAAAAGAAATTAACCTCCAATTAAAATAAATAAATTTATATTTTAAAAAAAGGAAACTCTATCTCAATTCTACCAGCATAAACATTTTAGAATCCCCTTTAAAATAGAAGAAATTTGGTACTTTACTCTTACATCAAAGCTCAAAATGTGAAGGCCTTCAAAACGAGCAGTTCACTAACAAAACTCCCTTTCGTGCAACTTCCTGATATTAAACCCTTTCAGGGAAATATATTTTAACAAAGAAAAGTAGATGAAGATGTAAAAAAAAAAAAACAAACCATATATTGACTGGTTTTTGCTTGCTATACAGCACCCTAAGAGCTTTAAATATGCTAGTTGATTTAATGCCTTCAATTTCATAAAATAGACATTTTTATTTTCAAGATGTGACGATTGCAAGAAAGAAAGGTTAGTACCTTCCCATAAGTCTTGACACAACTGAGTGTGAAGCTTTAATCTGAAAAGCAGGTGTATCTAAATTTTCCCACCCAATATATATTAAATGTAAAAGTAACAGAAACAAATAGAAGATGGAAAGCTTTAAGGAAGAAGATAATGAGTGCCTGAAAAGAGCTTCATTATCTTCACAAACTTCTGGTAAGACAGCACTATAGATCCCCCAGTCCACTGACTGTTTCTTTTTTTCACATCATTTCTATCCATTTCATATATAATCCATTTTATTGCTTAGAAACATCTGTTAGGAGTGACCTAAGAGAAGGAGGTGGAGAAAGAAAAAGAGACAGATTAAGAGAAAGAGTGCTTCAGATACATTTGGTCGTTTCATATGATTACAATATAGACCATCATCCAAATTAACACCAAGAATTAATTACAGTCCTTCTCAGTGCCTTTTTGAGGTTTCCCTGGTGGCTCAGTGGTAAAGAACCCCCCTGCCAATGCAAGAGACATGGGTTTGATCCCTGATCATGGAAGACCCCACATGCCACATAGGCCCGCGGGCTACAGTTATTGAGCCTGGCTGGGAGCCACAACTACTGAGCCCATGAACCACAGCAACTGAATCCCAGGCGCCTCAGTTACTGAGGGCCGTGCACCGGTGAGCCCCATGCTCCACAGCGGGAGACGCCATTGCAGTGAGAAACCTTGGCAGAGCAACTAGAGAGTAGCCCCCGCTCTCCACAACTAAAGACAAGCCGGTGCAGCAGTGGAGACTCAGAGCAGTCAAAAATAAATAAATAAAATTATTAAAATTTTTTCTCATCTGTAACTAGATAAGGTCCAACAGATTGACACAGGCACGTAATACAGAAAATATTGCAGATCATATTAAGGATTATTGACTGTAAGTGTAGGTACTGGAGAAATGGCTCATTTGTATTTCACTTTGTGAAAACTTTCCTGACTTCTACAAAAATAAATGAATAAATAAAGAAGACATAACAAGAAAAAGAGGAAAAGGAGAGAAAAGACAGAAAGTGAAGTCACTCGGTCCTGTCCGACTCTGTGATCCCATGGACTGTGGCCTGCCAGGCTCCTCCACCCATGGGATTTTCCAGGCAAGAGTACTGGAGTGGGGTACCATTACCTTCTCCAGGGGATCTTCCTAACCCAGGGATCCTGCACTGCAGGCAGACTCTTTACTGTCTTAGCCACCAGGGAAGCGCCCAGGAAAGGAAAGGGAAAAAAAGGGAAAGGAGACAAAAAAATTCCTCTGTACTCCCAAGTAATTTTTAAGTCATTTGTGTAACACAGATCAATAGCAAACTTTTTACCTAACTCTTTTATAAGGAGATTTGTAGCTGTAACTGTTGAGTTATCTGTGATAATGGAAGAAGTCAGGAGATGATTAAACCAGTCTATAGATAATGCAAAAGAAAGAGGAGATAACATTACCAAGTTGAAATTACTGTTTTGAGAGAGGAAAAGACTTCTCTTATAGGTGGAATTACAAAGATTTGTAGGGGGAAGACTTCTGTAATATTTAGTACTTTGGGGAGATTAGCAAAGGTAAGTGGATTTTACATGTGATATAATTTCTCTTGCCATTTATTTGAGACACTTTAGTGAAGATGTAAATTGCTTTTCAGTGCTCTGCATACTTCAAATTGGTGACTCTTTTGAATGTAAGTTGATGCTGAAATTGACTTCAAGACAGCTCATCAACTAGAGAAGCCCAACGGATGTTGTGTTAACATTAGTTGTATGTATTTCCAGTGAGAGTGAATTCCTCAAGAATAGGTATCATATGCTTTGGTATCTGTTTTCCTGATCCCTTCTCTTCTATACTATAGGTGACACAATTCCCTTTTGCAGGCAGAAGTACATCCATATGCTGCCCCAACTATGACCTCGGTCAATAGAAATGTAAGAGATTGCCCAGGGTTTCTTATTCCTATGTGAGTAACTGCACACAAGCATGTCATATGTTCTTTATCTAGAATTTGCAGTTGCTTATGTAACTCATTATGTCTTCCTCCTTGTACAGCTAATGACCCTTATATCAAGCTATTCTTCTAAAGGGACTAGTGAATCCGTTAGGTCCTGGTATGTATGAAACCATAAACTAGAAAATGCATACAGTAGCTACCACAAGAGTACTTTTTTACAAGTAGCATATACGATTTTAATTAAAACTCAGCGAATATATAGATTAAATGAGCTCTGAGTATCTGTTCTGTTCTTGAATTCCAAGTCCTCAATTCTTAAAGAAATGTGCATTAATAATACAAATTAATAATATATACCAATATACATTAATAATAAAGCCAGTCTTATTTCAAGACCACAGCTAAATTATTGCTTGATGGAGTTTATTTTGTGGCAACTAGTGTCAGACTTTATTTTTCGGGGCTCCAAAATCACTGCAGATGGTGACTGCAGCCATGATATTAAAAGACGCTTACTCCTTGGAAGAAAAGTTATGACCAACATAGATAGCATATTGAAAAGCAGAGACATTACTTTGCCAACCAAGGTCTGTCTACTAAAGGCTATGGTTTTTCCAGTAGTCATGTATGGATGTGAGAATTGGACTGTGAAGAGGGCTGAGCACTCTAGAATTGATGCTTTTGAACTGTGGTGTTGGAGAAGACTCTTGAGAGTCCCTTGGACTGCAAGGAGATCCAACCAGTCCATCCTAAAGGATATCAGTCCTGGATGTTCTCTGGAAGGAATGATGCTAAAGCTGAAACTCCAGTACTTTGGCCACCTCATGCAAAGAGTTGACTCATTGGAAAAGACTCTAATGCTGGGAGGGATTGGGGGCAGGAGGAGAAGGGGACGACAGAGGATGAGATGGCTGGATGGCATCACTGACTCAATGGGTGTGAGTCTGAGTGAACTCCGGGAGTTGGTGATGGACAGGGAGGCCTGGCGTGCTGTGATTCATCGGGTCGGAAAGAGTCAGACACGACTGAGCAACTGAACTGAACTGAACTGAACTGAACTGACAGTAGTTGTTCATTTCTTTTATGGTTGTGTTCAGCAAAGAGTTTTACAAAAGTATTCCACTTGATCTGCTTCCCTGATGACTCAGATGGTAAAGAATCTGCCTGCAAAGCAGGAGACTTGAGTTTGATCCCTAGGTCAGGAAGTTCCCCTGGAAAAGGGAATGGCTACCCACTCCAGTATTCTTGCCTGGAGAATTCAATGGACAGAGAAGCCTGGGAGGCTACAGTCCATGGGGTCGCAAAGAGTCAGACATGACTGAGGGACTTTCACTTTGACTTTTATGTTCTTAAACCATGCATGTAAATGTTTTCCACCATTATGCCTTCACAGTATTATTATGGACAAAAAATATATCTATTGAATATTAATTTTTGCATGCATATAGTTACAAAAATCTGAATATACTCATGACAAAATAGAAACAGCATGATGAACTAGAAATATCTCATGTGTTAAAAGATATGCTTGAGTGTGCCAAGAATTACTAAAAAGTATACTCAAACTGATTCTTATCATATACCCACAGATATTTATTTAGTGAATCCAGGGTGGGTCTCAGGACTCTGGATTTTTAAATTAACTTTACCTCCTTCACCTCTCCTAATCCCAAGAGATTCTGATGAGGAAACACAACTTCTGAAACTTTGGATTGTGTTGAATTACACAAAGACCCTTTTCAGCACTTTTTGCCTAACTTCCTCTTTTCTTTTCTTTTTTTTTTTTTTTAACTCACCTAGAAGTCATTGTTTTCCAAGGAAGCAATAAAATGTTGAGTTTATTTTAATTCTATGCAGCATAGCAAACTTCTGATATTAATTTGATTGCTCATTTTTATTGAAGTATAATTGCTTTACAATGTTGTGTTAATTTCTGCTGTAAAGCAAAGTGAATCAGCTATATGTATGCATATATCCCCATCCTCTTGAGCCTCCCTCCCACCACCTTTCCCCATCCCACCCATCTACGTCATCACAGAACACTGAGCTGAGCTCCCTGTGCTATACAGCAGCTTCCCACTAGTTATCTCTATTACATATGGTAGTGTATATTTGTCGGTCCTATTCTCTCAATTTATCCTTCACCCTCCCACTTCCCTCTGTGCCCATATGTTGGTTCTCTATGTCTGTGTCTCTATTCCCGCCCTAAAAACAGGCTTATTGTACCATCTTTCTAGATTCTATACATATGTATAGATGTGTACATATGTATAGAATCTAATTTGGTCTCTTAAAACAGATTTTCCTATTGAGAAGATAACTCATTGAGTACTTAGAAGTTACTACATGTTCTCAGTTTAAAGTAATACTTTGTCATCCTAGTGCATGTGTTTCTCAGGAATCTGATCAGCATGAATAAAACATATCTGAAATCTGAACACCAGGCAAAGCAGTAAAACTGAGATAATTAATTTCAGAAATGAAGAGCAAGTCTTGAAATAGAATATATCTTATGAAATATCACCTAAAAACAAAACAGAAAAGGACACCCATCTCTTGTGCTGTGTGCTGTGCTAACTCACTTCAGTCATGGCCGACTCTTTATGACCCTATGGACTGTAACCCATTAGGCTTCTCTGTCCATTGGATTCTCCAAGCAGGATTACTGGAGTGGGTTGCAATGTCTTTCTCCAGAGGATCTCCCCAACCCAGGGATTGAACCTGTATCTTCAGCAGCAGCTGTTTTGCAGGCAGACTCTTTCCCATCTGAGCCACCAGGGATGCCCTTCCACCCCATCTCTTAGGTTTGGCTTATTTTCAACAAGATCTGGGATGAAACATAACTCATCTCTATGCAACTAGTGGCTTTGTAAGTTTTGCCATAACAATGACATTTCTATTTACTGAAATACTCATCCATTTCATGTAAGATACAAAACTTAAGAGAAGTAATATTAATCATTATTTTCCCCCTTTTACAATGAGTCATCCCTTGCATGCTCTTAATTTTATTTAAATTTTACTTTTTGATCTGTGTGTTCATTTTTCAAGTCATAAGTAATTTGAAAGCTAGATGTGTGTGTTAGAAAGATAGAAATAGAGCAAGAGAGAGAGAGAATTTGTATCTGTGTGATTTTTTTTTAAACTCTTCTCAGTAAAATCAGTAAGATTTTGCCTTTTTTTTCTCCCCACGTTTGACAGATATAGACATGAAGATAAGAATCACGATAGGCTGTTGAATAGTTTATCTGTTTGTAGTTTAGCTTCAAATATATGACTCTAAATTTCAGAATAGATACATCACTTGGTGTAGTTCAGATAATTGATTCATAAGTCAGCTACATCAGGCAGGTTTTGATGGTATCTTTATAAATAGGCCGGAGCTTTCAAATGCCTGATCGTATCTCTCATGCTGACATGAAAGGCATTTAGAGGTTGGAATATGCTAGCTGTACAACTCGTATTCTAGATACAGTTCATGAGGCCTATTAGCTTCCTATGGCACAAGTAACAAAATATCACTGAAATGTAATAAATTGAATGATAATCCCAGAAATTCTTTTCTAATTGTGTTTTAAAAGAGCAATGTGAGATATGACTTTTACATTAGATGTTTAGAAATAAAAATGCAAGGCATTTTAATGCATTTAAAATAAAAACAAGCATCATAATAAAATAAGAGGATTACAAAGTCCAGAGACATATCTGCCAGTGCATACTGCTAAGATGGTTTCTCATCCATGTGTGAGTCAGATTGAGCCTGCCTTTGCAAAATGCATTCACTCCATCTGTCTTCATAATTCCAGATGCATGCTCACACATCTCTTATCCTAAAATGAGATAAAGGATTAGGAATTTGCATGGTGAGGTAGTTGTGTAACAACTGTAAACACATAAGATTCTGAACTAAAAGTAGTTAGACAAATTTATTTGGTAATTTTAACCAGATCCCCTGTACACTTCATGAATTTCTTTATATTTTTCACAACTACAGGGGCCAAACATCCTATACCACACATTACACACTGTCTTCCCCATGATTGCAGTCCTAGCCTGACTTGTGGGTCAGATCTCATGTATAGAGGGGATGTTTTTCTTATTTGGACAGGCTTGAAATACTTCATTCTAGGGCTTCCCATATGCCAATGCAGGAGACATAAGAGACATGGATTTGATCCCTGGGTAGGGAAGATACCCTGGAGGATGGAATGGGCTGCCTGAAAAATTCCATGGACAGAGGAGCCTGGTGGGCTTCAGTCCATTGAGTCGCAAAGAGCCGGACATAATTGAAATGACTTAGCACATAGGCATGCACTTCATTCCAAGTGCTGTTCCCCCACTCCATTCCCACAAAAATATTTATTTTGTGTCCCACAAAAATAAGCACACAACCTTATAATCTTCAAAGACATCTGTATCCATCTGAAGAAAATCAAAATAGCTTACCCAAAATATGCCACCTTGGCATACTGAGTATTTTTACTTCAAGGCACTTAACACGGCAAGTGAAACAAAAACTCCCACAGCCCTTTTTCTTCCAAAAAGTTCCAACAGGAGACACACTGTGGAGAAACACTTGTAGTGTCCTAAATTTGGAAAGTGTTAATTTCCTAAAGGGAACCTCTTGAAGCACAAAACCGGAAGTTGCAGGAACCTATCAGAACATGTCTTCCTGTGGCAGAAGAGCCAGGAGACCTTCTGCTGTAGGATGGGGCCGTTGGTACTCTTGGCGCTCCACAAGGAAGAGATGCCCTCCCAGTGTTCTTCCTGTTTGCAGCAGTTCATGTAGAAGCAGTTCAGGCAGAGCTATAGGAAGCTTCTCTAATCCCCAGGTCTCATACCTGTCCCAGCTGTGTGAAGTGCTTCCTGTCCCAAGGGAACTGTGGCTGCACCAGGCTTTTAGGCACCGTGGGGTCTATATGTGTGCGGGGACTTTGACTGCAGATGTACCTTAAGGCCAAACACAGAAATTAGAGGTCATGTGTCTGCAAGTTCTGCAGCCGTGCATTTACCCAGAAGGCCATTCTCACATGTACCTGAGAACGGTACACTGGCCAGTGTAAAGACTGCACCCAAGCCAGCCTGGACTAACACAAGGACACCCACACCAGCCAGAAGCCTGTAACTATGAGTTTTGCAGGCAGTGCAACACCGAGAAGAGCCCCAATGAGGGGCACGTGGTCAACCACCATGGGGAGGGCACCACCAGGAGGATCCACTTCTGCCAGATCTGTGGGAAGACATTTAAAGGGCTGGACCGGGTGTGTGGACATGTCAGACAGCCCCAGGGGGTGGAGGAAGTTCAAGTGCACAGAGTGTGGCTCCAAGTTCATGCAGTAGGTCCACCTATGACTGATGCAGAGCTGTCACCCACTGCAGTGCAAGCTGGATGGACGGACCCTGGTCACTGAGGATCAGATGAGGCTCTTGGTGGTAGTGGACGTGGTGGGGGTTGTACCCCAGCCACTGTCTGCAGAGCTGGAGGTGGGCTTGGCTGAGGGCATGGTGAAGTCCTTGTCCCAAGGTGGCCTGGTCAAAGGCTGTGTGCAAAGGAGAACTACAAAAGCCTGGGCCCTGCATCCCTTGCTCATCCTCCCGCCTGCCATCTCTTTGAAATGCAACAGGTAGCTCGCTTTTCCACCACAATTCACTTGGTCCCAGCTCCCAGTAAGCCACAGGGCTTTGGACTAGAAAAAAATTTTTTTTTTCTTGAATGTTGTTTTGCTTCTTACTGTCTTCCCATCTTTGCTCTAAAGATAGTCTCAAAAAGTCAGTACCTAACACAAATTTAAAATAGCCATCCCTCTTCCTCCCACTCCCCTTGCATGCCTGCTCTTTTTGGCTGCTTAGTTTTTCTCTGTAGTCCTTATGCACTCATTATCTGACATCCTGTAGCATTTACATATTTTGTTTATCATTGTCTCTTCTCTTTAAAATATAAGCTTCATGAAGGCATGGCATTTAATATATTTTGTTTGCTGCTGTATCTCCAAAGCTAAGAACAAAGCCTGACCCATAACAGATTACCAATAAACATCATTTTGTCTTTTAAAAGAATATATGATTTTTATGGTTTTAAGTAGGCTTCTCTGGTGGCTCAAATAGTAAAAAATCTGCCTGTAATACAGGAGACCCGGGTTTAATCCCTGGGTCAGGAAGATCCACTGGAGAAGGAAGTGGCAGCCCATTCCAGTATTCTTGCTTGGAGAATTCCATGGACAGAGAAGCATGGTGGGCTACAGTTCATGGGGATGCAAAGAGTCTGACACAACTGAACAAATAACACTTTCACTTTTTCATGTTTGTAAGTGCAAAGATAAGAATGAAAGATGTACACTAAACTAATGAGACTGACAGTTCTTGGAGTGATTGAGAATGGTATGAGAACTATGAGAACTTTTGTTCTTCATACTTTTATTTTAAGCACTTTCTGCTTATTAACAACATGTGTTTCTATGATCAAAGAATATTATAATAAAACTAATCACCAAGATATAATAGCACAGTGCTTGCCATATAATAGGCATTCAAATGTTTTATCCAATAAGTATTCTATGGGCTCCAGCTATATGCCAGACACTGTAGTAAGACCCTAGGTAGACGGTAGTGAAAGTGAATCACCAACTCCGCTTTCCTGGAGCTTGAGATAATGTAATAGAGGTCTATTTATTGCCTAAAGATCACATGTACTTTCTATTGTTTATGAAGTTACACAAACATTTATGAAAATCTGGCAAACATTTCCATTGCTTGAAAAAAGGCATAAGGGCAGTTTCCAGAATGATGGAAATGTTCTATATCATGATCTGACAGCAGTAACACACGTGAATACATTTGTTAAAATTCACTGAACTGTGCATTTAAAATATGTGCTTTTCATTGTGTGTAAATTAGCTTAATCAAAAATGCAAAAGTATGTATCTTTTGTTTTCCAAATTATAACACCTGGTCTTGTAGAAAATTAGAGTGGTAATCTATCTTAAAATAGAAAATTAATAAATGTGATTAATAAGATTTAGGATTTGATTTAGATTGACAAATAAAAATCTACAGATATTAGTAAATAAAGATAAACTGAGGAGATTTTTTTAGAATCCATACAAAAATTTGACTATGCAGATCAACACAAATAGACTCAATATTTGTGAATATGAAATAGTCTTTGGCTGTCTTTTGATTACAGAATTAATTAATGTTTAGTTATAGAAAATTTGGAAATCACAGAAAAATCATCAAGAGCTCATAATCATTTAGCATATTCTATTGCACTCACTGGAGAAGGCAATGGCACCCCACTCCAGTACTCTTGCCTGGAAAATCTCATGGATGGAGGAGCCCAGTGGGCTGCAGTCCTTGGGGTCACTAAGAGTCAGACAAGATTGAGCGACTTCACTTTCACTTTTCACTTTCATGCATTGGAGAAGGAAATGGCAACCCACTCCAGTATTCTTGCCTGGAGAATCCCAGGGACAGGGGAGCCTGGCAGGCTGCCGTCTATGGGGTCACACAGAGTCAGACACGGCTGAAGTGACTTAGCAGCAGCAGCAGCACCAGCACCAGCATTGCAATCATTTTTCAAAGACACATTTGTACATGAATGAAATTATACTTACCTATACTTTTGTATCTTGCTTTTACATTTATCATCAAAACACAGGTATCTCCCCTCAAATTAAAAACCATTTGTAGATATGATTTTAAATGTGTGTCTGTTTTACAATACTATTGAGGGAGTGTGGTGTGGTAGAGAGAGCAATATAGACTTAGCTACATTCATTTCGGAATCCCAGTTCAGGTAATAGCTAGCCTTTGATCTAGGTTAATCTTTTTGTCTTTGTTGAGGTATGTAAATGATATGATTAAGTTAGGTAAAATGAGTCAACAGTATCTTCTCTGCAGGGATCCTTTATATTTATATGAAATATATTTCAATTGTCTAGCACTGTGCTATGCATCTAACATATACTGAATAAGTATTATATACTTCAGTTCAGTTCAGTCACTCAGTCGTGTCCGACTCTTTGCCACCCCATGAATCACAGCAGGCCAGGTCTCCCCATCCATCACCAACTCCCAGAGTTCACCCAAACTCATGTCCATGGAGTCCGTGATGCCGTCCAGCCATTTCATCCTCTGTCCTCCCCTTCTCCTCCTGCCCTCAATCCCTCCCAGCATATAGTCCACATAGCATAATTACTTTAACCATTTCTTTAGACAGTATTCTTGTTTAAAAGTTTCTATGTTTTAATGAAGTTTACCCAAGATAGTTTGTTTTTCTGATTAGTGATAGCTTAGATTTTTAGACTTCCCCATTTAGGGTCACTGATGGTAAATAATATCACACATATCATCCTATGCATATGATTAATCTTAACACTAGCCTTCTAGTTTTAAGCTCTTAATTTTGATTATTCTCTGTTTATTGGAATGAAACATTGATAATCTTTCAGTAACTCTGAGTATATTTTTCAAGCATTTGTATATTTGAAGTTGTCTTCATAATTCAACCAGAATTTTTGTCTTTATAACTAAAGTTTAGCAAAAGTTTTCCTCATTAGACATTTCACTTCTCATAACTATCACATAGTTGCAAACAAATTTAAGGCAAGCTAAATTTTTTCTACTGATTTTTACCTTTTTTTCTTCCTGGGAGACTCTGTAATTTTTTTTTTTTTTCTGAAACACATTGAATCATACTTGATATTTGGGACTATATCTATTTCCTTGTACTAAAAGGATAGGGACTGTTCTACTACAGATTTCTGAGTTTATAGTAAAGGAATATATATTACAAAGTTAGAGTCTAATTTCATGCCTGTAATATTTATTAATATCGTATGCTTTTAAATATATTTCTTTATTTCAATTCTTAAAAATCTCCTCTTGTTTTACATCACCATCATTGAATTGATTTTCTGCAATTCCAGTTTAACCCTTCATCACCTAAAATGAAGGTTTTAAAATCTGTCCTAGACTTTCTACTTATTTTTCATTTTAAAAATTATTTTTGGATATGTACTTTTCCAATTTAGATGAATATTTATGTATTCTTATCTTGAGTAATATTTTCAGAAGTCCATTATTACAGATGGTCAACACCGAAATCAGATTGATTATATTCTTTGCAGCCAAAGATGGAGAAACTCTATACAGTCAACAAAAACAAGACCGGGAGCTGACTGTGGCTCAGATCATGAATTCCTTATTGCCAAATTCAGACTTAAATTGAAGAAAGTAGAGAAAACCGCTAGACCATTCAGGTAGGACCTAAATCAAATCCCTTATGATTATACAGTGGAAGTGAGAAATAGATTTAAGGACCTAGATCTGATAGATAGAGTGCCTGATGAACTGTGGAATAAGGTTCGTGTACAGGACACAGGGATCAAGACCATCCCCGTGGAAAAGAAATGCAAAAAAGCAAAATGGCTGTCTGGGGAGGCCTTACAAATAGCTGTGAAAAGAAGAGAGGTAAAAAGCAAAGGAGAAAAGGAAAGATACAAGCATCTGAACGCAGAGTTCCAGAGAATAGCAAGAAGAGATAAGAAAGCCTTCTTTGGCGATCAATGCAAAGAAATAGAGGAAAACAACAGAATGGGAAAGACTAGAGATCTCTTCAAGAAAATGAGAGATACCAAGGGAACGTTTCATGCAAAGATGGGCTCGATAAAGGACAGAAATGGTATGGACCTAACAGAAGCAGAAGATATTAAGAAGAGGTGGCAAGAATACCGGGAAGAACTGTACAAAAAAGATCTTCACGACCCAGATAATCACGATGGTGTGATCACTCATCTAGAGCCAGACATCCTGGAACGTGAAGTCAAGTGGGCCTTAGAAAGCATCACTACGAACAAAGCTAGTGGAGGTGATGGAATTCCAGTTGAGCTATTTCAAATCCTGAAAGATGATGCTGTCAAAGTGCTGCACTCAATATGCCAGCAAATTTGGAAAACTCAGCAGTGGCCAAAGGACTGGAAAAGGTCAGTTTTCATTCCAATTCCAAACAAAGGCAATGCCAAAGAATGGTCTAACTACCGCACAATTGCACTCATCTAACATGCTAATAAAGTAATGCTCAAAATTCTCCAAGCCAGGCTTCAGCAATACGTGAACAGTGAACGTCCTGAAGTTCAAGCTGGTTTTAGAAAAGGCAGAGGAACCAGAGATCAAATTGCCAATGTCCGCTGGATCATGGAAAAAGCAAGAGAGTTCCAGAAAAACATCTATTTCTGCTTTATTGACTATGCCAAAGCCTTTGACCGTGTGGATGACAATAAACTGTGGAAAATTCTGAAAGAGATGGGAATACCAGACCACCTGACCTGCCTCTTGAGAAATCTGTATGCAGATCGGGAAGCAACAGTTAGAACTGGACTTGGAACGATAGACTGGTTCCAAATAGGAAAAGGAATACATCAAGGCTGTATGTTGTCACCCTGCTTATTTAACTTATATGCAGAGTACATCATGAGAAACGCTGGGCCGGAAGAAACAGGCTGGAATCAAGATTGCCCGGAGAAATATCAATAACTTCAGATATGCAGATGACACCACACCCATGGCAGAAAGTGAAGAGGAACTAAAAAGCCTCATGATGAAAGTGAAAGAGGAGAGTGAAAATGTTGGTTTAAAGCTCAACGTTCAGAAAACGAAGATCATGGCATCTGGTCCCATCAATTCATGGGAAATAGATGGGGAAACAGTGGAAACAGTGTCAGATTTTATTTTCGGGGGGCTCCAAAATCACTGCACATGGTGATTGCAGCCATGAAATTAAGAGACGCTTACTCCTTGGAAGAAAAGTTATGACCAACATAGATAGCATATTGAAAAGCAGAGACATTACTTTGCCAACTAAGGTCCATCTAGTCAAGGCTATGGTTTTTCCAGTGGTCATGTATGGATGTGAGAGTTGGACTGTGAAGAAGGGTGAGCGCCGAAGAATTGATGCTTTTGAACTGTGGTGTTGGAGAAGACTCTTGAGAGTCCCTTCGACTGCAAGGAGATCCAACTAGTCCATTCTGAAGGAGATCAGCCCTGGGTGTTCTTTGGAAGGAATGATGCTAAAGCTGAAACTCCAGTACTTTGGCCACCTCATGTGAAGTGTTGACTCACGGGGAAAGACTTTGATGCTGGGAGGGATTGGGGGCAGGTGGAGAAGGGGATGACAGAGGATGAGATGGCTGGATGGCATCACAGACTCGATGGACATGAATCTGAGTGAACTCTGGGAGTTGGTGATTGACAGGGAGGCCTGGAGTGCTTTGATTCATGGGGTCACAAAGAGTCGGACACAACTGAGCAACTGAACTGAACTGATGGTAGGGGCATTTATCTATTCTGTTCTATGTTTCCTGATGCTTATAAAAGGAAGAAAGTTTTAATGGTCTGGTTTGCCAGCATATGATACTTCCATTTTTATCCTTATCTTCATCACCCTCATTATTTTAGAAAGGGATAGTGTAGCTATCTCAAGTCTCATACTTGAAGTGTGGTTGTTGTATCCATCTCAGCATAAATTCTATGCATGTTAGTCTCTCATTTGTGTCCAACTCTGGGACTCCATGGACTGTAGCCCACCAGGCTCCTCTGTTCATGGAATTCTCCAGGCAATAGTACTGGAGTGGGTTGCCATTCCATCCTCCAGAAGACCTTCCTGATCCAGGAATCTAACCCGGGTCTCCCACACTGCAGGCAGATTCTTTACTACTTGAGCCAACAGGGAAGTTCCAAATTCTATGCATAATCAGAGTTTACTTATTTTGGCTATGCTTTATGGAGGTGAATGTGGTTCCCAAATTTCCTGTCTTCTCATTACAAGGGAGATATAATATATAACACGACACAATTTTTTTTTTCTATTAGTAACAAATGCTATACATGAATCGGAGAAGGCAATGGCACCCCACTCCAGTACTTTTGCCTGAAAAATCCCATGGATGGAGGAGCCTGGTGGGCTGCAGTCCATGGGGTCGCTAGAGTCAGGCACGACTGTGCAACTTCACTTTCACTTTTCACTTTCATGCATTGGAGAAGGAAATGGCAACCCACTCCAGTGTTCTTGCCTGGAGAATCCCAGGGACGGGAGAGCCTGGTGGGCTGCCATCTATAGGGTCGCACAGAGTCGGACACGACTGAAGCGATTTAGCAGCAGCAGCAGCATACATGAATAGTTCTAAACCACAGCCCTTTGAGCTCCTGCTCCAACGCTTCCTTTCTACAACAAAATCTTGACTCATCTGTGTTTGCCTTTATCCGTGATTGCAATACTGATGAAGAAAGTTTGCAACTGTTGCTTCTCTTTTTCCTCTAGCTGTGACTGTTTAAAGAAATATAGGTGTTGGTAGTGGTCCTGCGGAGAAGGGGATGGCTCCCCACACCAGTACTCTTGCCTGGCAAATCCCATGGAAGGAGGAGCCTGGTAGGCTGCAGCCCATGGGGTCTCTAGGAGTCGGACACGACTGAGCAACTTCATTTTCACTTTTCACTTTCATGCATTGGAGAAGGAAATGGCAACCCACTCCAGTGTACTTCCCTGAGAATCCCAGGGACGGCGGAGCCTGGTGGGCTGCCATCTATGGGTTCGCACAGAGTCAGACGCGACTGAAGCGACTTAGCAGCCGCAGCAGCAGCAGTGGGTCCTGAGTAATAAGATAGTGTTATTTTTGGATATGTACTTCAGAAAATCGTTCTCATAGAGGAAAGGGACAGATGGTTTCTTTTCTGGTTGTGCAAAGCTTGTGTGAAGCTAGGACTTAAGAAAAGGGTAATATAGGCAAAGTGCATTTTTAGCCCAGAAGGTAGCACAAAGATATCTCCAATTTTATCTTTCATTTCTATTCTCAATTATGTAAGTGAAACACTGAAATTCTGTTACATGACCTGTGTTATATGAAACTTCAATGCTATTACAAACTGTCATTATTTAATTTAAAAAATTGAAGTTTAACAGAAAATTATGAAATAGTAGATTTGGTCCTTTTAACTAGTCAATGTTTCAATTAAATCTCCATGATTAAATAAGGCATGCCAATATATGTCCAATATTAAAGTTCTGTGATAGATGATCTTTTACTACCAGTTCTGTAAAGATAAAATCATTAAAGCTGTGTTGTTTTATAGTTTTTATAGGTGAATTCAATTTGTTTAAATGTATTTAATAAAAAAAAAACATTAGAGAGAGATAAATATAGACATATAGTATAACTATATAGCATACCTATATACACAAATATACATATGTGTGTTAGTTTTAGTCTACCAATGAATATGTTTATCTTCAAAAAGATGTTATTAAGAGAACAATAAATAGTATTTGGAATGACCAATTCCATAATTTTCTAACTATTTTTGAGAAGGTTTTGCTCAAAACATTTCCTATTGTGGAGAATGACAATAAGTAAAATATTGACTTCTTTTACTTATGGCCTCAAAATTTTCTGATAAATGTCAACCAACTGGTTATTTTCTTTATAAATGTTGCCTGAATAAGTTAAATTTTCTGTCTTCAACTCAACATCAAAATAATCACAGATATGTATAGAAATAACCCCAAAATTTAAAACCTGAATTAGTTTGTTACTGTGAAAATAAATCTGTATCTCGAAAAAATATCAGTTTAACTTAATATGTGTTTTGAAATGTTTTAATGTGTCTAGTTGTTTAATACTCATTTATACAGCTGAGTTGACTAAACAAGTAAAATTGAGATGTTAAACACTCAGTCTTATAAAGTGATTTAAAAACTACAGAGGTAACTCATGTTCATACTTCCACATAATGGCAAATAATTCCATTTCTTACTCTTCTTGCATTTTCTTTTTTTTCTTAATTCTTTATGTCTTAGTTTTTCCAGGATTACTAAAATGTTGGTCAAATTTCACATTGCAATGATACTTTTTATCAGCTAATCCCTTCCTTACAGGAACTAATAGTTCCATTCTTAATAATAAATCATATCTCTATCCAAAATAAATAAAATACTGTTTGGTGGTTTACACATTTGAAAACTATGATGAACTTCTTACTTGCTTGGAATGTGTTGTCATGATGGAGTATATTCCCAATTTACAGTGTGCTTTTTTTTCCTTGGGAATTTAAAATACTTTCAATACTCTGGACTTTGCCTGATTCCCCCAGAAGTGTGGAGTATGACTGATAACTGCCTTTAGAATCCCTAATAGCTAAATTACAATTATTATGCAAAGTCCTACAATAGACAGTTATATGGATTGTTAAATGACTTTGCCTTTTTTGCAAACTATAATCATTTTCCTTTATTAGCTGAAGGATTTCATAATTTAAGGAAGATGAGAAACCTATAAGTCACACTTTCAAGTAAGGAACATGGATATTGCAAACATTAAATTCCCCCATAAAAACGTTAAGGCATCATTAAACTAGGTTCAGATTAATACAATTCAGTCAACTCTAGATAGATATCTCCCATAACAAGCTGAAACAATACCTAGTGATCTAAGATGTAAAATATTTTACTACAGCCAATTTATAAACCTATAAAACATACAGGTATCATTCAACCTCTTTATTAATAGTGCATGCCTTGTATTAAATCAAAACCATTTCAAAGGCCCCTCCCCTTTGGCATTCTCTTCCTCAGCTGTTGCCCCTCATTATGTGTTATCTCACTGAAGCTCATCCAAAGTGAATGACGGCATCTTTTTTTTTTTTTTTTTTTTTTAATAGAAGCAGCACAGGCAATTCCCAGCCTAGTGCTACAGCTTAACTATCTTTGAGATTTATAGACACACTTGCTATCTTCAACCTACAATGTTCTATGGCCTAATGTTGATGTATTTGTTTCTGCACTGTAAGTAGATGTGGTTTTTCTCACTTTGGAAAACTGCAATTTGTTATTTTTAAGTTTTCACAAGTTGTTTTACATATGAGTGATAGTCATAAGGAGAGCGATTTGGGAATAACTAGATATTGTAGATAATTTTGAATCTGGTTTGGAAGATTCTTTTTTTTTTTTTTTTCATTATGTTTTTGCCCAATAAGAAAGCCAAACATTTCATATTGACTGAGTTACTGGGGATTTTAAAGAATTGTCTGTTCTCAGTATCTATTGCCACATAAGAACTCCTCCAACCAAACAAACAAACAAACAAAACATAACCAAGGATATATTCTGGGCTTAGAATTCTATAAGTGGAAATAACTTATCCCTGCTTCACATGGCATGGGTTAGAGTGAAGTGAAGTGAAGTGAAGTTGCTCAGTCGTGTCCGACTCTTTGCGACCCCATGGACTATAGCCTACCAGGATCCTCCCTCCATGGGATTCTCCAGGCAAGAGAACTGGAGTGGGTTGCCATTTCCTTCTCCAGGGGATCTTCCCAACCCAGGAATCGAACCCGGCTCTCCTGCATTCCAGGCAGACACTTTAACCTCTGCTCCACATGGCATGGGTTGGAGTAGTCCAGTTTTAGAGGCTGAAATCACCTGAGGATTCGCATGTGTTTGGGAGTTGTGTGCTCACTAACCCCAAGAAGTATAGTATTCCTGTCCTGGTGTCTTCAGTGCAGCCAAATTCATCCGTGCAAATTTTGAACAAGGCAGAGTCCATGAAGAGATGGGAGCTTGAGCTGTTTTCCAAGCCAGTCTCACAAGTCCTTTCCCTTATTTCCATCTGATCCCATGTGTTAAAAGAGAGTCAGCAAGGATAGTCCATATTAAGGGGAAGGAAATTAGAATCAACCTATCAGTGGGAGAAGTGTCAAAAATGTGTGAATATATTTTATACCTATCACATTATAAAAGGGGAAACCTAGTACCTTTAACCTCAGTTCAGTTCAGTCGCTCAGTCGTGTCTGACTCTTCGTGACCCCATGAATCACAGCACGCCAGGACTCCCTGTCCAACACCAACTCCCGGAGTTTACCCAAACTCATGTCCATCGAGTTGATGATGCCATCCAGCCATCTCATCCTCGGTCATCCCCCTTTTCTTCTGCCCCCAATCCCTCCCAGCATCAGGGTCTTTCCCAATGAGTCAACTCTTCACATGAGGTGGCCAAAGTATTGGAGTTTCAGCTTTAGCATCAGTCTTTCCAACGAACACCAAGGACTGATCTCCTTTAGAATGGACTGGTTGGATCTCCTTGCAGTCCAAGGGACTTTCAAGAGTCTTCTCCAACACCACAGTTCAAAAGCATCAATTCTTTGGTGCTCAACTTTCTTCACAGTCCAACTCTCACATGCATACATAACCACTGGGAAAACCATAGCCTTGACTAGACAGATCTTTGTTGTAATGTCTCTGCTTTTGAATATGCTATCTAGGTTGGTCATAACTTTCTTTCCAAGGAGTAAGCATCTTTTAATTTCATGGCTGCAGTCACCATCGGCAGTGATTTTGGAGCCCCCCAAAAATGAAGTCTGACACTGTTTCCACTGTTTCCCCATCTATTTCCCGTGAAGTGATGGGACCAGATGCCATGATCTTAGTTTTCTCAATGTTGAGTTTTAAGCCAACTTTTTCACTCTCCTCTTTCACTTTCATCAAGAGGCTTTTTAGCTCCTCTTCACTTTCTGCCATAAGGGTGGTGTCATCTGCATATCTGAGGTGATTGATATTTCTCCCAGCAATCTTGATTCCAGCTTGTGCTTCTTCCAGCACAACATTTCTCATGATGTACTCTGCATATAAGTTAAATAAGCAGGGTGACAATATACAGCCTTGACGTACTTTATTTTCCAATTTGGAATCAGTCTGTTGTTCCATGTCCAGTTCTAACTGTTGCTTCCTGACTTGCATATAGGTTTCTCAAGAGGCAGGTCAGGTGGTCTGGTATTCCCATCTCTTTCAGAATTTTCCACAGTTTATTGTGATCCACACAGTCAAAGGCTTTGTCATAGTCAATAAAGCAGAAATAGATGGTTTTCTGGAACTCTCTTGCTTTTTTTGATGATCCAACAGATGTTGGCAATTTGATCTCTGGTTTATCTGCCCTTTCTAAAACCAGCTTGAACATCAGGAAGTTCACGGTTCACGTATTGCTGAAGCTTGGCTTGGAGAATTTTGAGCATTACTTTTAACCTAGTACCTTTAAATATCACTCTGAAAAATAATCAATGGTTCACCAACAGTTCATTCATTATTTTATCTTATGGAAACAATTTTTATAATAGAAATTATTTTTTAATGGAAAACATTTTTCAGCTTTACTAAGGTATAACTGAAAAAACTGCAATACATTTAATGTGTATGACATAGTGATTTCATATACAGATATATTTTGAGGGCTTCCCAGTTGGTGCTAGTGGTAAGGAACCCCCCTGCTAATGCAGGAGACACAGGAGACATGGGTTTCATTCCTGGGTCAGGAATATCCCCTAGAGAAAGAAATGGCAACCCACTCTAGTATTCGTGCCTGGAGAACCCCATGAACAGAGGAGATTGGCAGGCTACGGTCCATAGGTCGCAAACAGTTGGACATGATTGAAGCGACTTAGCACACACATATGTTGTGAAATGATTACCACAATCAAGTTAACTAACACACCCATCACCTCACATAGTTATCTTTTTTCTTTTTGCTAAGAATGCTTGTTCTTATTCCTTTGTTCCACAGACTCCTTGTAACAAGTGTCATCTCAGATCACCTTGCTAAAAAATCAAGGTACAGTAAAGAAATATTAATGTATACAAATATGAATAGTATACTTAGAAAAATCTTGATTCATCACAGATACATATGTATAGATTAAGCTATGAGAGAATTTTCATACCATTTTGACAGTAGAGTTCTTCCATTTGACATAGATAAGTGTGTTAATTTTTAATGCAAAATCAGCCCCAAAGAATCATTCTTTTACTGGGAAAATAATTTTAAAGAATGAAGACCAAATCTCTTATTTGGGAAAATAATAAGAACAAAATAAATTTAAAAAGATAAAAATATAAATGTTTAAAATGATATATATATTCATATCCATATACTTATATGGTCAATATTAATATTATAAAAATTAGTAAAAGCCCTGTAAATAGCTGATCAAAAAAGTGTCCTACTGAATTTATGGGAATAATACAGAAAAGAAGTTTATTTCTTATTTACAAAGCAATGTAATCTGAATATTTTTAGTTGAAGAAGCACTCCTCACTCAAGCTTGATGTGATAGTGCCAGGCAAAAGAGGACAAGCTCTCATTACAGATCTGCCCAGAGGTGACCATGAAGTTCATAGGTAAAAGCAAACTATCCCATTTGTCAGTAGACTTTGCTGTGTACCCTATAAGACAGGAAGGTGTAATACAAGATAGCACAGAGTTTTAGACCATGATCAATAGTTTTGCCAGTTTGTCAGAGGTATCTGTAAGAGGTGGGCTTCCCAGGTGGTACAGTGGTAACGAATTTGCCTGCCAATGCAGGAAACATGGGTTCTATCCCTACATGAAAAAGGTTTCCTTGGAGTAGGAAATGGCAACCCACTCCAGTATTCATGCCTGGAAAATCTCATGGACAGAGGAGCATGGCAGGCTATAGCACTGAATCGAAAATGACTGAGCATGCATGCAAACATCTGTAAGGGGTAAGATTGGAAGAACAGTGCCAAGAACGACTGGAGGAAAAGTATGTGAATGGATCTCTGAGAGATAGCATAAAATTTACAGATCTTTGTGTATCATTTTAATGCCCACTGGAGACATCCACCAATGAGAAATCACTTTACATCCAAATGAGCAGGATGAACTGCCCTACAGATAATCTTCTCTTTGCTTGACTACTGTTGTACTTATATGTAATGGACTCAGGATAATAATGGTCTTGGTGGCAGGGATGGGAGCAAGGTTTGAGCCCACAATATGGACTTTGCCTCAATAAAGCATCTAAGTTTCCAACCAACCAGTATAAAAAATGGAGCCTTACTCTGGATACAGCATTGTTTCTCTGGGGGCTGAGTGAATGGATAAACAGGCTAACAGGTTAAACAGTTGTTGTTGTTGTTGTTGTTCAGTCGTTAAGTCATGTCCAAATCATTGCAACCCCATGAACTGCAGCATGCCAGGCTCCTCTGTCCCTCACTATTTCCCAGAGTTTGCTCAAATTCATGTCCACTGAGTTGGTGATGCTATCTAACCATTTCATCCTCTACTGCCCCCTTCTCCTTTTGCCTTCAATCTTTCCCAGCATTAGAGTCTTTTCCAGTGAGTTGGTTCTTTGTATCATGTAGCCAAAGTATTGGAGCTTCAGCTTCAGGGACAGTTTTTATAATGAATATTCAGGGTTGACTTGACTTCCTTTAGGATTGACTGGTGTGATCTCCTTGTAGTCCAAGGGACTCTCAAGGTTAAACAGCCATTGGGTTAAATCCTGGCATCCAGATTCTGCTGTCCCAGGATTCTATCATTTGCATTGATACTGACAAATGTGGTTCAACAGCATCTCTACTGTCAGCTCTGCCTGGTGGAGCACAGTCACTGTGAAGCTTGTCAAAGCTCTTTGCCTCTTCACCACTCTGTTCCTCACTTCCTTATAGTAAAGGAAGTTCCTCTGAATCGTCCCAGAGAACACAATCAGATGGTGGGTTCTTGGGCCCAACCCTTCATAACAATTCCAACTCCCCCATCTTTATGAACATTCTGAACTATTTTGTAACTACCACATACAAGTTCCCTTATTTCCACTTGTATATCATCCAGGTTAGCTTTCTCTAGAACAGGAGAGCTAAATGTTAGCTCATAACTCACCATGAGCAAAATCATGTCAATGAGATGGATTCTCTCCTATGCAGCCTAATAGTTTGTATTACCCTCCTGGACTCCTGTCTACCACCCTCTACTGAAGATCTTTCACATGGTCTCCAGGTTAGTGCACATACATGTTGAATTAAAAAAAAAAAAAAAGTACAACATGAGAGTTGTGAGTTAAGTTTTATTTGGGGCAAAATGAGATGGAAACCCAGAAGAAAGTGTTTCAGATAGCTCTGAGAACCTGCTCCTAGGAGGTGAGGGGAGGAGCTAGGATATATAGAATTTTCACAACAAAAGACAGGTAGTCATCAGGTGGTACAGTGATAAAAGAATCTACCTGCCAATGCAGGAGGCCCAAGAGACACAGGTTCCATCCCTAGGTCTGGAGGAGGCCATGGCAACTCCAGTATTTTTGTGGGAATTTCCATGGACAGAGGTACCTGGTGGGCTACAGTCTATGGGGTCACAAACAGTTGGGCATGACTCTGAGCACATAGTCGTCAGAAACATCAAAAGATTACCATTAATTAGAGAAACCAGATATCCTAGGTTAAGGAAGTTAGTACTTTTCTATGTATGGGAAGATGCAAGAGTCTGGGCTCACTGAAATCATTCCCGTCATATGCACCTCAGTTATCTGGTGCCATTATCTTGTGTTTTCACAGCCTGAGTTCCCCCAGGGCTCCCCGCAGAGCCCTGCAGGGCTCTCTGCGGAGAATGGCTGCAGAGAGTGGCTGCTAGATGGCAGGTATTCTTTTCCTTCCTGAGTTTCCTCAGGACTCATCAGCTGATGTTGGAGGGCTGCGTTCGCTGATGACTGTGACATCCTTGTTTACCGATATGATAGGAAATACACCATTTCTCAATGTTAACTCTATAACTCAATGTTAGCAGCATTGCATGTACACCCAGGTTAACTTCTCAGAAATCAAACCTTACTTATCAGTGATTTGGCTGAAATCAGGCCTCGACCTGCAACCTGAAATGAAGCAGTCAGCAAGCTCACCAAGGATGGCAGAAGGGGCGCTGCAGTCCAGGAGGTGGACAGATGACTTCGGGGGGGAAATTGTACCCTATGTAATGGTAGAAGGCCCAAAATGTTTTTATCTTATGTAATACTTATTTCAGGACAATAAGGGCTTCAAGCTTATATATTTACTAACTAGTTTTTACCTTTTCCTTCCCCTATGACATCTAGATTTCCAAATGAACTTAAATTAAAAAAAAAAAAAACCCTAATCTTTTAATCTAAAAAGGATCTTAGCTGTATAAGTTAATTACTCTATGATAATTGCCCTTGTTACTATAGTATACAATAAAGAAAGGTAGAATTTTCATCATCAGGCCAACTTTAAACTATGTACTTATGGGTAAATAATTAATTTTTTTTCTATTGGGGGAATATTGTTTTACAATGTTGTGTTGGTTTCTGCCACACAATACAAATCAGCCATAATTATACATATATCACCTCCAGATTGAGACTCCCTCCCCTCCCTCTACCCCACCCCTCTAGGTCATCACAGAGCACTAGGCTAGGTTCCCTGTGTTATATAGCAACTTCTCACCAGCTATCTATTTTACATATGGTAACATATATACTAAGTCACTTCAGTCATGTCCTACTCTGTGGAACCCCATAGATGGCAGCCCACCAGGCACCCCATCCCTGGGATTCTCCAGGCAAGAACACTGGAGTGGGTTGCCATTTCCTTCTCCAATGCATGAAAGTGAAAAGTGAAAGTGAAGTCGCTCAGTCGTGTCCCACTCTTAGTGACCCCATGGACTGCAGCCAACCAGGCTCCTCTGCCCACGGGATTCTCCAGGCAAGAGTACTGGAGTGGGGTGCCATTGCCTTCTCCAAACATATATATGTCAATGTTAATTTCTCCATTCGTCTGACTTTATTCTTTCCCCAGAATTTAACTTCTTAAGACCTTAGCTGTTAAAAAAAAAAAAAAAAAACTTGTGTGATCTTAAATAACTCAGTGCTTTATTATAAATATACTTTCTAAATTAAATCCATGCATTTCTGTTAAATAGATCTTGAATTTTACAACTTGATAAATTAAGCTCTATAATATATTGAAGAAGTGAAGTGAAAGTTGCCGTCATGTCTCTTAGATACCCCATGGACTATACAGTCCATGGAATTCTTCAGGCCAGAATATGGACTGGGTAGCCATCCCCTTCTCCAGGGGATCCTCCCAATCCAGTGATCAAACTCAGGTCTCCCACATTGCAGGCAGATTCTTTACCAGCTAAGCCACCAGGGAAGCCCAAGATTACTGGACTGGGTAACCTATCCATTCTCCAGTGGATCTTCCTGACCCAGGAATCAAACCAGGGTCTCCTGCATTGCAGGTGGATTCTTTACCAGCTGAGCTACCAGGTGAATATAACTATATATTTCATCTAAAAGACATATATAAAATAAAGGTAACAGAACCCTAAAGAATGGTAGTTTAAGAAAATTACATAAGTAGGGTTTATTTGGCAAGGTAAACTGTACAATAATCCACCATTAGATTATACTAATATTATTCTGTGTATAGAGAAAAGGTTAAGTGTGAAACAAAATGTATAAGATACAAGCAATCAAAAAGGCAAACTACATATTTGAAAACACAGTTGTGGATCACGGTCAATTATTTCATATCTCTAAGAGAATGCTTTAGTTGCATGCAAAAGGTAAATTTAATTACCATACAAATGTTTGAAACTCTCTGATATAATAAATCCCCCAGGATCACATGTCTACTAAACAGATTTTCTTCTCTTTCCAAATACATTATTGATCAGCTTGGCCATGGATTTAGATCCACTGTATCTTCTCTTTTCCTTGAGTTTGAAATTTGTCAGGATGTCCTTGATAATTCTGATAAACATCATTTCCACCTCCAGAGATTGCTCTGCTGCCGACAGTTCACAGAATTGGCACCGGTTATCCAGTGCCAGTTTGTGCCCTTCTTCCCAGCCAACCTCTCGCACATGACAGAGATCTTGCTTGTTACCCACCAAAAGCACTGCTGACTCCACAGCTCTGAAATACAGACACACAATTATTTGGTAAGACTGCTTTACCAACTCTTTTTTTATATATTAAGTAGGTTTATATAAAAAAGAATTATAGAGCCCCCCCAAAATGAAAAAATATTGTGTGTGTTATTTGTGTTCGTGTGTATTTGTAGTCATGTGTGTATCCTCATTTACTCATAAAAAGGATTTTAGATTAAATGTAAATGACACAGATCCCACAAAACTCTTAAAGCATAAGATTTGAAGTGGCACAAATCTATTCCTGGAACTATGGCTCTGTTTACTAACAAGACATGAGTGTGACATCATTTTCCATTTTAAGTTCTCTTATATGTTAAAAAAAAAAAAAAGGTAAAATAGTTCTCATCACCCAGAATGAAGATGTATATAAAAAACCTAGCCCAATGCCAGGCTATAATAAAAATAATAATAATAAAAGCATCTTTTACTAAAGATGCTTACTAAACATTATTTTTCATTTTCTTATCAATTGAAACAGGACTAGCTACTGCTTCTTTACTAATTAAATAATTTAAATACAGTTTTTTTAAGAAAAAGTATTAATCAGTACTCATCACTGTTTGTTCCCTGTTAATATTCATTATAACATCAGTTCAGTTCAGTCACTCAGTCATGTCCGACTCTCTGCGACCCCATGAATTGCAGCACACCAGGCCTCCCTGTCCATCACCATCTCCCGGAGTTCACTCAGACTCATGTCCATCAAGTCAGTGATGCCATCCAGCCATCTCATCCTCTGCCGTCCCCTTCTCCTCCTGCCCCCAATCCCTCCCAGCATCAGCTTTTTTCCAATGAGTCAACTCTTCTCATGAGGTGGCCAAAGTACTGGACTTTCAGCTTTAGCATCATTCCTTCCAAAGAAATCACAGGGTTGATCTCCTTCAGAATGGGCTGGTTGGATCTCCTTGCAGTCCAAGGGACTCTCAAGAGTGTTCTCCAACACCACAGTTCAAAAGCATCAATTCTTCGGCGCTCAACCTTCTTCACAGTCCAACTCTCACATCCATACATGACCACAGGAAAAACCATAGCCTTGACTAGACGGACCTTAGTCGGCAAAGTAATGTCTCTGCTTTTGAATATGCTATCTAGGTTGGTCATAACATTTCTTCCAAGGAATAAGCGTCTTTTAATTTCATGGCTGCAGTCACCATCTGCAGTGATTCTGGAGCCCCCCAAAAATAGTCTGACACTGTTTCCACTGTTTCCCAATCTATTTCCCATGAAGTGATGGGACCGGATGCCATGATCTTCATTTTCTGAATGTTGAGCTTTAGGCCAACTTTTTCACTCTCCTCTTTCACTTTCAACAGAGGCCTTTTAGTTCCTCTTCACTTTCTGCCATAAGGGTGGTGTCATCTGCATATCTGAGGTTATTGATATTTCTCCCGGCAATCTTGATTCCAGCTTGTGTTTTTTCCAGCCCAGCGTTTCTCATGATGTACTCTGCAGAGAAGTTAAATAAGCAGGGTGACAATATACAGCTTTGACGTACTCCTTTTCCTATTTGGAACCAGTCTGTTGTTCCATGTCCAGTTCTAACTGTTGCTTCCTGACCTGCATACAGATTTCTCAAGAGGCAGGTCAGGTGGTCTGGTATTCCCATCTCTTTCAGAATTTTCCACAGTTGATTGTGATCCACACAGTCAAAGGCTTTGGCATAGTCAGTAAAGCAGAAAGAGATGTTTTTCTGGAACTCTCTTGCTTTTTCCATGATCCAGTGGATGTTGGCAATTTGATCTCTAGTTCCTCTGCCTTTTCTAAAACCAGCTTGAACATCAGGGAGTTCACGGTTCACGTATTGCTGAAGCCTGGCTTGGAGAATTTTGAGCATTACTTTACTAGTGTGTGAGATGAGTGCAATTGTGCGGTAGTTTGAGCATTCTTTGGCATTGCCTTTCTTTGGAATTGGAATGAAAACTGACCTTTTCCAGTCCTATGGCCACTGCTGAGTTTTCCAAATTGGCTGGCATATTGAATGCAGAACTTTCACAGCATCATCTTTCAGGATTTGAAACAGCTCAACTGGAATTCCATCACCTCCACTAGCTTTGTTCATAGTGATGCTTTCTAAGGCCCACTTGACTTCACATTCCAAGATGTCTGGCTCTAGATTAGTGATCACATCATCATGACTATCTGGGTCGTGAAGATCTTTTTTGTACAGTTCTTCCCTGTATTCTTGCCACCTCTTCTTAATATCTTCTGCTTCTGTTAGGTCCAGACCATTTCTGTCCTTTATCGAGCCTATCTTTGCATGAAATGGTCCCTTGGTGTCTCTAATTTTCTTGAAGAGATCTCTAGTCTTTCCCAAACTGTTGTTTTCCTCGATTTCTTTGCATTGATCGCTTAAGAAGGCTTTCTTATCTCTTCTTGCTATTCTTTGGAACTCTGCATTTAGATGCCTATATCTTTCCTTTTCTCCTTTGCTTTTCACCTCTCTTCTCTTCACAGCTATTCCAGACAGCCATTTTGCTTTTTTGCATTTCTTTTCCATGGGGATGGTCTTGATCCCTGTCTCCTGCACAATGTCAAGAACTTCATTCCATAGTTCATCAGGCACTCTATCAGATCTAGGCCCTTAAATCTATTTCTCACTTCCATTGTATAATCATAAGCGATTTGATTTAAGTCCTACCTGAATGGTCTACCGGTTTTCCCTACTTTCTTCACTCTAAAGAAAATTTTACCATCCTGTAACTTTGTACAACTTTTCTGATTTATTTAAGAAATATATTTCTTTGTTAATGTAATGTCTTTGGCAAATATCAATACAATCTCTGTGGCTACAGTGCAACATTTCTAAAGCAGTCTCATTTGAAGAATACAGTATGGCTACTAGTCCTTAAATGACAAGAAATAGTGCCAAGATATCTACTATCGGAAAGAAATGGGAAAATGAAGTCTTCAACACCATCTCAAGAGATACTGTATAGAAACCACCAAAGTATGTTTTATTCACATGATGGTTTGAGCCATCAAGGAAAAAGCATTTCATGTCTAACACTAGACTCTTGATGATACTAATAGTACATTTTTATATAGTTCATATACTAATAGTATCTTTTTACATAGGGCTTCCTTGGTGGTTCAGATGGGTAAAGTATCTGTCTACAATGTGGGAGACCTGGGTTCGAGCCCTGGGTTGGGAAGATCCCCTGGAGAAGGAAATGGCAATCCACTGTAGTACTATTGCCTGGAAAATTCCATGGACAGAGGAGCCTGGCAGGCTGCAGTCTATGGGGTCACAAAGAGTCTGAGACGACCTAGAGACTTCAGTTCACTTCTCTGGTAGTTCAGCTCGTAGAGAATCTGCCTGCCATGCAAGAGATCCCAGTTTGATTCCTGGGTCAGGAAGATCCACTGGAGAAGGGATAGGCTACCCACTCCAGTATTCTTGGGCTTCCCTGGTGGCTCAGACAGTAAGGAATCTGCCTGCAATGCGGGAGACCTGGGTTTGATCCCTGGATTGGGAGGATCCCCTGGAGAAGGGAATGACTACCCACCCTAGCATTCTGACTTGGAGAATTCCATGAACAGAGGAGCTTGGCAGGCTACAATCCATAGGGTCGCAAAGAGTTGGACACAATGGAATGACTTTCACACATATAGTTCAGAAAATTATTGTGAAGAATTAATGAGGAAGAATAAATGAAATATTTTGAAGGATGTCACAAATATCAGATATAATTTTATAAAATAATGCCATATTTTCTTTCTATCTATAGATAAGAGATTTGGAAATAGACTCTACTTAAAGATTGAAAACTGGAAATACCCAAGAATTATTTGATCAACATATTAAGAAGATTGCCTGAAAATGTCAAATATAGGGATTTTTTAAATATACATTTTTAATTCTTCTTGAGTGATTCTTTTGATATGGAAGAATAGCAAAGTAATTTTAATTATGTACCCTTACCAAAGTTATGGTGCTTAAACATAAAGTATTTAACACCTGAAACAATGGAGTTCCCTCAAAATCAGTAATATTATAGGAAATCAGAGCTCTGAGGTTTCTTAGTAAAATCATATTCTTTTCTCCTACCATGTTTCCATCAGTTCTATAATCAGAAAAAGAAGGTCTAGAAATTAAAGAGTTTACCCAAAGTCAATCAGATATAAACAAGAATTTACATCAAATAACTCTAAGGGACCACCCCTTATCAATTATTATCTGATTATTTCTTGATAATGGGCATTTAAAAGAGATATTAAAATCACATATATCATTTTTCAGGAATAATATTGTGCTTCCTTGCCTCCCAAATTAGCATGATATTAGAGAAGGGCAAGTCTGGTCAAGAGCACAAAGAATCCCTTATACCAGCATGTTGAACAAAAATAACTATTTCAAAGGGAAAGGATAAAACAATTTTTTTTTAAAAAAAGGAAAACTAAAAATGGGAAATTCATAGGTTTAAACATATACCTACTAATGCAAAAATAGTCTAAGGCATCGTTCTGTTTTCCTGCATAATGACTTGTGTCAAGACATTAACAATAGGGCATTGTAGATTGGCTCTTTATTTTAGGAGGTGAAATGGAGAAAAATGTAGTCTCATACTTAGAATTTGTAATGGTTTGATTATTCAGTCTATTTTGCTTTGATAGACCGATAATCCCAATGACTAGGAATTGAATGCCAAATGTAATATATCTGGATTTATTTAACATTTTTGTGGGAATGAAAAAGAAAGGTGGAAAGGGAACTATCTTGTGTACAAAGGGCTATTATTTTGCAAACGAGTGTCATGTTAACAATAGAGGCTGTCTTGTAAAACAGTCATTTATTCGGGGCAAGTAACTGTTGATGTCATTCAGGATATAAAGTATTCTCATCTTATTCCTTTTACTACATGTGTAACTCCTGTGGAATGAAAGGTGGCTTGTTCAGGGCTGTTAAATTTTGTAATTGGAAGCCTGTATTAAACTCTTCCTAATGATGCTTACAGCTCTATGATGATTTACTAAAACAAAGTAGAGAGGAATGAAAACTACCTTACCTTTTACAATGACTTGTCTGTGGCTCCCGAATTCTGTAGATTAATGCTTTTGCAAATGCAAAGGAAGACCTGTCACTGATGTCATACACAATAACAAACCCGTCTGCCCAATGCAGCTCACTTGTGAGGGAAAATTTTGCTTTCTGTGGCTGAAAATAAATCAATGGTAAGTAAATCCTACCATTGAAAGTGGTAGGATTGGATCCCTGTATTTTACATGACATTCAGTTAATTAATGGAGACCCATTTTACCTGGAAGAGAATTCAGTAAGGCAAGTACTAGTATTTTCTAAAATGTAGTTTCTTTGCATCACAATTTTTCTTTTATCAAAAGTGATCTAAAATTTTTTAAAAATAAAGAACTATAATAAAGTTATATCTATTTCATTTGATAATTTTTTCTCTAAAAAAAAATCCTTCTCTTTTTCTGAAAATTTGATGAGGCCTAATAATTGCCTTTTACATCATATCCACACAGGAGACAGTATCTTCTATATTAGTGAATAGAATATGTATTGATTTTTTGGTACCAGATTTAAATCAGTAAAGCAACAATAGTGATTAAGGTTTAGCAAAAAAGATTTGAAGGATGTTTGCTATACCCAACAAAATCTATCCCACAGGGGATAGAGGTGTTTTGAAATATTGAACAGCTGGCCACCTTTCTCTCACTTATATAATTATATTTAAACTTTTTGTGTTTGAATAAAGGGGTTTGTACTCAAAATCCTTCTTACTTTGGTTTTATCAACAGTGGTTTAGTTATCTGGTGGCTCAGACAGTAAAGCATCTTGCTTACAATGTGGGAGACCTGGGTTCGATCCCTGGGTCAGGAAGATATTTTGGAGAAGGAAATGGTAACCCACTCCAGTACTCTTGCCTGGAAAACCCCATGGACGGAGGAGCCTGGTAGCCTACATTCCATGGGGTCGCAAAGAGTCGGACACGACTGAGCAACTTCACTTTCACTTTCTTTAGTTATCAACAAATGCAACTTAGCAAACATATAAACTGAATTAATAAGGCATTAAACTGTTAGTATTTGACAGCTACCTTGTGACCTGATAAAAATATAGTATGAAAGCATAATAATATTGCTATTTTAAAGATATCTGTAACATGATAATTTTGTCATAACTTTACAGAGAAGCTAGATAATATATTAAAATAATTTCTTAAATTTTTAATAATTAAAATTGAGAAGTAACTTCAATATTAAGGCTAACAACTGCACGCTTACCCTTATCCTATCTTCTTCAAATCATGATTAAAAACATAAAAGTATTTTGTTTTACTTACCTGAGAACAAGGGTCATATATTTCTAGATTCAATTGCTTCCCTTCCAAACACAAATGCTTGTTATAGATAGATTCTGCAAAATATGCATATACTCATTATCAGTATGGAAATACTCCAGAATTTTAAAACATGGATTTATATTTCGATCAGCCAAATATAAATATAGCCCTATAAATTCAACCAGTCATATTTTAGTTTTAGTGGCTTTTCTTTATTGATAGTGGTCAAAAAAAACATGTATTTGCTATATTTGCTTATATATATATTTCTTAAAAATGAACTTCACCACTATACCTATTCACTGACATGTTTTTGTGCCTGTAGATTAGTCTGTTCATTACTATATAAACTTTGGTTTTATCAACAGTGGTTTAGTTATCTGGTGGCTCAGACAGTAAAGCATCTTGCTTACAATGTGGGAGACCTGGGTTCGATTCCTGGGTCAGGAAGATATTTTGGAGAAGGAAATGGTAACCCACTCCAGTACTCTTGCCTCTTCTACTCTAGAAGAGTATCTGTCACATGACAGGTGTTCAATAAATATTTCGTGAATGAATGAAAGACTTCATTTCTGTAACTGTCCCTCCAGTGTTTTCATACAAGACCTAACTTCTCTCCAGAATTGTATACTGACACAATTGCAAACTGACACGTGATCCATTCTGGCAAACACTCCATAACCCATGTTAGAAAGATGTAGCTGACATTTGGGAAAGTCGGCTTCAGGGGGTGAAGGGATGACATTTATTTTATGTAATTCAATTAATTAATTAATTTTGGGCTGTGCTGGGTCTTTGTTGCTGTGGGAGCTTTTCTCTAGTTGTGGTGCACGGGCTTCTCATTGCAGTGGTTTCTCTTGCTGGGAAGCACAGGCTTCAGGAGTGCTCAGACTTCCGTAATTGCAGCATGTGACCTCAGTAGTTGTGGCTCCCAGGCTCTAGAGCACAGGTTCAACAGTTGTGACTCATGGACTTAGTTGTTCTGCGTCATGTGCGATCTTCCTGGACCAGGGATTGAACCTGTGTCTCCTGCATTGGCAGGCGGATACTTTACCATTGAGCCACCAGGGAAGCCCAGGGGTAAATTCTGAGATCCTTCTAGGCTACACAGAATGAAATTTGTCATCGTTTCATTAAATCTTAAAATATGTTTTCAGACAGTTTATTCTAAACCTTATAAGCTTACTACCGTGAGCTATCAGCAGTAAAGAATCTGCCTGCAATGCAGGAGACGCAGACGCAGACACAGGTTCGATCCCTGGGTGGGGAAGATTCCCTGGAGGAGGAAATAGCAACACACTCCAGTATTCTTTCCCGGAGAATCTCATGGACAGAGGAACCTGGTGGGCTACAATCCATGGGTTGCAAAGGAGTCAGACATGACTGAGAGATTAAACAACAGCAATAACCATGAGCTATGTAATTTCCTCCTGAGACCTTTAAAAATACCTACTCTCAATACTCAAAAACTGCCAGCAGGGGTCACCAGCTCTTAACATTTTAGAATTTTATTACTTCCCCCTGTAGCCTTCATTTACACATAAGGTCATTTTTTGGCTAATTAATCTTCTTGCTGTGGACCTTTAACTCACTTGATTGTCTTTATGAATGTCTCTAGGTCTTATTTTTCAATAGAGGTATAATAGCCAGAAATATGCATACTTCATTTGCTTATATAACTATGTTGTATTAAAGATTAAGGTGACATTTAATTTTGTTGTTGCTGTTAATTGTTCTTTGTACGTGTGTATTGTTTTCTAGTTTTGGAACACTTTCTCATGCCTTACTCTTAGTTTGTGTGTTATCTGGCCCTTTATGACTGAAGTTGTTGACCTGAGAAATGAAACAGTAAGAATTTCTCTTTCTATGTATTTTTTCTTTCTAGAATCAGTTTTCAAGAGCTTGCCCTAAAACACTCACAACATCATATGAACTAAAATACTGTGTTGGCTACATGCAGGCGGCAAGAATGCAATACTTCAAGGTTGTTTTCTAAAATCCTCTAATAATGCTACCTCATAAATGAATGCTAAAGATTTTTGTCATTGTTTATTTCTCATGAAAAACACTTGCAATCATAACTTCTTACTCTAAGTATTATGGAATGAAAAAAAAAAAACAACTTTCTCCCAATTCTATTTCTTAAAATCTTCATTCCTGTTAAAAAACAAAAAAACCTTTCCCCACCATGCCTTCAATCAATAGCATTATATAGATTAATTGTTGAGCCAAAAATATATTCAAACTTCTGGCAAAATTCCCCATTTTTTATTAATTCCCCACTGTGGCATTTCCCATATGTCATGCTAAGATAAAAATAACAAAATTATAGTAGAGTTAGTGAAATGATTCTAAGATTATATCAAGGTGCTCTGGCACCTGTTTTAGAATTTCTCTGAAACTTATGTAAGCAACCTACATAATTATGATATGATCTTTAGTCGAAGCATAAATTTCCTGTTATTTTCACATGGTCTTGTGAAAATAAGCATTTATTAAATAAACACTTTAAATAAAAATAAGCATTTATTTTGTAGTTACTTGTGCTTTTATAATTAATTTGTCTTTATCTCTCAGCAGATGTTGCTTAAATTTTAAAATTGCTTCACAGTTTAACAAAACCCCCACACTCACTTGCTCTGCAATGGTTGCTGCAGATGGGTAGGTCCCAGGTTTAAGGTTTTTTAGTTCTAGACTGAAACCAACTGGATTTCTAATGTATTTCAGTTAACATAAAACTGGATAAATTTTATCATGAAAGAATATTTAATTAAAATACTTATTTGGGCTTTTAAAATCAGAGTCCATGAATTAAACAAGTTGCTTAAAAGTGCAAAAATGGAAGATTCTATGAAAATGCTTATCTGATGTTAATTTCAAGAAGAAAATGGAACCCACTCCAATATTCTTGCCTTGAAAATCCCATAGACAGAGAAGCCTAGTGGCCTACATACGTCCATGGTGTCGCAAACAGTCAGATAAGTCTTAGCAACTGAGCACACACACACACTGATGTTAATTGATGATGCTGAAGTTTTAAAGTGAAAAAGTCTAAAGTAGAGACTTACCAAAATTAGAAGCATATTCTCCAATGAAGCGCTTGGTAAGAAATCTTACTATAAGGGCTGCAAAACAAAACAAGCTGAATTTAAGGTCTTATCATTTTTTTTAATATAAATTTATTTATTTTAATTGGAGGTTAGTTACTTTACAATATTGTATTGGTTTTGCCATACATCAACATGAATCCACCACAGGTATACACGTGTTCCCCATCCTGAACCCCCCTTCCTCCTCCCTCCCTGAACCCTCTTACACTGTTGGTGGGAATGCAAACTAGTACAGCCACTATGGAGAACAGTGTGGAGATTCCTTAAAAAACTGGAAATAGAACTGCCTTATGATCCAGCAATCCCACTGCTGGGCATACACACCAAAGAAACCAGAATCGAAAGGTCTTATCATTTTTAAGACACAGATAACAACTTAGTTTCCCTGGTGGCTCAGACAGTAATGAATCCACCTGCAATGCGGGAGACCTGGGTTCAGTCCCTGGGTTGGGAAGATCTCCTGGAGGAGGAAATGGCTACCCACTTCAGTATTCTTGCCTGGAGAATCCCATGAACAGAGGAGCCTGGCAGGCTACATTCCATGGGATCACAAAGAGTCAGACAGGACTGAGCGACTAAGCACAGCACACATGTATGTACGTAAGGTTTTATCTCTTGGCTTAAAAATTACCAAGTATTAATGAAGACCTTGAAATTTTACTAAATTCTGGTCTAAATAATAATCAGTAAGATTAGCAGCATAAAACCGTAAAAATTAGGCTGGAAAGAAAGTGATCTTACTGTGGTGCCCACTCAATTCACTGTTTAAGTAATTCACTAAGGCAAACACACATAAGAAACCTCAGCTTTGCAACAGAGACAGATTCCTTATTAAATCTGAGATACAAGAACCACGATATGTTTTTATTTCATCAAATTAATTGTGACTCCAAGGTGCCACGTGTTTATCACAGTGGCCAGGACAGTATTTGCCTGTCCTGCGATTGTTTAAGGAAACAGGGACTTCAAAATCCAAGAAACAGAGGATCGCCCTCTAGTGTTGGTTTATCTTACTGCAGCTCCCGGGTCTGGCCAGTTAAGATTCACTAGGCTCAGGTAGCTCTATTGGCAGCATCCTCACTACCATCATGTAACAAAGACAAACGCGTAGCTTCCAAGGTCATGGGCACCATGTTGCTCAGTTCCCAGGCATTTTAAAAGCCGTGTCCCCATCTCCCTTCAAAGTGTGTTTTTGTTTTTGTTTTTTTCCTTTTTCCTCCTCTGTAACGTGGCTTATGTACACCTACAGCTGATTCATCTTGATATTTGGCAGAAAACAAAATTCTGTAAAGCAATTAACCTTCAAATAAAAATAAATAATTTTTTTTTAAAGTTAAAAATAATCCACAGGTCTTCACACATTTCTCTCCACGGTTAGTCTCAGGGCAGAGGAATCTTTTCAAGACCACCGCTTGGCCACTGAGGCTTCTCAGGGGGTGCTGGCCGTGAAGAACCTGCCTGCCAATGCAGGTAGACACAAAAGATGTAGGCTCAACCCCTGGGTCAGGAAGATCCCCTGGAGGAGGGCATGGCAACTTACTCCAGCATTCTTGCCTGGAGAATCCCATGGACAGAAGAGCCAAGTGGGCTACAGTCCCTAGGGTCGCAGAGAGTCTGACAAGACTGAAGCGACTAAGCACACACGCATGCAGGTGTGGGGGCAGTGTGACGGAGTGAGAAGTACGTGGGGTCATGATGGAGGGATTCCCTGTTGGTCCTACTTATTTTACACATCAGGAGAACAAGATACAAATTAATACTTCAAACAGATGTATTCTTCAACCTGTAGATACATTTTTATAAATACAAAGTTAATTGCACTACTTGCTTATAAAATGAAAACTCCTACTGAGAAATAATATATAGTTATATCAAGCCTATAAATGTGTAATATGTTTATATATATATATATATAATGTCAATATATTTCTCACTCTTTATGTACTCTACACCAGAAAAAAAAAAACAAACATTTACCAGATTTCCCTGTTCCTTCACCTCCCAAAACAGTAAGCTTCACATCATTCATCTTGCTTTCCTCCTCCTTCTTGGTCTGTCCCGTCTTCTGCAGTTATCCTGAGTTGAGCCAAGCATGTGTTTTCCAACATCCTTTTTATTATTGCTATAAATTCCCCTAAGGCCAACTCCACCCCACACTCCTACCATCCAATAATAACTTTAAAAATATTTTCAACTAGTTTTGAACATGTCTCTTAAAAAAAAAATAAGTGGACTTACTATTTAGACATACAAAGATTTATTTAGCCAGTAGTTAAGAGCTTAACAGAAGCTTAGCTCCTCATATTAAACTTTCATGTACCTAAAATATCTACCTTCTCCTAGAACCTAGAAAAATGATCTTTCTTCATTAAGAAAGTTTTTAGAGAATGGGTAAACATTCCTGTAAATTTCCTATAGCTGGATTAGTTTTGCTTTTTTCCTATTAATAGCTGAGGCTACATTTTCTTGGAATTTTCTTTCCTGTGAAAGACAAGATGAGATGTGCCTGTGTGCTAAGTTGCTTCAGTTGTGTCTGACTCTTTTCGACGCTATAGACTGTAGCTTGCCAGCCTCCTCTGTCCATGGGAATTTCCAGGCAAGAATACTGGAGTGGGTTGCCATGCCCTCCTCCATCAGCTCTTCCTGACCCAGGGATCAAGCTCACATATCTTATACCGCTTGCATTGGCAGATGGGTTCTTTACTACTAGTGCCACCTGGAAAGCCCTTATGTAATACTGTATAATTAGGAAAAAGAAATTTTAAAAAAAAGAACATTTGGAAGGGCTGCTCTGACATAATTCACTCCTGCTATGAAATAAAAGGGTAAACCTGATATGCACAATTACCACTCTGTTACCCTTTTTTAAGTCAATGGTCCTTGCTACTCCAAGAACCCAAATTATTAATATTTTCTTCCCTTTATTTCTCCTTATTTGTATATGTATAAATTTGAGAGTTGAGAAAAGAGTATAACAACAAAAAGAGAATGATTCAAACTTTGTGGACTACATTTTAAGACCCAGGTAAAGAAGTTTCATTTCTAGGCTGAGTCTATTGTAGAAATACATGCTTCTTAAAAATGCATTTATTTAATAAACATTGATTAACTGCCAGTCTTTGTTAAGATTATATTGAGTTTAATTAAATAGGTCAGCAATTAAATTATTTAATAATAAATTTTCTGCCCTGTTGGAATCTACAATCTACTAAGAGAAAAATGGAAATAGAATTATAATAAATATTATCATTGCTACAATGGAGCTTTTATGAAGAGCTGGAGAAAGTAGATCAGAAGATAGAAGAGTCTTCAAAAAGTAGGTAAATTTGAAACATGAACAGGACCTATGGAGAGGAAAGAAAAAGTGATTGGGGATCAGGGAGAAGCGTCTATTCCAAAAGAAATAGACTCCATAAAGACAAAAAGGCAAGATGGAATATGACAATTTGTGGGATTAACAGGTAACAGATGAATAACTTAGATTTTTGCCTTTTATTACAAATTATAAAATATTTTAAAAATAAGCAGTGTTCTCTCTTTAATCCATGCTGCTGTATTAAAAGTAACAAGAATGATTTTTAAATGATGTTTACCAGCTGATTTATTATACTTTAGAATTAAATGGTTTTCCTCTTTTGGAAGAAATCCTAGTCTTCCTAAGAAATTTCTGATTGATGTCTTTAGAAAGTTTAATATATCCAGTGACAGGAAGGAACAACTTAACTTCATAGCAAGCATAACACTGAAAATAACATATGGAAGGTTGTTACTGGCATTTTCTCATTGTAGCCTGTTCTTCCCTATGTCCACTGGATCCCAAACTATATTTAGTTAGGAAAGCAGTATGGGATTGAAATAGAGTGAAGTTTATAAACCTAAACAAAGAGAATATCAGTCAGTTCCCGTCGCTCAGTCGTGTCTGACTCCTTGCGACCCCATGAACCGCAGCACACCAGGCCTCCCTGTCTATCACCAACTCCTGGAGTTTACCCAAACCCATGTGCATTGAGTCGGTGATGCCATCCAACCATCTCATCCTCTGTCATCCCCTTCTCCTCCTGCCCTCAGTCTTTCCCAGCATCAGGGTCTTTTCAAATGAGTCAGCTTTTTGCATCAGGTGGCCAAAGTATTAGAGTTTCAGCTTCAACATCAGTCCTTCCAATGAACACCCACTGATCTCCTTTAGGATTGACTGGTTGGATCTCCTAGCAGTCCAAGGGACTCTCAAACAGAATATAATCATGCACAAACTTTTCTAAGAAACAGAGTGTCTATACATATATAACATATATTTTTTTCAGCATCACATAAAGTTTGCTAAAAGTAAAATATTCTGAAAGACAATTATACTACCTAGAATTTTCTCAAACCTCCCTAAAGAAACATCCATTCCCAACCAAACAAAAAGCATTTATTGTTTTATTCATTTATTTAATGAACATAAATTTATGAAAGGTCTACCATGTGCTTGGCACTATTCTCAGTACTAAAAATCTATCCATGAACAAAGTACTGACAGGTTCTGGTCATAAGAGATGGACATTTAACACTAAAATAAGCAATCAATTACATATCCGGTATTCATGAATGTTGTTATATTTTTGTTTAGTTTTGTTTCTCTAAAGTTAGGTTAACCAGCCCTTCTCAGCTAATCTCATTTCTCTGTAGTTTCTGTTAAGAGTAGATGCATAATTTCCATCAAAAGCTTCAAATTCATGGTAATGGAATAACAACAAATATCCAAGCAGAGAGAGTATCTTTGTTCTACATTATCCTGTTCCAGATCTTGAAAAGATGAAATAATTCCCAACTCATTTCTATGTTTTGTTGTTGTGTGTACTCAGTAGCATCCGACTCTTTGTGACCTCTTGGAGTGTAGCCCGCCAGACTCCTCTGTCCATGGGATTTTTCAGGCAAGAATACAGGAGTGGGTTGCCATTTTCTCCTCCAGGGGACTCACTCCAGCCCAGGGACTGAACCAGCATCTCTCACATCTCCTGCATTGCAGGAAGAATTCTTTACCTGCTGAGCCACCAGGGAAGACCATTTCTGTGTCTGTCGTAACCCAAACCAGACATAAATGGTATACACAGACACACAAAGAACAAAGAAATAACCAGTGTCACTTATGAATACAGATCCCAGGTGCTAAGTGTAAGAGCAAATCAAATCCAGAAACCTATTTAAAGAGCCAAGCATCATGAGCTAGTAGAATATATTCTAAAAATGTCAAGTTGAGCGAACACCAGGACATTTGGTAGACTATTTTAATAAATTACAAGGATAAAAGAGAAAAACTACATGTGTAATATGCTTTCTAAAGCATTTCATGAAATTTAACAGTTACTTTAAAAAATGACTTTTGTAATCTAAAAATAGGGGATTTCTTAACATGATAAAGGTTATAATTTTTAAAAATCCAAATATAAAAAAGTAAAGTGAAGTGAAGTGAAGTCGCTCAGTCATGTCTGACTCTGCGACCCTGTGGACTGTAGCCCACCAGGCTCCTCTGTCCATGGGATTCTCCAGGCAAGAGTACTGGAGTGGGTTGCCATTTCCTTCTCCAGAGGATCTTTCCGACCCAGGGATCGAACCCACGTCTCCCACATCGTAGGCAGACGCTTTAACCTCTGAGCCACCAGGGAAGCCCAATATAAGTGCCTATATAATAATTGCTCCTAATTTTCCTCTACAAAGAAGATCCTGTCTGTTACTCTTTAGCATAGAACCAGTAGTCCTATCAAACACAATGAGGAAATAGCACATATGAAAAAGAAGAGACAAAATGATTTTTATCTACAAATGATAGTTTTCTATAGTTTTATTATCTACACTATTAGCATGCATTAAAGCCATTCAGTAGGGTGGTCAGATAAAAGATAATCATAACGAAAGCAATAATTCCAAACAATAAAAATAGCAGCTAAACATGTGTTTAACACAGTAAAATAACAAGCAATTTTAAAATGTGTTTTCCAGGTGTACAACATTTAATTCTTTGGGAAACTTCATGACGTATCTTTAATAACTTCTAACATGATAGAAATACAGTCCTTTTCACAAAGCAAGACTGAGGTGGAAAAGGACGCAAAGAAGAGTAAAACTGAAAGGGAATGTATCATATTTATACTATGAATTCTCATTCTTTATTGAAGATTATAAAGCAAGTTTTAAAATGTAAACAAATATGAACAGAAAGACTCAATGGTGTAATTACTATCAAATGAATCTGAAAGTAAAATATAATGACTATTAGAATCCCAACAAAGATGGTTTAATTGAATGTGGACAACCTATTTTGGAAAAGGAAATATGCACGAATAATTGGGAAATTTTTAGGCAAAATAGTAAAAAACATCTCTTATGAGCCAAATCATACCAAAAAATAATTAAATGCTATTTTATTAGGACTAGATTGGTATGTTCATTAATAGAAGAAAATTTTAAGTGTAGAAATTGAATATAAAGTTTTTAATATGTGCTATCATTAAACTGTACAGATATCAAATTTTTTAGAAAAAGTCATTGACTAATAAATTATGTTTGTACCTCATATGCAGAAAAATAAATTATGAATATTAAAAATCTTAGCATGAAATTAAACTAGAAAAGGGTCAAGTTGACATGTATGTGGAATCTTATAAATAATCTTGAAGAAGGGAAAGTCTTCCTAGGCAAAAAAAAAAAAAAAAATCCAAATCCAAAGAGAAAAAACCCAATTTAATGATTTTTCGTAACTGAACTTTTAAGTGTCAGTTCTGTTAGTCCCATGGAATTATTTACCAAGGAGAGTACATTTGTTGATTTATTCATAACATGGTAAGTATCTGTATACAAATGGATTATTTTAAATCAGAGTCAAGGTACTCATCTTTCCTCCAATTATAATGCAAGTTACTTAAGGAATAAAAGTCCTAGAAGAAACAAATATTTTTAAGATGGAATTAGTCCTGAATACTTTAACATACTAATTCACCATGGAAGAGTAGTGGATTTTTTAAGAAGAAGAAAATGATATTCTAATCTCACAAAAGTCCATGTTTTCAAACAGCTAACAGATTTCAACTGCATTGAGGTATATGGAAATTTGCACATTACACTGAGGTTAAGTAAGGACTCTAAAGGGAACATTTTACAGAACAACATTTGATTGCTAAGCTCTATCTTTTCTCTCTTCTTAAAGCACTTTATGCAATTCATCATGGCAAAATTAACACAGATAACATTCCCAGCCAGAGATCAGAAACAATTCCTCTGCAATCACAAATCCTCTAAAATCTCTTCCAAAGAAATTATTTAATCCAGACATTACTCTAAACAAATCATGAATATATTGCAGTACTATCAACATAAAATTTCTGATAATATGAATAATGGTGACTATAAAGAAGAGTGCCTTCTTGTTTGTTGATACTGTAATGAAACATACTGTAATTTCAATTTACAGAAAAAGATAAAGTTTGATAACTTTTACAGTAAACTTTACAACTGAACATAATCCTCATCATAATAAACTTCACCTTTATGAACCACTATTGTTCTATGTTACAATAAGCATTTATATATCAATATATTTATAATATATAATTTTTCTGTATGATAGGTGTATGATACAACTTGCTTCTAAACAAGGTAAAGATGTTTATATTCATCTTTATATCCCCAAGCAATTTAAAAAGTCAATTGACATCATTAATATAACTGACCGATGACAGTTATGCCTTTATAATTCTAAATCACTTTTAGAACAAGCTTTGTGAGAGAATCTTTCACTTGGGTATCATATACTAAAGAAATGTTTTATTCAATATGTAATAGTAGTAATTAACTAAATTACATGGGCCTTTTGTGGTAAAAGAAAAATGATGAATACTTCCCCAATTTTCAAGGGTTTTCAAAGCATATGTGAGACTAAATAATTGAATGGCTTTGCTAATTTTTCTCAGCATGTATACTTATAATTGCAATTATCTTTTCAAGGTAATGGTTCAGTATTTATTTTACTGTTTTAAATTATTCTTGAGGTGTTTATTGTTTCATAAGGTTTTAGCTTCCCACGACGTTCATAATAGTTAAAATAAGATAGCTAACAGTAATTACAACTCAGCTAGTCACCATTTTTGTCTCTTCTAGAAATTATGTCCTCTTTCCACAAACACAAGAAATCTTTGAAGCTACTTTAGTTTTTCTCAGCAGTTGTATGTAGGCTAAAATTTTAGTCAGTGCTTTCTTAATAATTTGAAATTGGTCAGTATTTGCAAAAGTGGCTATGGTCTTCAGAAACAGTTTCTCTTTTGCAACAGAGCTGCTCTAACAGGAAGCCAGATCAAGTCCATATTCTGCAGAAATAATATTGCTGAACAATATAAATATGAGAAAGATATGTTGCTCATATTTTCTCAATTCCTTTCACTAACCTTTAGAAATAAATATTCCAAATTAAAATAAAAATTTTCAGAATTAAGACTGATGTGTTAATGGTGAAAAGATCACATTTCACAGTAATAGATAAGCATGTATAGACATTGTTGTTTAGTCGCTAACTAAATGACTTTGTGTCTGACTCTTTGCAACCCCATGGACCATAGCCCACCACACTTCTCTGTCCATGGAATTCTCCAGGCAAGAATACTGGAGTGGGGTGCCATGCCTTCCTCTATGGGATTTTCCTGACCCAGGGATCGAATTTGTGTCTCCAGCATTCCAGACAGATTCTTTACTGCTAAGCCACTGGGAAGTTCCTTTCACCTTAAGCAAGATCTAATGTTCATATTAGAAAAGACGTTAATGCTGGGAAAGACTAAAGGCAGAAGGAGAAGGGGAAAACAGAGGATGAGATGGTTGGATGGCATCACCAACTTGATGGGCAGGAATTTGAACAAGCTCTGGGTGTTGGTGATGGACAGGGAAGCCTGGCATTCTGCGATCCTTAGGGTCACAGAGTTGGATAAAACTGAGCTCCTGAACTGAACTGAATATTCATATTGAGTTGGCCAAAATAGTCTCTCAGATTTTTTCCATAATATGTTATGAAAAAACCCAAATGAACTTTTTGGCCAACCCAATATATGAAATGTAAATTGAAGTAAACATAAGGTGCCTTAGGTGCACAGATAAAACAGACATAGCTAAATTATTATAATATGATAATATATGTTTTTTTTAGTCACTAAGCCATTTCCATCTCTTTTGCTGCCCTATAAACTGTTGCCTGCCAGGTTCCTCTGTCCATGGGATTTCCCAGGCAAGAATACTGGAGGGGGGTGCCATTTCCTCCTCCAGGGGGTCTTCCCAACCCAGGGATTGAACCCGTGCCTCCTGTGTCTCCTGCTTTGGCAGGTGGATTCTTTACCACTGAGCCACCTGGGAAGCTCAGCAGGTAGAATAATGGCCTCTAAAGATATCAAGTTCTAATTAACTTCTAGAACCTGTAAATGTTAAATTATACAGGAAAAGTGTACCTGCAGCTGTGATTAAGTGAAGAATCTTGATATTACTCTAGATGATCACTCAAGAAGTCAAAGTGTTAGTAGCTCAGTCTAGTCTGACTCTGCGATCCTATGGACTGTAGGCTGCCAGTTTCCTCTGTCCATGGAATTCTCTAGGCAAGAGTACTGGAGTGGGTAGCCATTCATTCTCCAGGGGATCTTCCCAACCCAGGGATAAAACCAGGGTCTCCTGCACAGTAGGCAAGTTCTTTACCAGATGAGCACTAAATGCAGTCACAAGTATCCTTATAAGAATGAGGCAGAGGAGTATTTGATAGAAGAGAAGATAGTGGGACCACAGAAGCAGACATTGAAATAATGCAACCACAAGCCAAGGAAATTGACAGCCACCGAAACTTGGAGAAGCAAGGAATGTACTCGCCCCCTTGTGACTCTGAGGCACAGGACCCTGTGGACAACTTGATTTCAACCCAGTGAAATTAATTTTGGATTTACAACCTAAGGAACTGTAAGGAGATATTAATGAACATATGTGGCTTTATGCCACAACATTGATCAGTTCAGTTCAGTTAAGTTCAGCCGCTCAGTCGTGTCTGACTCTTCCCGACCCCATGGATCACAGCACGCCAGGCCTCCCTGTCCATCACCAACTCCTGCAGTTTACTCAAACTCATCTCCACTGAGTCAGTGATGCCATCCAACCATCTCATCCTCTGTCATCCCCTTCTCCTCCTGCCTTCAATCTTTCCCAGCATCAGGGTCTTTGCAAATGAGTCAGCTCTTCACATCAGGTGGCCAAAGTATTGAAATTTCAGCTTCAACATCAGTCCTTCCAATGAATATTCAGGAAAGATTTCCTTTAGTATGGACTGATTGGATCTCTTTGCAGTCCAAGGGACTCTCAAGAATCTTCTCCAACACCACAGTTCAAAAGCATCAATTCTTTGGCGCTCAGCTTTCTTTATATAATCGGCTATACTTCAGTGTAAAATAGTTTCGTTTTTTTTTTTTTTTAAGACATTGAGACGTTTAGTTGCTTCCATGATCTGGCTATTGTAAATAGTGCTTCACAGAACACTGGGGTGCATGTATCTTTCTGAATTATGGTTTTCCCTGGACATATAAAGAAGATGGAGTATCTATATACAATCGAATGTTCAGTTCAGTTCAGTCACTCAGTCGTGTCCGACTCTTTGAGACCCCATGAATTGCAGCACACCAGGCCTCCCTGTCCATCACCATCTCCCGGAGTTCACTCAGACTCGTGTCTATTGAGTCAGTGATGCCATCCAGCCATCTCATCCTCTGTCATTCCCTTCTGCTCCTGTCCCCAATCCCTCCCAGCATCAGAGTCGTTTCCAATGAGTCAACTCTTCACATGAGTTGGCCAAAGTACTGGAGTTTCAGCTTTAGAATCATTCTTTCCAAAGAAATCCCAGAGCTGATCTCCTTCAGAATGGATTCGTTGGATCTCCTTGCAGTCCAAGGGACTCTCAAGAGTCTTCTCCAACACCACAGTTCAAAAGCATCAATTCTTTGCTGCTCAGCCTTCTTCACAGTCCAACTCTCACATCTATACATGACCACAGGAAAAACCATTGCCTTGACTAGACGGACCTTTGTTGGCAAAGTAATATCTCTGCTTTTGAATATGCTATCTAGCTTGGTCATAACTTTTCTTCCAAGGAGTAAGTGTCTTTTAATTTCATGGCTGAAGTCACCATCTGTAGTGATTTTGGAGCCCCAAAAAATAAAGTCTGACACTGTTTCCACTGTTTCCCCGTCTATTTCCCATGAAGTGATGGGACCGGATGCCATGATCTTAACTTTCTGAATGTTGAGCTTTAAGCTAACTTTTTACTTAGCCATAAAAGACTTCCCTGGTGGCTCAGCTAGTAAGGAATCCACCTACAGTGTGTAAGACCTGGGTTTGATCCCTGGGTTGGGAAGATTCCCTGGAGAAGGGAACGGCTACCTACTCCAGTTTTCTGGCCTGGAGAATTCCATGGACATGGGTCGCAAAAAGTTAGACACAACTGAGTGACTTTCACTTTCAGCCATAAAAGAGAAGGAAATTGTGCTTTTTGCAGAGACATGGATGGATCTAGAGACTGTCATATAGAGTGAAATAAGTCAAAAATATTAAAATAGATATAGATTAATGCATATGTGTGGACTCTAGAAAAATGGTATAGATGAACTTATTTGCAAAATAGAAATAGAGACACAAATGTAGAGAACAAATGTATGTATACCAGGAGGAGCGGGTGTGGGATGGACTGGGAAATTGACTGGGAGATTGATACTTACACAAAATAGATAACTAATGAGAACCTACTATATAGCACAGGAGACTTTACTCAATGTTCTGTGGTGACCTAAATAAGAACAAAATCCAAGGAAGAGGGGATACATGTATATGTATGGTTGATTGACTTTGCTGTTCAGCAGAAGCTAACACAACATTGTAAAGCAACTACAATCCAATAAAAAAATAAATAAAACACAAGGAGAATTCTGGGTGACTTTATATGATATCTTTACACATAGTTATCAAGAATTTTTAACTAGGAGAGTAATCATCTATCATTTCTTTATTTTTATATATTATTTATTTTTATTATTTATACTCCACTCTGGAAAGTAATATAAAATAGTTTGGTGACACTAAATAAAGGAGGTAAGAGAAACTGAAGAAGTAGAAGCAGGGCCACTTCTTAAAAGGCCATCTTATATTTTCAAAGGCTCTGAATTAAAGTAGCAATGAAATCAAGGGAATATTTTTTGAGAAATATCAATACACAGCCAATAAAAATCAGAAAATCTACAGAGATAGTATGAAGAAGGGAGAGTAAACCTTAGATAACTATTAAATTCTGATTTAAATGATTAGGTTGAGGGTGGTGTCATTAACAGGTTTCTGTTGTTTAATTTCACTATGGGGCTTCCCTAGTGGCTCAGTGGTAAAGAATCTGACTGCTAATGCAGGAAACATGGGTTTAATCTCCCCTCCAGGAAGATCCCTTGGGGAACAAAATGGCAGCTCACTCCAGTATTCTTGCCTTGGGAAATCCCTTGGACAGAGGAGCCTGGCAGGCTACAGTCCATGGGGTTGCAAAGAGTCAAACATGACTTAGCAACTGAACAACAACAAAAAATTTCACTCTGAGAAGCAGTTTGAAGGAGCAGATGCTTCCATTTTTAGACACGTTAAGTTGAATAAACCTTTGGGGCTGTCCAGGACTGAGCTGACTGTACAAGTCTAACGCCAGTGAGAAGACACAGCTGGTGGAACAAGCAGTTTGTCTTATCTATAGATTTTCAGAACAAAGTTAAATTTTTGTTGTTGTTTGTTTCTCTGTATGAGTCTTTTTCTTACAAAAGAGATTTCAAATTGATATATAAAAGATTTTTTGAGAAAACATCCACTTGGATCTCTGGAGAAGAGAAAAAACTGTTCACACAAAATTTTCCACATTCAGTTTATTATTTTTTTAAATTGAAGGATATTCCTTTACAATGTCATGACAGTTTCTGTTGTACAACAAGGTGAATCAGCTATGAGTACACACCTATCCCCTTCCTCTTGAGCCTCCCTGCTACCCCACACTTGGTTTTTAAGATGGTTTGTTAAGGCAAAGTGCCTTAGGTTTTAGAAATCCCAAAAAACATATAATCAAAATATTGCTGCTTACTTTAACAACTGCATGAGTAGGTATTACAGATCACATTCTTTCCAGCTTGTAGGCATGCACACTGAGACTCAGAGGGAATTGTAAGTGTGCAACCCAGAAAAATATTCTTAGTAAGTAGAAGTTAGAATTTAAGCTATACCATTTCTTTTATACATAATCCCAGTGTTATTTCTACTCCAATCTGCTATCTCTTGGCTTTAAGATATTTTATCTCAAAGTTAAATGATTTTTGTTCTTAAAATTTGTGAAACTGATTTTTCTAAATCAGTTTTGTTAGTGCCATGCAACAAAACCAAAAATGTAACAGAAATCTTTTTTTTTTTTTTTACAAATCAATTATTAGGGTATAGATTCTTAAAACATGGAGAAAGAATCTTATACTCAACACAGTAACAATTTTTTCAAGAATGTATAAAGATTTACAACAAAATGACCATATATTAAACCAGAAAAGATATCTCATCACTCGCAAGAAATCAAATTTAAAAACAAATTATAGCCCTACAATACTTAGGCCACCTGATGCGAAAATCCAACTCACTGGAAAAGATCCTGATGCTGGGGAAGACTGGAGGCAAAAGAAGAAGAGGGAGGCAGAGGATGAGGTGGTTGGATGGCATTACCAATTTGATGGACATGAATTTGGGCAAATGCTGGGAGATGATGAGGGACAGGGAGGCCTGATGTGCTGCAAAGCAATCCATGGGGTTGCAAACAATCAAACATGACTTAGCCATTGAACAACAATAATCCTGTAACACATAGTGTGTTACCCTATATCAGGCTTACACTTCTCATTCACTGATTTGTTGTTTGACAATTTTGAGTGTTAACAATCAAACCAAGGTTAATTGCTGGAATTTTACTTTTAATAGATGAGATGTACATAGCCAAGTTATTATAACTTCCATTACAGAGAGATCCTTTGTTTCTGATAGACATTATTTATTTATCTAAGCAAATATTTGTGCTCTGTCACTCATAATTATGTTTTTCCCAAAGGAACTCCAGCTGAGAACAGAAAACTTCTCATGAGAATCTGAAAGAGAATTTCCTTTTGCAAATCTGTGCAGTCTCATGGTCCTTATTCTTGGATTTGTTTTCCTTATTCAATGATGACATTACTTAGCTATGCTCCATACAAGCTGCAGAGGGAAATGTATTTTGTTATAGGAGTATTTGAAAATACAACACAATCATAAAGGAACAAAGTTGACAATTGTCTTTCTAAAGAAACTGTTTTTTACACATTATCAGTGCCTTTTTTTGTTTTCTGCTCTACATGGACACATTTTTAAAAACCATTTCTACCATTAGCCTGCTTCCCAAGAGCCTGGACTTCTTCTCACTCTTCACTGTCCCCCAGATTTTAAATTGTTATAGTGACCATTTGGAGATTAAAGTTAAGCAGTAGTTCTCAAGTAGACTTCAGGCCTGGACAAGCCAGCTGCTTCTCAGGAACTAGTATATGTGGCTGCTGCTGCTGCTAAGTTGCTTCAGTCATGTCCGACTCTGTGCTACCCCACAGACGGCAGCCCACCAGGCTCCCCCATCCCTGGGATTCTCCAGGCAAGAACACTGGAGTGGGTTGCCATTTCCTTCTCCAATGCATGAAAATGAAAAGTGAAAGTAAAGTCGCTCAGTCATATCTGACTCTTAGCGACCCCATGGACTGCAGCCTACCAGGCTCCTCCGTCCATGGGATTTTCCAGGCAAGAGTACTGGAGTGGGGTGCCATTGCCTTCTCCGTATATGTGGCTACAATTCACATATCCACCTCCATCCCAGCTAAGCATAGCCCTCAGTCTGTGGTGCTCTATTTTTCAATTAACAGTAAGCTTTAATATTTCAATCAAGTCTTGTTGAATCTGAACAGAATTAGCTCCTCTCTCCTTGGAATTCTCCAGGAATATAGGAGTGGGCTGCCATTTCCTTCTCCAATAGGTCTTCCTGAGTACAGTCCCTGAGTACCCAGGGATTGTACTTGGGTCTCCTGCACTACAGGCAGACTCTTTACTGACTGAGCTACAAGGGAAGCCTTTAATTAATATATAGAAACAAAAGATGTTCAAAGATGTTCAGGATGCCATAGATGGTAATAACCCTGGAGCTAATCAATGGTAATGAAAATGACTGAGAAATTCTGAGAAATATATGTGAAAATTTGTTTACAGAAAAAGAATGGACTGAGGATAATAAAAAAGCTTTCATGTCTGTAATACCAGGATATTAACTGCCTTGTTAACAGGAGTGGGAAAACCCGAAAAGAAAAGATCATTTAAATTCAAGATATATTCTATTTGAGAATAAGTTGATTATCTTAATAGCCATTCAATCTATTAATAAGCAATATATTGTATAAGATCTCAGTGATATTACTGAGCATTGAAAAAGGGAAAACAGGAGTGACTGGATATGAATGTGAAATAGTTTTTTAGATGGTCTCTATGGAGAGATGTTTTATTTTTCAATGATATATTTATTCTAAAATGTTCACGCAAAATGGTTTCACTTATAGTTCCTCTGTACCCCTTAATTATTATCCCTTGAAGTCCTTTCCTTTCCAGGTCAGGTTCTGGTAAAATAGTTTTCTTCTAAGGGTAGGCCTTGTTAAGATGAGAATGATCTGGCATGTTTCAAAATGCTTCCTTGTCCTTTCCTCTTGCATAAGGGTTTTGTTTCTGGTTGTTTTTTTTTTCTTGGATACACAGTGTAAGTATCTGATAGATCTTCTGAGAGTAAAACTCACAAAAGTGTAGAGGCTTCCTTATGACTGGGTTCTTCTAGATATTTTCACTCTCACACTTGTTCACATTGAGCTCCCGCAATTGATTAGTTACAGTTCAGGTTTTTCTATCCAAGTGCTGGTCTCCACAGAGGTTTGGCTTGCTGGTTTTCATTCTGATAAGCTGTGATTCTCTCTCTGTATTTTCCTGTCTCTTTAATTTTGATGCATTGGTTTGCCCTGTGATGTTATCCTTCTGATGGATCTAAGAAATGTTGTTGATGTTTTAGTTTGTTCAGCTTATTACTTGTTAGGAGTGATGACTTCTAACCTTCTTATGTACATATCAGACATCTTAGGGCAAAAACATTGGTAGCAGAAATCTATATAGTATGCTATATGAAATGGACAGGGCAATTATTATTATGTGTATTTTATGCATGCTAAGAAGATTCTGGGAAGGATTAAATAATTAGCCCATGATCACACCTCAAAATTCAGCAAATATATGTTTTCAACAAATTTTGCCATTAATATTACACTTTGGATTTTCTTAGAAAATGGAATGTACATTTATTTATAGAATTTTCAACATTTCATAAGCTGGAGTACATATTTTTCAGATAATTGCCATCTTGTAAGTCACCAATCAAGAATTCAAATGCATTTAAGTATTAGGCAAGTAAAACAGATGTGTGAAATGACACGAAATAGACTGAGATAAAGCAAAAAGGGGTTCTGCCAGTGATGGTTAACTGAGGATTGAATGCCTACCCCCTTTTAAAGTCACTCAAGGAAAAAACAAGCTAAAATTCTGTAGCTGAACTTGTGCTCCAAATCACCAGTTTCTAAAACCTTTCTAAGTAATCAAATTTTATTTTGGGGTGAAGTTTTTATTTTTAAAATGACACAAGACATAATTAGATTATGAGTTTCAATCGTTTTGAATACATCCAAACATAAGAAATCAAGATTTACATCCTCAAACTACTCCATTGGTTCAAATCCAGGACTAAAATATCTCACACAGAAAACAAAAATAGAAAATGAATACATTACCAAAAATAAAGTTGAAGGTAAATTATAAGACAAGCTAAAAATAAAACATATGGGAACTAAATATACTTATCATGAAAGGAATCTGATTATGGGTATAATACCCTTTTAAAATATTTTTTTTAGGTAAAACTATAATATGTGTTAGTCTCTCAGTCTAAATGTCCAACTCTTTGTAGCCTGCCAAGCTCCTCTGTCCATGGGATTTTCCAGGCAAGAATACTGGAGTTGTCGCCATTTCCTTCCCCAGGGGATAATCCCAACCCAAGAATCAAATTCAGGTCTCCCGCATTGAGGCAGACTCTTTACCATCTGAGCCACCAGGAGAGCCCAAAAATATAATATGAACTTCTGCAAACCCTACACCTTTTAAACCTCACAATAATGATATCAGTAATATAATTTTGTTCCTTAATCTTTAGAATCGCATAGTATTACTATCATCAGTTCCTATAGCCCAAGTCATTTTTTTTAAATTTATCCTCATCATACAAATGTTCCCTGTTGTCAATTATATTTCAGATTTTCCCCATAGAATAAATTCCTTCTTCTGAAAATTACATCCTTGTAAGTTCCTTTAGTGATAATCTAGTGGAAGTAAGCTCTATGCTTATTTTGTCTGAAATTGTCTTTACTTATCTCTTGTTATTGAAAGAAAATTTCTTTGAATATGTTGGTTGGTATGCATTTGCTCTCTGAAATGATAATACCATTTTCTTTTGCCTTTCATTGTTGCTATCGCTACTGTCAGAACTTGAAGGTAATTTCTACTTGCTTTTTTACTTTTTTTCCTCTAGGATCTTTATCTTGCATTTGCTATTTTCAGTTTTATGATAATGTGTCTGTGTGTGTATTTTGTTTAACTTCTTTTTATTTAGGATTTCTGTGTTTTTGTTCAAATATATAGAGTCCTCAATCTAATATTTATTTAATTACAGTCTCTCAACTTTCTATTTTATTCTTCTAGAATTCAACTGGATATGTGTTAGCATTCTCTTTGGATGTACTATGACATATATCCAACATTTCATGTATTTCTTTTTTAGTCTTTGCAAACCATACAGTATTCTAGGTAGCTCTTTCATATCTATATTCGACTTTCCTAATATTCTCTTCAACTTCTATTTATCTAATTCATTAAAATATATGCAATATTAAACATAGATGACTTAAGACATATTAGTAAGTATACTACTTACAGGATTTAGGGAAAACAACAAAGAATGGTGTAATATCTTCAGTTCAGTTCAGTCGCTCAGTCGTGTCCCACTCTCTGCGAACCCATGAATTGCAGCACGCCAGGCCTCCCTGTCCATCACCAACTCCCGGAGTTCACTCAGACTCATCTCCATCAAGTCAGTGATGCCATCCAGCTATCTCATCCCGGGTCGTCCCCTTCTCCTCCTGCCCCCAATCCCTCCCAGCATTAGAGTCTTTTCCAATGAGTCAACTCTTTGCATGAGGTGGCCAAAGTACTGGAGTTTCAGCTTTAACATCATTCCTTCCAAAGAAATCCCAGGACTGATCTCCTTTAGAATGGACTGGTTGGATCTTCTTGCAGTCCAAGGGACTCTCAAGAGTCTTCTCCAACACCACAGTTCAAAAGCATCAATTCTTCGGCACTCAGCCTTCTTCACAGTCCAACTCTCACATCCATACATACTACCTTAGTCTATATAGTATTTTTGATTAAAGTTCTATAGATGGTTTCTTTTTAAATTGTCATTTTCAAAGAAACAAACAAAAAAGAAAGAATAAACAAACAAGTGCTGCCATTGTTATTTTATGACAGAATGCTTTTTCAGAAATATATTGGTCATTCACACAGAGATCTGATATATTCCTATGATTGTACTCACCACTGAAATCAAGAGGTTCATTAAAGTACTGTGGTAAAGTATATATTAATCTTACTCATTAAGGCATTCAGTTTTGGAAAGAATGTGGTCAAATTTTCTTCTTCAGAAAGATAAAAGTCTAATACTTACCTGTTTCATCTTTATGTTTTATTCATCCCTTCAGTTGTAATTATCATCATTTTGATCATCATCAAAACCTCTGTGTGTGACTGAATTTAAAGTTAAGAGAAGTATTTCCGTATTTTTTCCATGTAAGGCCATTAGAATAATGACAGATCCTAAAATTACGATAATTAATTCTATTCTCTGACTTAAATTCTAGTTTGTGGCAGTACACTAGTTTAAAAGTGTAACCCTTAAATATTCCCAATGCAGTATCATAAAGCTTCAGATATGGATTTAGGAAATTAATTGCTCTTTCCTTCTTCTCTTAGTCATTTTAACTCATATCCAAATAATTCAAATGTATATGAAGAGATTTAGATACATTTAGATCTAATACTAATTAGATTTAGTTGATCTAAAAAAGTCTTATAGCCCAGTAAATTAGTCTTTATATTTTGCTATTCAAATGTTTGGTAATATTTAGAGTTTAATTTATATCGAGTATCTTAATTTTGTAAGAACAGAGAACTAAAAGTCCATGGTTATTAACAGGAGTCATTTGTCATTGTGCTCAGTCTTGTCCAACTCTTTATGGCCCCATGGTCTGTAGCCTACCAAGTCTCTCTACCCATGGAATTTTCCAAGCAGGACTACTGAAGTAGGTTGCTATTCCCTACTCCAGGGACTCTTCCCAACCATAGATCAAACCTGGGTCTCTTGCGTCTCCTGCATTGGCAGGCAGATTTTTTACCACTAGTGCCGCCTGGGAAGTCCCCATTCCAGCTTAGTACAGGCTTCCCAAGTGGCTCAGATTCAGAAGAATCCACCTGCCAATGCAGGAGATATAAGAGATACAGATTCAATCCCTGGGTCAGGAAGATTTCCTGGAGGAAGAAATGGCAACCCACTCCAGTGTTCTTGCTTGGAAAATTCCATAGTCAGAGGAACCTGGCAGGTTACTGTCCATGAGACTGAAGTCAGACAAGACTGAGCACACGCACACATCTCTGACACACACACAGGAGAGCCAAAGAATACGCATAAATCCCAGCATCCATTGTTTAAATTATAAACATTTCTCATACTTACTTACATCTTCTCATTTTTCCTGCCTATCTTGTATCAGGCCTCCCATTTCCTTTTTTCTGGAAACTGCTGACTTTTAAAAAACCAATCCTGCTTCTGGCCTTAGCTCTGACATATGTAATTTCTGATCCAGTTTTCACCTTCTCTATTCAGAGCATGTTTATATTTGAGCTAAATTCCCAATTAATTCATATACCAGATTTGGCTGTTGGCTAGTGTCATGAGTTCTTCTTAATGTGGCTTCTGCGAATACAGACCACCATGTTTAGAACCAAAATCTCTCCCAGCTTTAATTCTAGCAGATTCAGATTCCTAACGTTATCAAGTCCTCTATTTTGTCGATTGACAAGACTTGGAAATAAAAACCATTAATGTCATTTCAGATGAGCAACTTGTCTGTTCTACAGAAAGTATGTGATCTGTGGGTAGAAAATGTCCTTTTAAGTAGTTTACAGAAAACACACTGGTAAAGTTGACCTTTTCTACAGCAGGGCAGTCTCAGTAGTATGCCATGGATCATAAAATGACCTCTGAGACAATTGAAGATTCAACAAAAGTGTATAGAGGCTAAGAATGTACAAATATGTATGAGTCACTTTGATATAGAGCAGTAATTAACACAACATAGTAATTCAACTGCACTTCAATAAAAAAAATTTTAAAAAAGAATTGAAAGTAAAAAATAAGGATATTTTTAAAATATCCTTTAAAAATATACTATATTTTTATATATTATATACTATATCTCTTGAAGTTTCTACCACATGACTATGAAACATAAACTAGAACTCAATAAACTCTTTTCTGCAAAATAAAGTGTTAAGAGATTAAATGTAATTCTCAGCATCTACCAATTATAATTATATAAACTTGGAAATTTTTCTTAACCTTTTTTAGTGTCAGTTTCACATATAAAAGGGGTATAATAAGATTAATTCTGTCAAGGGACAGATACTGGAATAAATTAATGCATAGAAGTAAGCACTGAAGAAGTGCAACTTATTATGATTTCACAGTTCTTTTTCCTTAATTTAGGAAACTTATGATTCTCCAAGCCTCTAGTTTCCTATGATAGGCTGAGAGATTTTCCTTTTCTTCTAGTTTTTTAGCTAAGGGAAAAAATATATCAAATGACACAATTACAAACAAGTATTCACTCTGAGTTCTGGATTATGAGTGTTTCTACAGGATCTACTCATATATTTAAAATGACAAAAGATATGGATAAGACATCTATGTCCTCTGATCCCAATGACAGTATAAGTGCAACTTTTGCTGGCTTTTGGATTAAAGGCCTTATAAATTTCCATGCAGTACATACATTTACCATCTGAAGCCAAGATTATACCTGGAAAAATTATTTTCTCTTAAGTAGGGATCCAATCACCTAGGTGCATCTTAACATTGCTAACGTGCAGTTCCCAGGGCTACAACCCAACCTACTCAATAAGAATTTCTGTGAAGGTTGGCCTTCAGGAATCCTGTTTTACCCCCAGGGGTTGGGACACACAGTTTTAAGGGTACTAGCCTGCTGTGGTCCTCTTTGCAAAGCAATAAAGCTATTCTTTTATATACTTCATCCCCATCCCTTCAAATGCATTTTAACATGTACCCTAGGTGATCCTGAAGCAGATGGGAGTGGCTACAACACAACTAGAAAACATTTCTTAAGGTGCTATAACACCTTGAGAAGGCCCAAGTAAACGAGATGCTTATGCAAACCTAATGAGACTAATTTATTTAATGAATACATCTTAAACAGAGATGGGTCCACCATTTATATATGCATGCCAGTTCCCAAAGTAATGTCTGTCCAAGTGTACTCTGTAGTCAGAAGACAATGTGTCTGTTGGATGGAGTGGGATGCTCCTCAGTTGTACTTTATACAGTGAGCATGGGAGCGATGGCATAATGGGCCATTCTGCATATTTGGTTTGTCTGAGGAACTGAGAACTCACATTACTTGATATAGTAAATCAAGAGGGAGAATTTATATTTGATGACATACAAATAGACATGGGGCAGATCATGGAATAACTTATAGGTTATTACATATAAGATATGTGTAATAATACAAATAATATGTAATAAAAAAGCTACAAATCCACATACAGAAAAGCATGTTCTAAAATTCATAAGGTTTTATCATAATTTAAAAATGTGATTTATATGATTTGACTTTCCAATACTGACTCTTGCCCTCTGACCTGAAGAAGCTCTTACTGTATTAGCAGAAGGTCATCTTAAAATCTCAGCATTCCTACCCTAATGACAGAACAGAAATTGAAAAGTCTGAGGTTACTTGTGACTTAACTGTTTCTACTTTTAGAGCAGGACTGACCTTTCTCAGGCACAGGATTTGAAGGGACATTCACATGACTTTTGGAGCATTTAAAAGTTAGGAACTTTCACCCTTGAGCTTAATATGAGTGATGTCCATATATTTCATATTTTATAGGTCTGGTGCATGGCTATGATGAAAATCAAAGTTAAAAAAAAATGTTCTTTTCTAAAAGCACCACAACAAAATATCTATTATGGGAATATGAGACTGCTGAAGCAAAAACTATTTAACAAGAAATTATCATTGCTATTATATATTCATTTTGTGTACATGTGTCTCTCATCCTTTGTTGAGATCTAAAAATGTATGTGCAAGAATAGTGATTTATATACATGAACCAGCATATGTTGAAAGAACAGTGTGAAGCATATGCATTTCTTCTTTTAAAAAAGAGCAAGAATATTTGTTCCATTGAAATTTTAGTACCCATCAAGTTCAAGTGCTTCGTATTCACCCAGTCCACCCAGATATGGGCTTCCCACATGGCTCTAAAGAACCCGTCTGCCAATGCAAGGGACATAACAAACACAAGTTTGAACCCTAGGTTGGGAAGGCCCCTGGAGGAGGGCATGGCACTCCAGTATTCCTGCCTAGAGCATACCCATGGACAGAGGAGTCTGGTAGGCTAGAGTCCATAGAGTTGCAAAGACTTGGGCACAACTGAAGTGACCTAGCATGCATGCACACACCCAGATATATTTAATTTCCCCCTCTACTAAAGATCTCAACAACATAAAACAACCAAGCTCATAGATGCAGACTGGCAGGTCCCAGAGACAAGGGATGGAGGGTGAAGAAAATGGGTGGGGGTGGCTCAAAGGGACAAATTTTCAGTTATAAATTAAATAAGTCATGGGGATGTGTTATATTCTTGAAATTCAATAAGAGAGTAGATGTTTAAAATCCTCACCATAATAAAAAAATACACAAATACATATGGGGATGGATACTAATTAAACTAATAGGATATTAGACATAATATATACAAATAATGGATCGTTATGTTGTACATTTGAAACTAACATAGCTCAGTTGGTAAAGAATCTGCCTGTGATGCAAGAGACCCCCTGGTTCAATTCCTGGTTCAGGAAGATCTGCTGGAGAAGGGATATGCTACCCATTCCAGCATTCTTGGGCTTCCCTTGTGGCTCAGCTGATTAAGAATCTGCCTGCAATGCGAGAGACCTGTGTTCAATCCCTGGGTTGGGAATATTTCCGGGAGAAGGGAAAGCCTACCCACTCCAGTATTCTGGCCTGGAGAATTCCATGAACTGTGTAGTCAGTCTATCAGGTAGCAAAGAGTTGGACACAGCTGAGTGACTTTCACTTCACTTCATAAATTTACACATCAATTATACCTCAAAAAAAGCTTCATCCTGCAATTATAGCATTAATCACATACCGCCTTGACTATTGCTCTGAATTTATTTCATGTACTGAAGCTTCTACTATGAAAATCCAGTCTTGCATTAATATGGTTCAAAGAATATACATATAGACAGATATGTATATCAGTTCAGTTCAATTGCTCAGTTGTGTCCGACTCTTTGCAACCCCATGGACTGCAGCACACCAGGCCTCCCGATCCATCACCAACTCCCAGAGTTTACTCAAACTCATGTCCTTTGAGACGGTGAAGCCATCCAACCATCTCATCCTCTGTCATCCCCTTCTCCTCTCGCCTTCAATCTTTCCCAGCATCAGGGTCTTTTCAAATGAGTCAGTTCTTCACATTAGGTGGCCAAAGTATTGGAGTATCAGCTTCAGCATCGGTCCTTCCAATGAATATTCAGGACTGATTTCCTTTAGGATGGACTGGTTGGATCTCCTTGCTGTCCAAGATACTCTCAAGAGTCTTCTCCAACACCACAGTTTAAAAGCATCAATTCTTCAGCATTCAGCTTTCTTTATAGTCCAACTCTCACATCCATGCATGACTACTGAAAAAAAAAATAGCTTTGACTAGATGGACCTTTGTCAGCAAAGTAATGTCTTTGCTTTTAATATGCTGTCTAGGTTGGTCATAACTTTTCTTCCAAAGAGCAAGCATCTTTTAATTTCATGGCTGCAGTCACCATCTGCAGTGATTTTGGAGCCCCTCAAAATAATGTCTGTCACTGTTTCCACTGTTTTCCCATCTATTTGCCATGAAGTGGTGTGACCAGATGCCATGATCTTAGTTTTCTGAATGTTGAGTTTTAAGCCAACATTTCCACTTTCCTCTTTCACTTTCATTAAGAGGCTCATATACAAATACAATCTTTGTGAGATTGAAAGATGGATGGGAAAGTAATCTTAAGGAGAAGCATATGAATAGGCCTCTGGGACTGAATATAGTATATAAGGATATTTGTGTCCCACAATATGCTGACCAGAAAGCACCCACGAAGAGGAGACTCTTAATAATTAAGTAAGATGACCAATCCTATGAAATTCTGTCAGGCGCCCTCCTATGTGCTTATAATGTAGCCATGACAGCAGGGAGAAAGGCAATGCGTGCCCTCTAAGTGCACAGTATCCTTCACTAAGGCTGACCTTCCATCTATCACTATTAAGGATCCAACTGACAACTGCAAAAACAAATTCTGAGTCTTTGATCTGACATAATGTCCTGGCAGAACCAGCTATGGTGGCAGGTTGTTTCTATCATCCTCTTGCATTATGGAAGGAGTAGTGATCGGTCCTCAGATGAATAGATTCAAGTACCAGATTACTACTCGGGTTTGCCTTTCTAGTCTGAAATGTTTCTGTCGGCACCATCATTCATGTTTCATCTGCCATTTTGACATTTCACACATCATCATGGGATTCAGTTCATGGCAAAGGATAACCTACTGGAGGCTCAATGATAAAAATCATCTGGGATATACACACTGGGATGCTGTTTTATAAGATATGATATATTTCTCCAAGCAGAGGTCACACATGGTGCCATTTACTCTAGAGCCATCTACTTACTAACAAAGGAACAGAAAAGAAAATGTCCCCTCTCACTGGAAGCAAACATATCACTTTCCCATATCTGTAAACTTGATCAGTTGGTTGATCAGAGGTTTTAGTGAAGGGATAATAATATTGGCTGATGGGACTGATTCTAAATCCTCATAGCCAATTGGCCCATTGTAACTTAATGAGAATAAGGAGAATATATTGAAGACCAGACATTATCACTGATGCACTGCTTGAAAATGAAAGTGAAAGTGAAGTCGCTCAGTTGTGTCCAACTCTTTGCGACCCCATGGACTCTAGCCTATGAGGTTCCTCCATCCATGGGATTTTCCAGGCTAGAATACTGGAGTGGGTTGCCATTTCCTTCTCCAGGAGATCTTCCCGACCCAGGGACTGAACCCAGGCCTCCCACATTGTTCAGCTCAGTTCAGTCACTGAGTCGTGTCTTACTCTTCCGACCCCATGAATCGCAGCATGCCAGGCCTCCCTGTTCATCGTCAACTCCCGGAATTCACTCAGACTCACATCCATCAAGTCAGTGATGCCATCCAGCCATCTCATCCTCTGCTGTCCCCTTCTCTTCCTGCCCCCTCCCAGCATCAGTCTTTTCCAATAAGTCAACTTTTCACATGAGGTGACCAAAGTACTGGAGTTTCAGCTTTAGCATCATTTCTTCCAAAAAAATCCCAGGGCTGATCTCCTTCAGAATGGATTGGTTGGATCTCCTTGCAGTCCAAGGGACTTTCAAGAGTCTTCTCCAACACCACAGTTCAAAAGCATCAATTCTTCGGCGCTCAGCCTTCTTCACAGTCCAACTCTCACATCCATACATGACCATTGGAAAAACCATAGCCTTGACTAGACAGACCTTTGTTGGCAAAGTAATGTCTCTGCTCTTCAATATGCTATCTAGGTTGGTCATAACTTTTCTTCCGAGGAGTAAGCGTCTTTTAATTTCATGGCTGCAATTACCATCTGCAGTGATTTTGGAGCATCCCCCCAAAATAAAATCTGACACTGTTTCCACTGTTTCCCCATCTATTTCCCATGAAGTGATGGGACCAGATGCCATGATCTTTGTTTTCTGAATGTTGAGCTTTAAGCCAACTTTTTCACTCTCCTCTTTCACTTTCATCAAGAGGCATTTTAGTTCCTCTTCATTTTCTGCCATAAGGGTGGTGTCATCTGCATATCTGAGGTTATTGATATTTCTCCCAGCAATCTTGATTCCAGCTTGTGCTTCTTCCAGTCCAGCGTTTCTCATGATGTACTCTGCATAAAAGTTAAATAAGCAGGGTGACAATATACAGCCTTGAGGTACTCCTTTTCCTATTTGGAACCAGTCTATTGTTCCATGTCCAGTTCTAACTGTTGCTTCCTGACCTGCATACAGATTTCTCAAGAGGCAGGTTAGGTGGTCTGCTATTCCCATCTCTCTCAAAATTTTCCACAGTTTATTGTGATCCACACAGTCAAATGCTTTGTCATAGTCAATAAAGCAGAAATAGATGTTTTTCTGGAACTCTCTTGCTTTTTCCCACATTGTAGGCACTGCTTAGTATTCCTTTTAAGTGAATGCTAGTACACTGAAAATTTTTACATGACAACTCAATAGAAACATGATCACCAAGGATTCAGTTTATGTAAATACACAGGTTTTAGTCACTTCATGGAAGAAGAATCATATAGGTGAGATCCTGGTAAAAAGCAATCCTCAATCACAAGCACTGAATATAATTATTTTGTTTTTAATCATTATAATCTTAATTGGCCAGAAAGTTTTTTAATTCAGTTTTTTTCATGTATTTTAACAGCAAGAAAATATTTTGCCATCAGAAGATTAGACATATAATTACATAGATACCCATGTAATCATTTACAAGATTTTTACCTTTGACTCTTAGTCCATTTGAAATTTGATGCATAGTTTGAGGTGTTTAAATGTTTCTGCCTCAATAATTAATAATCTTATCACCATAATTGAATGGTTTTAAATTTACTTATTTTAATTTTAATATATAATGAATGATTTCTCAGATGGGTGAAGCATAATCTTTACTATGTACAAACTTATTTTGTATGAAACAAAACAAATAAATTTCAACTGCTTATGATGGACTTTCTTTTCATATATATACCCTTTTTTGAGGAGGAGCACATACACATAAATTAATAAAATGATATAGAACGTTTTCTGGTTAAAAGCCAGAACTAGTCAACATTTTAGCACATGCATGTGTGCTCAGTTGCATCCAACTCTTTCCAACCCTATACCATAGCCCACCAGGCTCCTCTAGTCCATGGGATTCTCTAGGCAAAAATACTGGAGTGGGTTGCGGTGCTCTCCTCCAAGGGATCTTCTTCACTTAGAAATCAGATCCATGTCTCTTGCACTCCTGCATTGCAGGTGGATTCTTTAACCACTGAGCCACCTAGAAAGCCCCCATTTTATCACAGTTCAGTATTCTTATTTCCTTTTTTTCCCTTCCTCCACTTGTACATGTCCCTTGCAAATTTGCCATTTCTCTCTTCATTCTATACCTTTTCTATGTTGCTCATTAAAATGTTACAGTTTGTAACCCAGTATTGTCCCCATATTATAAGATTTTATCATTTAGATATAAGTAATTGTTTTGCTATACAGCTGGTTTCCAGTGTGATCTAACTGCTTTTGTAATATGTCTCAGACACCTAATGCCACACAAAGCATTGCTCAGCTTTTCCCATAAGTAAATTATATTATTTGGATATAAATTTCTTTTATAACATGTATCTGGAAAGATTCAGCTCATTTAGTGAGAAATTTAACAGCAAATTACATTGAAAATGTACCTACAGTCACTAAATATTTTACATTGTGTCTATCATATCTCTGATTTGTTTTTTTATCATATATTTCTACAACATAACTTTGTTTATGAGAACTAATGTTTTAAATGTTCATATGAAATTTTATGCCTTTATTTTAGTGATTTCTTTCTAATTTCAATTGTAATGTATTGCTCAAATTTTGTTATCAAAGAAGTTTAATTAAGCTGTACATTTTGTTTGGTTTGCATGGTTGTGAAAGTGAAAGTGAAGTCGCTCAGCCGTGTCTGACCCTTTGCGACCCCATGGACTGTAGCCTACCAGGATTGTCCATCCATGGGATTTTCCAGGCAAGAATACTGAAGTGGGTTGCCATTTCCTTCTCCAGGGGATCCTCCCGACCCAGGAATCGAACCCAGGGTTCCTGCACTGTAGGCAGACGCTTTACCATCTGAGCCACCAGGGAAGTCCATGGGTTTGCCTGGTTAGTTTATTGTTATTAATATATGCCATACCACTTAAAGTCCATTTTGGAAAATTAGCTAATTGGTTTTATTTTCACATCTTGCATTATTTTCGAGAGATCAAAATTTTGTCGTCTTGCTTTAGATCATGTTTAAGTTTTAAACTGAAATTTTCAAGCTTAATGCCATAATTAATTAAATGTTGGCATCCTTTTGTATGTGAGTTAAACACTTTTCATTTTAATTTTATGAAGTATTTTGGGAAAAAATACATAGGTAAAGAGTAGCAATAAAATCAATGGCTCTACTGGAAGTTTAACATAATTATATCCATTTTTCATTTTAGAAATTTAGTTTTGGTGAAAAATAATCGTGTTTACTACCTCCATTACTTTGTATTCACAAAAACAGAGACATTACTTTGCTGACAAAGGTCCGTCTAGTCAAAGCTATGGTTTTTCCAGTAGTCGTGTATGGATGTGAGAGTCGTACTATAAAGAAAGCTAACTGCAAAGAATTGATGGTTTTGAACTGTGGTGTTGGAGAAGACTTGAGAATCCCTTGGACAGCAAGGAGATCCAACCAGTCCATCCTAAAGGAGATCAGTCCTGAATATTCATTGGAAGAACTGATGCTGAAACTGAAACTCCAATACTTTGGCCACCTGATGTGAAGAACTGACTCATTTGAAAAGACCCTCAAGCTGGGAAAGAATGAAGGCAAGAAGAGAGGGGAATGACAGAGGGTGAGATGGTTGGATGGCTTCACCGACTCAATGGACATGAGTTTGAGTAAGCTCCAGGAGTTGGTGATGGACAAAGAAGGGCATGCTGTAGTCCATGGGGTCACAAGGAGCCAGACATGACTAAGCGACTGAACTGACTAATCAAATAATCAAGCAGAGGTATGGAGAGGATGAGAACTGTGATCCTGACACTGCTGCAGGAAAAACAAAACCCGCCTACAGAAATTTTAAAACCTAGGTATATAAACACTAATACCTTTAACCCAAGTTTAAATAGGCATGTGTTATTTGCTTACAGGAACAACAGACTGGTTCCCAATGGGAAAAGGAGTATGTCAAGACTTTATATTATCACTCTGCTTATTTAACTTCTGTGCAGAGTACATCATGAGAAACGCTGGGCTGGAAGAAGCACAAGCTGGAATCAAGATTGTTGGGAGAAATATCAATAACCCCAGATATGCAGATGACACCACCCTTATCGCAGAAAGTGAAGAGGAGCTAAAAAGCCTCTTGATGAAAGTGAAAGAGAAGAGCGAAAAAGTTGGCTTAAAGCTCAACATTCAGAAAACGAAGATCATGGCTTCTGGTCCCATCACTTCATGGGAAATAGATGGGGAATCAGTGGAAACAGTGTCAGATTTTATTTTGGGGGGGGGGTGCTCCAAAATCACTGCAGATGGTGATTGCAGCCATGAAATTAAAAGACGCTTATTCCTCGGAAGAAGAGTTATGACCAACCCAGATAGCATATTGAAGAGCAGAGACATTACTTTGCCAACAAAGGTCCGTCTAGTCAAGGCTATGGTTTTTCCAGTGGTCATGTAGATGTGACAGTTGGACTGTGAAGAAAGCTGAGTGCTGAAGAATTGATGCTTTTGAACTGTGGTGTTGGAAAAGACTCTTGAGAGTCCCTTCGACTGCAAGGAGATCCAACCAGTCTATTCTAAAGATTAGTCCTGGGTATTCTTTGGAAGGAATGATGCTAAAGCTGAAACTCCAGTACTTTGGCCACCTTATGTGAAGAGTTGACTCATTGAAAAAGACTCTGATGCTGGGAGAGATTGAGGGCAGGAGAAGAAGGGAACGGCAGAGGATGAGATGGCCGGATGGCATCACCGACTTGATGGACATGAGTTTGGGTGAACTCTGGGAGTTGGTGATGGACAGTGAGGCCTGGCGTGCTGCAATTCATGGGGTCGCAAAGAGTTGGACACGACTGAGCGACTGAACTGAACTGAACTGAACTGAACCTTTCCTACACTATCAATGTGAACATGTGAAACAGTTGCCTATAAATTACAAGATGTAATAGTTCCTCAAAGGAACTACATATTGTTGCATTTTCAGTATAAAATAACTTAAAATAAGTTGTTAAATTTCTCAGAAGTGTAAAAATGCCAGAACTATGTATAGCAATAGAAGAAATTAGATACTAATGAGTATTGGAAGCAACAAAATAGGTGGACTAAAATGGGAGTATAATTACAAAGATGGATCAAGAATACTGATGAGAGACAAGCACATTCAGAAGTTAGTAAGAAGAGCAAACTGGCCAGGACTAGATCAGGACTAATCAAGCTCTAGAAGTATCACATGAGAAAAGTTCAGTAGAGTGTAATCACCATGAAGGAGCATAGAATATTTGTGCACTATGTATCTAAAGATGCTGGGACAAATTTTAGAAACATTAAATGTGCAAAGCGCAGCCATGATTGAAATAATTCAATCAAACCATGTTCTAAAACATTTGCTCTATTTTAAGAATTGCTTAAGGCTTTCCTGGTAGCTCAGTAGTAAAGAACCTGCCTGCCAATGCAGAAGACATGGGTTCAATCCCTGGTTCAGGAAGATCCCCCAGAGAAGGAAACAGCAACCCACTCCAGTATTCTTGCCTGGGAAATCCCATGGACAGAGGAGGCTAGTGGGCTACTGTTCATGGGGTTGCAAAAGTCAGATACAACTTAACGACTAAACCACCACCACCACCAAGGGAGATATATGAGAAGCAAAAAGTATAGAGAACATACATGAGAATAACAATTTGGAAAAAAGATTTACATGAACAGATAAGAAGATTAAACCAAACCCTAAAAATATCCCTTCTTATGTCAAATGCAAAGCCTACTAACACAGTTTGAAATCTGCTGAGAATGGTATAAGTTTCCCAGTATATATCTACTTATAATTTATGAAAACAGAAAATATGGGCTAACCAAGGCAAACATATGTTCAACATGATTATAAAGCAGAGTGTTATTTGATATTGATGAACTCACCTCTTTTGAAGTCTCCTTTAGGACAACAAAGAAATTAATAAATATCATCATCTGTATTGTCTTATGTAGGTCACATTTCTTTTAAATTTCATTCATGTTTGGAGAATATTTTGCAAATTATTTTAAATCAAGTCGCTGAATATCTAATTGCTCTCTAGAGCAATCCAATATTGATCTCATGATCAATTGTGATTGTGCTGTGCTATTTTTTCAATTTTTATTCAATGAAAAATGATTTTGAGAGTTTAATATACAATGGTTTAAGCAGTTTATTGTGTCAATATGAACAAGAGAGTTAAAAAAGATAAAATCTGCTGACTGAATTGATATCAGGCACTATTTCTCCAGCTGTCATTATTATTAATAAAACAAAATAATATTTTGGTTTATGTGTCGTGAAACTGTAATACACAGCAAAATAGAAGTAAAAGGACCATCCTTAAATTTTAAGACGTATAAAATGTAGTTTGAGAAAGAACATATGGACTCAAAAATGACAGGAAATTCCAGGGCCCAAGATCTATAATTATAGTGAATACACTGATAGCAAGATGTGTGTGTGTGTGCACGCACATGTGTGTCTTGGAGAGTTGTTAGGAAAGACTTCCCTGAGTTGGTATTCAAAATGGGCGGTTTTATTTATCTGAAGGACAGTGTGAAATTGCAAAGTTGTCCTAAAAAAAAGAGACAGCAAAAGTAAAGGCTCTTGGCTCTGAGGCAGTATGGTATTTCTGAGCACAGATGATTTTTTTTTTAATTGCAGTATAGTTTTACAATGTTGTGATAGTTTCTGCTGTACAATGAAGTGAATCAGCTATATGTATACATATATTCCCCCACTCTGGGGCCTCCCTCCCACTCCCTGGGTGAGATGGCCTCCAGATTATCACAGAGCATCAAGCTGAGCTCCCTGTGCTATAGCAGGTTCCCACTAGCTTTCTGTTTTATACGTGGTCGTGTATGTATGTCAGTCCTAATCTCCCAATCCATTCTACCCTCCCCATCCCCTGCTGTGCTATTCTCTCCATGTCCCATCTCTACATCTATGTCTCTATTCCTGCCCTGCAAACAGGTTTATCCACACCATTTTTTTTAGACTTCACATTTATGAGATAATATGCAATTTTTTTTTCTCTTTCTGATTTATTTAACTCTGTATGACAGCCTTTAGCCTTGCATTTCATCCATGTTTCCATAAATGACTCAGTTTCATTCCTTATGTGAGCATGGGTGATTTTGTGCTGTCAAAAAGAAAGGGAAAAAAATGAGTTGCTCAGGAATTTAGAATTTGGAAGGATCTGGAGAAGTAATAATTTTAAACATGGGAGTAATTTGCTTATGTTTGCTTGCAGAGCCACAATTCTGGCATGGATATAGATTTACCAATTCTGCAAATTAGAATTATTCAACTTTCCATTGATAAAACTACAATATGCAATAACATATACTAAGAATAATTATTTAAACACGTTGCTAACTTAATGAAAGCAATAATTTGGAAAGGAACAAAAAAGAAATCGCAGAGATAAACAAGGGCTGGTTCCAGCATGAGTCCTGAATGTACTTACCAAAATATTGGGACCCTGAGTTGCCACCTAGATGATAGCAAGGCACAAAGAACAGGATATAAAGATAGGACCTCTGCTTCTGTGTATGATGAAGTAGCTTGAATCTAATCTAACTAACTGTCAATTTGTTAACAGTTAGAAAAGCAGGGGGTGGGATAAACTACTTGATGCCTCTAGAAAGCAAGCAACACACTCAGGAACTGAGGGACTATTGTGAATCTTCAAACAAGGGTAATACACAAGGTGGGCTCCACACTGGCCTGGCTTTGTCCACGAGGCCGTTTCTCAGTTTGCTGCATTGTAGTGGCACAGGGCCAAACAGAAGGAAGTAGTCTTAAGGGGAAAGGCTGTGTTGAACCCCACAAAGTGATTAGACAAAATTCACTTGTACCACCACTGAGTATGCAGATGGTTTTACTTTGATTTTGCATTTCAATTTTCATAGTAATGCTATACAAATAGACTCTATCTCTCCATATATATATGGAGAGAGAGAGATTTTTATATACTAACAAGGGATTAGTTAGGGATTTTTTATACTAACAAGGAATACAAAATAATTGATTTTGTTTTGTTAAAATAAGGAGACACTGCCTTACATGACTTACTCCAGTCCAAAATTTCCTCTTACACAACTCCCTTTAAACTCATTTTGGGTCTAATTGTCAGAAAAAAAATGCATATGGAAGAAATCCAGCACAGATTTGGTCTTATTATCTAGCTGCTTAAATTACATTTGAATCAATATGAGAAAATCACAGAAAAGGAGATAGATGGCCTTATGATGACCAATAAAGATAATTTCAGTATGTGTTAATATTTATTATCGTGAAAACTTGTGATCATTTAATTAAGTTACCTTATCTTTTGACTTAAATTCTTAAAAAAATAAACAACAACCATATTAATTCAGCCAAATAAGCACTTCAGAATTTTTAAAGTCTATCGATTTTTTTTTCGTCTAAAATCTCAATAAGATTTGTCCCTAGAGAATTCTCTAAAAGGGCAAACGATGTCCTTGCAGCCTTGGCTCTTTCAGGCTGTTGGCAGTTTAATGACTCACTGTACTTATAAATGTTCCTGATTAAGCTCTTTTCATTTTATTCTGTAATTTAGTTTATATCATTACATTTCACACGTAATTTCTCATTTCTGCTACTGGATTCACATATCATTAAATATCAACTTGTGCAGTTGACAGTCTCTTGTAAACATCAAGTGTGTTTTCTCTACTTGACCTTTGCTAACCTTCTATAACAGACCTATTCTTTCAAATGGGCAGAAATGACTTTTTGTATGTAAGTTATCTGTCACACAGGGTGAAAAATCATTTATCTTAAAATGAAACTTAAACTGTACAGACACTGATGTTGAGAAAAAGAACTAAAAGATGATGCTAGAAATTAATGATGTCCCTTGGGTTTACTTTTATCCAGATCTTGGAAAAGATATAACACTGAAACAGCTGTTTGCTTACTAGGGTATGAAAGTTTCCCACAGCAGAGCTTGATGCTTCACATCAGAAGATGTAGAACTGAGAGTTAAAATATGATTTGACACTGAAGCAGAAGTTCTATGACATATGAAATTCCACCAAAAGTTGCCAGGCCAAAATACAATATTCCACAGGATAATTGGGTCTAGAATTCTTGAACCCTTGCTCCTAGTTTGAGAGTATAAAATAATCAAAAATGGAACATCACAAAATAAACTTTTTTTGATGAGGGATTTTGCTTTCCCCCTTGCCAAAGGGGAGGCATGAGGTCCTTTCTCCATTTCAAGCCACAAAAGGAAACCTCCATGGAGGTTTCAGATAGAGACTATTCTTCCAGTTCTGCAGGCATAGGTGAACGGGGCCCAACTAATGTCTGAGAAAGCCAACACTGCCTTTGAACTAGGAGTATGTCTCCTACCTGGAAAAATCCAGAGACCAAGGAAAAAGCAGATGGATTGTTTTGGGGCAGATTTAAGGAACGTCACTGCCATGAGATAGGTCTGCACTCAGGGTTTTCAGACATGAGTTGCACAAATGTTTTCCAGGGATAGGAGTCTCATGTAATTGGGGGAGCAGAAAGAAACCAGAGGTATAATTCCTGATACTCTGGTTGTCACAAACAGTTATACACATCAGGGAACTTCAAGGGAGAAAGACAGCAAAAATCCCTATGAAGAACCCTGCAGAGAGTTGGCTTAAACCATCTGCCAGGGCTGGGAGGCTGGAAAGGATCCACGGACAGAGATTAACTAATCACATTTCCTCTCTTTCCAGCCTCTTCCCTTGACCATGATGGAAGCCAAAATGTAAACCAGCTGTGGGAAATCTGGAATAGCACTGAGGCAAGAAAAACAAACCCTAAATTGAGTTTGATATTTTTATTTTTGTAAAGAATTTGACTTTTCAACTACTAAATTAAGATAGCATCTACAAGTTAAAATGTCTTGAAAGACTTACCTATGAGCAAGTAGAAACACACACACACACACACACACACCATATAAAAGGACCAATGAAAGCTTTCCCAGGAGCTAAGGAGTAAAGAGTATTTACCCCAACTGAATGGTTTTAAAGGGATTGTTGTTGTTACTTGCTAAAGTCGTGTCTAACTCAGCATACCAGGCTCCCCTGTCCTTCACTATCTCCCAGAATTTGCTCAAACGCATGTTCACTGAGTCAGTGATGCCATCCAACTATCTCATTCTCTGTCACCCCCTTCTCCTCTTGCCTTCAAACTTTCCCAGCATCAAGGTCTTTCCCGATGAGTCAGCTCTTTGCATTAGGTGTGGTGGGCAAAAAACTAGGGATATTATTATGTCATGAGATATGCTGACTCAGCATGATTATGACAGTTTTTGAAGGGTTAAAGAAACGTGCTTGGTGTGATTGAAAATATATCTCATTTCATTAAAAGTAATGACATTTTCTGTTTCTAAAATATGATACTAAAACATTAAATACTGTCATCAGAAGTTTCCTAAAATTAGATTGAGTGAGTGAGAAGTCACTCAGTCGTGTCTGACTCTTTGCAACCCCATTGACTGAAGCCTACCAGGCTTCTCCGTCCACGGCATTTTCCAGGCAACAGTACCAGAGTGGGTTGTCATTTCCTGCTCCAGGGGATCTTCCCGACCCAGGGATTGAACCCAGGTTTCCCACATTGCGGGCAGATGCTTTACCCTCTGAGCCACCACTTAATTCGGTAAATATCAGGCTTGAACTTAACTGGAGTTTCAATCTAGAACAAATAATATTAATTTGCTGTTTTTAAACTATTTCTTTCAACTATAAGCATTTGAAAAGGAAGAATAGATCTTATATGTTTGTTCACCATTGAGTTGGTGATACCATCCAAACAACTCATTCTCTGTCATCCCCATCTCCTCCTGCCTTCAATCTTTCCCAGCATCAGGGTCTTTTCCAATGAGTCAGTTCTTCCTCCAGTAGCATATTGGGCACCTACCAACCTGGGGAGTTTATCTTTCACTGTCATATTTTTTTGCCTTTTCATACTCTTCATGGAGTTCTCAAAACAAGAACACTGAAGTGGTTTGCCATTCCCTTCTCTAGTGGAACACGTTTTGTCAGAACTCTCCACCATGACCCATCTGCCTTGGGTAGCCCTACATGGTATGGCTCATAGTTTCACCGAGTTAGACAAGGCTGTGTCCCATGTCATCAGTTTAATTAGTCTTCTGTGATTGTGGTTTTCATTCTGTCTGCCCTCTGATGGAAATCGAGTTCTTTATTTTTTTGAATATTTTTAGAAGTTCTATACATACTTTAGCTCTCCAGGGGATCTTCCCAACCCAGGGAATGAACCCAGGTCTCCCACATTGCAGACAGATTCTTTATCAGCTTAGTCCCCCCATTTAGGACTACCATGACACATAACAAAATGTATCACCTTTAAATGTTTGGTGACTAATTCACTTGGGGGTTTTGAATAATTTAAATTATAAAATTAATAAACATTGATAAAAGTTATTTCACATTAATAAAGCTCATATTTCTAGCCAGTCAATGTGCTAAGAAGGAAGTTATTATTCTCTCCAACATCAAAAAAGAATAATCTAGCCTCAGAATGTTTGTCACTTACCCCAAATCACAGTAGCAGCAAAGCTAGAAGTGAAAATTGTCTTACCAACTCCAAAGGCCACACTTTTTCCACTACATTGTATCACCAGCTGAACCAAATAAATTCATATTTTCAAAATATAATTAATCAAATTCAAGTTCTTAATATACTACTGAAATAGGTCACTTTACAAAGTTCTGGTTTGCTTAGTTTGTTACAAAAATCAGGAAAATTCTGGAATTTATTTATCTTGAAATATTTACAAAAGAGAGAAAGCATCCATTCTCTCACATTTGCATTCATTGATTCATCAGGCATCTGTTGGCTGACTGTGCACTTCCCAAGACTCAGGAGGTTAACCTGTGAATAAGACAATGTCTCTGTTTTATATAACTTACATTTATATGGGAGAAGAGGAAAATAATCACAAACAAGTTTTCAGTAATATTAAAATTATTATTAAAAGCCTTCCATGTAACAGTATTTTCTAAGACAAAATAAATTTTAAATGTTTTGAAGTAGTTATTAACATAAAGATTGAAACAAAAGTGCTCAACCATTGGCTAAATACATTTTAGCCTGACTGAGATGGCTTCTCTGATGGCTCAGTGGATAAAGAATCCACCTGCAATGCAGTTCTATCCCTGGATCAGGAAGATACTGTGGAGGATCAAATGACAACCCTTCCCAGTATTCTTGCTTTAAAAATCCCATGGACAGAGGAGCCTGGCGGGCTACAGTCCAAAGGGTTGCAAAGAGTTGGACACAACTAAGCAACTAAGAATGCATGCATGCACAAGAGGCAAGTACTGAAAAGTGTTAATACTTCCCTATTATACAAATATACCCTTTAATATCTTTATTTTTAGCAGCAGTATCTGAAAACACCACAAGAGGGTGACATTACTCTTTAAAAATAAATCTTTGGTTCCCATAGCATAAACATTCTTCAGTTTCCTAAAGCAAAACCTGAAATGTTCTTCTTGCTTTTGTTTTTCTTTCTTTCTTTCTTTCTTTCTTAGTGTTTTAAAAGCACGTGTGACATTCCTAGAACATATAACTGTGGAAATCACATAAAAGAGTGATTTTCCAAGTTAATATATTACAATCTATGACATATTTTAAAATAGCAGTGGGAATAAATGAATCAACTAGAGCTTTGGCAAATATTGATATCTCACTCTTAAAATTCCTGACCTGAAATTATTGTGGCTCATCTGTTATGTTTACACACAAATTTTTTGTGTGTGGAACTTCACTATTTGGACTTCCCTTGGCTGTCCTTGATAACAATTTGCAGAATGATTTTATATATCAGAATAACTTAGAACATCTTGATATCAAAAGAGACTGCATTGATGATTCTAACTATATTAAAGAGATGACTTGTTTCAGGCTTATAAGTGTCAAATGCTTAGCATTTAAACTAGTAAAACATTCTAAAGTAATTATGTATGTTTTCCAAATTTATCAGATTTTTTATTTTCCCTGGTTATCAGATGTCTTGTTGTTAACTCCACATTCTAACACTCCTCACAATTTCCTCCGAATCATAGGAGACTCTGTTTCCAGTGTATTCTTAGGTAAAGATTTGACAATAAGAGATTCTCACTTGAGATCTGAAAAGCAAAAGAAAAGGAAAAGCCTTTATTTTCTGATGGCAGTTGCAAACAGAAATGTAAATAAGCAGTAGAGAAGAGGTTTGCAGGGAATTCTAAAATGATATCCTGTAAAAACCATCTGTTTCAGAGTTATAAGCATGTGGAATGGGCAGTTTTCCTGATGTCATTCAAGTTGATAATATCTAAGTGATCTTTTGCATATACCCATTTGAAGGTTGTAGGCAGCTGAGACCATTGACTGCAATGTAATTTTTGTAACCTCTAGTGGCATTTTTTTCAGACCTTCACTTCCAGTCCATGTCAATGGATGTATAAACTTACAATTCCTTTTATTAAAACTAGTATCTCTTGGAATACATAGAGTGGCCACAGCTTTTCTGACTTGACCAAAACTAATGTGCTCAGAGGGCTTCCCAGGTGGCGCTAGTGGTAAAGAACCCAGCTGCCAATGCAGGCGAGGTAAACGATGAGGTTTCACCCCCTGGGTCAGGAAGATACCCTGTAGGAGAGCATAGCAACCTACTCCAGTATGTTCAATGCCATGGATCCAGAGGCTTGGTGGGCTACAGTCCAAGGGGTCGCAAAGAATTGGATACATCTGAAGCAACATAGGACACATGCTATACATGCGTGGTACGTATATTAGAGAATTTTCTTTTAACTTTTTAAATCTTTAATTTCTTTTGACAATGTTTTATAGTTTAAAGGGTGTAATCTTTTAACTTCTTTTGTTAAATTTACTTCTAAGGTTTTTTAATATAAATTTATTTGTTTATTTTAATTGGAGGCTAATTACTTTACAATATTGTATTGGTTTTGCCACACATCAACATGAATATCAGACAGAGTTGTATATTTCAGCACTGCAAGGATTTTTCTCTAATAAATTGCATTTTCCAGTGATATGGTGCTGGACTATGAAAATAGAGTTGAAATTTTTTCTGATATCCAGAAACTGCTATGAATGAAAATAATCATCTTTAGTGAATTCCTTGGTGGTTCAGTGGTTAGGACTCAGCACTTTCACTACTGTGGCCTGGGTTCAATTCCTGGTTGGGGAACTAAGATCCCACAAGGCACACTGTGTGGCAGAAAAGAAAGAAATAATCTTTAGAGTCTATATACAAAGGCATATTTTTTCAAACTATTGATCATATTATTTTTGTCTGATCCTTATATGTCTGTTTTATAAATTTCTTTTTCCTGCCTTATTTTATCAGCCAGACCGATGAACAGAAGTGATGGCTCCTTTATTCATTCACAATGTTAGAGAGAAAGCTATCAATTATCAAGACCAGCTGTGAGGTGAGCAGTAGGTTTTCACACATGCACACTATATATTAGGGAAGTTTCTCTATGCTTTTACTTTACTAGGAAGTTTTATCATGCATAGATATTGCATTTTTCTAAATGTTTTTATGCATCTGTTCAAACAATCAAATAAGTTTCCCTTTATTCTAATATGGTGAATCAAAGAACGTGTTTGATCAAAGAATGTAAAAAAAAAAATCCTTGAATTCTTAATATAAGCTCAACTTTCTCATGACATATGCTTTTTATACACAGCTTGATCAAGTATTTTAATATTTTTTCTCAGATATTTATATTCTTAAGTAAAATTGACTAATAATGCTCCTTTCTTGAAAGGTCCTTGTTAGGTTTTTGTAACAAATCTTGCTTGATACCAAATGTTACCTTTTGTAGTGAGTTAAAAAAACTTTCTTGTTTTACACTATGTGAATATTTTCCCCTAAATGTTCAGTGGAATTCACTGAAAAAGACTGAAATTTATTACATTTGAAGACCTTAAATTATGGTTTCATTTTCTTAAGAGTTTTTAACTGATTAAAAATTTCTCACCCCTTCTCAGTTTTGCTAAATTTTGTATTTAAAGGGACTTGTAAATTTTACTGAGATTTTCAGATATATTAGGTTAAATTTGGTCATAAAATTCTCTTAATACTTTTTGACATCTGAACTATCAATATTAATGTTTCCTTTTACATTCTTAATTAAAATTCTTTTTCTCAGTTTTTGATCACTTTAAGTTGAGGCTTACTTTTAAAAAAAGCTTTCCTTTGAACCAAGGAACGGTTTTTCTTGGTCTTATTTGATTTTCATTTATGCTAATTATTTCATTTATGCTAATTATTTCATTAATTTAATTCATTAATGAACTTCCCTGGTGGCTCAGATGGTAAAGCGTCTGCCTACAATGCAGGAGACCTGGGTTCAATCCCTCGGTTGGGAAGAATAATTTCATTAATTTACTCATTTAATTTCACTAATTTATCTTCTCATCCTTATTATTTTCCTCCTTAAGCTTTTTTGATTATATGTTGCTGTTTATTTTTCAACTTCCATAGTTGGATTCATAGAATACTGATTCTTTAGTCTTTCTTATTTTAAAAAGGATATATATATACACACACACACACACACACACGCACACGCACATGCACACACATTATATATATTAGCCAGGGCTTCCCTGGTGGCTCAGATGGTAAAGAATCTGCCTGCAATTTGGGAGACCCAGCTTCAATCCCTGGAAAGATCCCCTGGAGAAGGGAATGGCTACCCATTCTAGTATTTTTGCCTGGCAAATTCCATGGACAGAGAAACCTGGCAGGCTGCAGTTCTTAAGATGACAAAGAGTCACATATTTCTAGAAGAACGAAGTCAGAGAAAATAAGAGCTATTAAAGACAAAAAATTATGGATTATGCAATAATGCTAAAGAGGTCAAGTGAAAATATAGGAATTGTCTATTGGATCTGATATTGAAAGTCAACTGAGCACTCAGATACATCTTAATGAGGTAACTGATAACTCTACCACTGTATTTTTCTGTAGTCTTAAATTCACTCTCATTCTAGTAATTTAGCTTTGACCATTAAATGGAAAATTGTCCAAGGTTATCAGTGATGTCATTCTAGGAAAATCCCTTATCTTGTAATCTTGTTATCATCATATTTCTACTTTATTTGCACTCAGTTGTTTGGCATAGGATTTGTGATATAGAAAAGAAAACAGAAACAATTTTCAAGGTAAATTGGAAATATGCCCAATAAAGTATTTCTAAACATGTTCAGATTATTTAAACTTTTATGAATTAGTAAGATATTCATTATTATCTGTAACGTTTTACATAAAAATGTGTATTAAAATATATATTAATAAAATGGCAAAACAGAGCTTGCCGTTGTTTAGTTGCAAACTTGTGTCTGGCCCTTTGAGACCCCTGAGACTGTAGCCTTCCAGACTCCTCTGTCCATGGGATTCTCCAGACAAGAATACTGGAATGGGTTGCCATGCTCTCCTCTAGGGGATCTTCCCGACCCAGGGACTGACAGGCATCTCCTGTGTCTCCTGCACTGGCAGGCAGATTCTTTATCACTGTGCGACCTGGGAAGCCCATATTAGTGCTTAGAGAGCAATAATATTCATATTAACAATTAAAATCTGAAGAATATTTAATGACATGAAAATTTCATGATAACCTATTAAATGAGATTGCAACTCAAAAAATCAAGGTATTTGAAGCTACCTATGAGAATGATAGCTCCAAATATTAGCAATTGAAAGTTGGATTCACTCCAAATGAAATAAAAGTAACTGAAGTTTTTGAGATTTTTTTTAAAAAGGTCAGTCTTTAGAAAGCTAAAGAAAGAAATTGCATCATCAGAGTATTTTCTCCAAGATTGAAAAAACATAAACTATACAAATACATGTATTTGAATAAATTGAAAATAAATTGAAAATCTGGAATGTCAAAATATTATCTCTAGAAAGAAAACATCCAACAGGAGAGACTTGAACACAGTCAAAGAGTACTGATAAACTGGAAGATAATGGGGAATCAACTCAGAATGCAGTATTGAGAGACACAAAATTTAGAAATATAAAAGAGCACTAAGAGAAATGAAGCATACATTGAAAGACTCCACCTACAATTAGAATCCAAGAATCCCAGATGAATAACAGAAAAGTCACCTAAAGAAACAGTGAAAACACATGAATCCTACACAAAAATTTGCAGGCTGAGTTCCAATAAGGATAAATAAGTTCTCACCTAGTCAGTTTGACCCCTTCCCTAAAGGCTCAGCAGTAAAGAATCTGCCTGCAATGCAGGAGTCACAGAAGACATGGATTCAATTCCTGGGTTGGGCAGATCCCTTGGAGAAGGAAATGGCAACCCACTTCAGTATTCTTGCCTGGAGAATCTCACAGACATTGGAGCCTGGCGGGCTACAGTCCAGAGGGTTACAAAGAGTTAGACATTACTGAGTACACACACACACACGTCAGATTACACTGAAACTACAACTTACCAAGAATTAAAGAGAAACAATAATAAATGCAAATGGAAACTCAGATCACGAAAAAAAAAGAAAAACAAGAGAACAGATTCACAATATACTTACTATCAGCTATCATAAATATCAGAAAACAATGGTATGACATAGCTAAGGAAAATAACTTTCAACTGAAATTTCTGTTTCTAGCTGCCTTATTATTTAAGAATATCAATAAAAATAAAGATACTTTCAGACATCAAAAGCACTAGAGTTCATAGTCCATAGACACATTAAAATGTATGTTTACACACTCATTAAGATGTATATTTAAACTCTTTTGGATCAGTTTTCCAGTTGGAATACCATGTGACACACATAGATAGTTCTAAATTTTCTATTGGCACATTTTTAAAAAGTAAAATGATACCAGTAAAATTAATTTTAACAATATTTTATTTAACCTGATATATGCAAAATGTTACCATTTCAATGTATATAATCAGTATAAAAGCACTTTATATGTTTAATAGTAACTGAAATTATTTTATGCTTATAGCGTATCTTTTATGAGACAGCCACATATCAAGTGCTCAGTAACCGCTATGAGTCCTACTGTACTGGATAGCATAGATTTACATGGTGAAGTTGCCACGTAGAGTCCACTTTCACCTGGAACTGCTGAGTTATGTTACAGATCCACAATGTATTTTGTATGAGAGAGAAATGAATCTTTGTTAACACAGAAAATTACAGCATTCTTCATACTGCATCATATTTTGCAAATCACAAAAATACAAAGATAGCAAGAATCATGGCTTCCTAAGCACATTAAAAAAATAGACCTTTGAAATATATAAAGGAAAGACTGATAAAATCTCAAGAATAATTCATAAAACATGAATCAAAGAGGCTTTTATGCCTGTCTATGAAAAAGTTATTGACAGTAGCTTAAAATTTAAGAAGGTCATAGAAACTCTGAATTCACAGTTATTCTAATGTACATGTACAAATGGAACCTATATCTCACAATAGACATTATTTTTTAAGTATGCTTCAAGCATTTTCTATATAATTTTGAAGGAATTATCAATAAAACAAAAAATTCAATATTATATAGATACTTTCAACATAATGTGATAATTATAATAAAACACTAAAAAAAAATCTCAAAGGAGATCAAAGTCTGATGAGTTTCGAAACTATATGTATATAGCACTAAGTCACTAAGTTGTGTCCGACTCTTGTGATCCCATGAACTGTAGCCTGCCAGGTTCCTCTATCCATGGGATTCTACAGGCAAGAATACTGGAGTGGATTGCCATTTCCTTCTCCAGGGGAACTTCCTGACCCAGGAACTGAACTCAGGTCTCCTGCACTGCAGGCAGATACTTTACCAACTGAGCTTCACGGGAAGCCTCATTCACTCAGTCGTGTCCGACTCTGCAATCCTATGGACTATACAGACCATGGAATTCTCCAGGCCCCAGTACTGGAGTGAGTAGCCTTTCCCTTCTCCAAGGGATCTTCCCAACCCAGGTATCGAACCCAGGTCTCCTACATTGCAGGCAGATTCTTTACCAGCTGAGCCACAAGGGAAGCCCATATATATATGCATGATATATAAAATATCATGCATGTATATAAATTCCTCAATGACTCATAAAGAAAAATGATAAGTTTTCAATATCTTCAGAACTGTGGACAATAAAAATAATGTGTAACAATTAACCTCAGTTCAGTTCAGTCACTCAGTCGTGTCCGACTCTGCCACCCCATGGATTGCAATACACCAGGCTTCCCTGTCCATCACTAACTCCTGGAGTTTACTCAAACTCATGTCCATTGAGTTGGTGATGCCATCCAACCATCTCATCCTCTGTCATCCCCTTCTCCTCCCACCTTCAATCTTTCCCAGCATCAAGGTCTTTTCAAAGGAGTCAGCTCTTCACATCAGGTGGCCAAAGTATTGGAGTTTCAGCTTCAGCATAAGTCCTTCCAATGAATATTCAGGACTGATTTCCTTTAGGATGGACTGGTTGGATCTCATTACAGTCCAAGGGATTCTCAAGAGTCTTCTCCAACACCACAGTTCAAAAGCAGCAATTCTTTGTTGTCTGCTTTCTTTATAGTCCAACTCTCACATCCATACATGACTACTGGAAAAACCATAGCCTTGACTAGATGGACCTTTGTTGTCAAAGTAATGTCTCTGCTTTTTAATATGCTGTCTAGGTTGGTCATAACTTTCCTTCCAAGGAGTAAGCCTCTTTTAATTTCATGTCTGCAGTCACCATCTGCAGTGATTTTGGAGCCCCCCAAAATAAAGTCAGCCACTGTTTCCACTGTTTCCCCATCTATTGCCATGAAGTGATGGGACCAGATGCCAAGATGCAGCTAAATAGTTTTTAGTGGAAATTTTATAATCTTAAATGCATTAATTAATTTAACAAGAAATTTTAAAAGAAATCATTAAGCAGTCAATTCAAGAGGCTTAGAAAAAGAAAGCAACTTCATCTTAAGGAAATATGATTATTTTAATATCTGTTTGTAATGGGGTGGTAGAAAAGGTAGGGTATGAAATTTGAAACCTATACTTTTCAGAAGATAAATTGGCCCTAAACTCAAAATAGCTTATCAATATATCATAGATTATTTCTCTACTGATATATGGGAAAATAGGCTAGTCTATGGAAATGCTAGCACTTTATGAAGTTTTTGCTCTGTAATGGTCTATAAACAATTTATGTGTGTGTGTGTGTGTGTCTGTTTGTGCTGTTTGTGTGTGCTCATGTGAGCACGCTCAGTCACGTCTGACTCTTTGCGACCCCATGGATTATAGCCTGCTAGGCTCCTCTATCTGTTCACTAGGCTTCACTGTCCATTAAATTATCCAGGAAGAGTACTGGAGTGAATTTCCATTTCCCACTACAGGGGATCTTCCTGCCCCAGGGACTGAACTTTTCTTTCCTCTGTCCCCTGCATTATAGGGGGATTCTCTACACACTAAGCTATTACACAATAAACTTAAGAAATTAACCTTTCCACAGTAATCAAGTATTGTGCAATCCTCACAGTATGGTATGAAGTAATTTCACAACATGGAATTTAAGTTATTTTGACGGATGGACTAAATACTTAAGGCACAACATGATGAAATTACAAGCTCTTTGCTTTAGTTATCAGTGTTTAACAAGATAACATGTTGATTTATTAATTTAAACAAGGCAGAAAGATAGAGTGAGGGGATATTGGAAAAAAGAAATGTCAGGATTTCGGGCTATCAGATACTTATGAATAAACCAAGATATCCTCAAGTGCATAGTAAAGAGAAAAAAGGATAGCTATCTAAACACGGAAAGGGGCTTGCTGTTCACCATGAAGACAAAGATGTATAATGTCTTTTAATCAATATATAAAGTGCTATAAATGTCATGTTTTTTTTTAATTCAATTCAACAAACATTTATTTAAAAAAACTATTATTTACTAGGGATTGTGAAAGATACTGCAGACACACAGATGAAGAGTTAGACTAAAGGCAGCAAAAAAGCTCCTTGCTAAGCAAAGAAAACAGGAAAATTAGCTAATAACATCTGAAAATATAGAGGTACTGCACAAGTGAAATACGTACATATAGTTACTGTAGAATAAAAGTAGATTCACTTTACCTAGAAGACAGGAAGCCTTTTCAGATGAGAGAACAGCTGATCTGAGTTCTGGGGACAGAGGGAGGAGCCTGTGTATTTGCAGGTGATAGAGTACAGCTGGGTGAATGGCTGTGGACAGAGTAGTGTCCCATCCTATAGGTCATGCCCATTCAGGACCCTGTACTACAATTTTACCCTGATCCTTGGTCAGAACACAACTTATGTGAGCTTTGGTCACTTACCTTATCTGTCAAGAAAGTACTGTAGTACTTAAACTTTTAGAACTGTCATGAGATTTAGAAATATGTATATGAAAGTAGATGGTAAAATAATGACAGTTCAGTTCAGTTGCTCAGTCGTGTCCGACTCTTTGAGACTCCATGGACTGCAGCAAGCCAGATATCCCTGTCCATCATCAACTCTCTGAGTTTACTCAAACTCATGTCCATTGAGTCGGTGATGCCATCCAACCATCTCATCCTCTGTTATCTCCTTCTCCTCCCACCTTCAATCTTTCCCAGCATCAAGGTCTTTTTATTTTATTTTATTTTTTTCCCTTTTTCATCACTTTTTTATTTTTTTTATTTTTTATTTACAAAACAACTTCTGAATGCTGGCATCAAGGTCTTTTTAAATGAGTCAGTTCTTCACATCAGGTGGCCAGAGTATTGGCATTTCAGCTTCAGCATCAGTCCTTCCAATGAACATTCAAGACTGATTTCCTTTAGGATGGACTAGTTGGATCTCCTTGCAGTCCAAGGGACTCTCAAGAGTCTTCTCCAACACCACAATTCAAAAGTATTGATTCTTTAGCGCTCAGCTTTCTTTACAGTCCAACTCTCACATCCATACATGACCACAGGAAAAACCATAGCCTTGACTAGATGGACCTTTGTTGGCAAAGTAATGTCTCTGCTTTTGAATATGCTGTCTTCGTTGGTCCTAACTTTTCTTCCAAGAAGTAAGCGTCTTTTAATTTCCTGGCTGCAGTCACCATCTGCAATGATTTTGGAGCCCCCCAAAATAAAGTCTGACACTGTTTCCATTGTTTCCCCATCTATTTGCCATGGAGTGATGGGACCAGATGCCATGATCTTAGTTTTCTCAATGTTGAGCTTTAAGCCAACTTTTTCACTCTCCTCTTTCACTTTCATCAAGAGGCTCTTTAGTTCTTCTTCACACATAGTAAAATAATGACAGTAGAATAATGAAAATAGCCATAACTGAGTTCTTAATTATTAAAAGCTAAAATGAATACTTTTAATACATAACCATATTTAATTTCAAACCCAACCTTGTGATACATATTACTATCCTCATTATAGAGGTATAAATTGAAGCTTAGGAAAATTAAGCAATTTCTAAAATATTATATAATATTAAACATGAACACACCACCTCCACCAAAATCACATTAAGGATGAGACATTTCCATCTTACTGGTCATTTCATTCAGCATCTAGTACAGTCCATTGTCCATAACAGAAATTCAACAAATATTCATTAAAGAAATGAATAAGTGCTTGGGAAAGTCCCGGGCATGTTAAATTTCAAAAGCCACACTCAAATTACAAAGGTAAGTACACACTAACACTCAGAAATTATTATTATTGTAACATTTAATATTTGCTAACTGGAAATTTAAAATACTTTCTAAATCATCTAATAGAAAGATGAAGTTTTACTGGAAAAAAAACAGACAAGGGAAGAAGAAAAGTGAAGAGAAATAGAGATCAGGTAATAGAAATGGTGCTGTAAATTTAATTTGGTTGTAGCAGAAGTAGTAGTTAAAAACAGCGTGGTTCATCAGCTGTCAAGGCTCTCAAAAATAGAGATTAAAGAAAAGAGGACACATCACTGAATAATCAGAAGTTATAAATAGTCACATTCAGAAGTAAGGCAAGAAGCCACTAGGAGAATCAATATTCCACCATAAAGACAAATCAATAATAGAAGACTTTTGAAATATGTGATATGTGGAGTAGGGAGAAGGATGAAGAGGTGATAGACAGGAGTTACTCTGATTTGGGGGGGAGATATGTTTCAAATAAAACATATGTCCGAATTTTTTCCAATGAAGTAGACTACAGTGCCTCCTCAGTACTGATTTATTTCTCCATATCTAAAGCTCTGATTATAAAAATGTATATAATAGTATGTCTGTACTATCCAGAAACTGTGTGTGCTTTTATTTATTTATTTTTTTTTGCTACTTTTATTTTTTACTTTGAATTTTTAAGGCAGATATTAAGTTACATTATTTTATGTGGAATGTGTTAAGAAGTTTGAGGCACATAGATATTTTAGAAAGATTTATATTAAAAATTAAAGTTAAAATATTCATGCTCAGAAATTTCAACTGACATTTAAAAGAGTGCTTATCTTGGGACTTCCCTGCAAGTCCAGTGGTTAAGATTCTGTGCTCCCAGTGCAGGGGGGCTGAGCTCAATTCCTGGTCAGGGAACTAAGATTCCACACACTGCATGGCAGGCCAAAAAATTAAATAAATAAAAAGACACCAATGTCCTAAAAAATAAATACATAAATAAGAGTGATCTTATATCTATAAAAGTCAAAATCTCAATTCACTAGGCTATTTTGGGGGAACCTACACTTAATAGCATTGAATATCCTGTATTTCAGGGTGACTCAGAGAGGACAGAGCTACTCTGTCTGAAAGAAATTTGAAGACTTTTCTTGAACTTTCAGTGTTCACCAACACCATGGAAGCATTGGGAAGAACTATTAAGTCCAGCCAATGGAGTAAACTTAAGACACAGGATCATGCAAATCAAACCGATCTGAAGTTAGAAGTCCTCTTCCACTCAGTCTTCAGTTCCTTTTTCCATTACAACCTGCATCCTCTAATGAATAGGGATATTTGACTAGTGATTATATAACAGGACTGTTTTCTCCTTCCCCTCATTGATTATATGGAGATCTCATACAGTGATCTTTTAGATATTAATATTTCCTGAACAACTTGTAGATTCAGTTCAGTTCAATTCACTCACTCACTCGAGTCCAACTCTTTGCGACCGTATGAATTGAGCACGCCAGGCCTCCCTGTCCATCACCAACCCCCAGAGTTCACTCAGACTCGCATCCATCGAGTAAGAGATACCATCCAGCAGTCTCATCCTCTGTCGTCCCCTTCTCCTCCTGTCCCTAATCCCTCCCAGCATCAGAGTCTTTTCCAATGAGTCAACTCTTCGCACGAGGTGGCCAAAGTATTGGAGTTTCAGCTTTAACATCAGTCCCTCCAATGAACACCCAGTACTGATCTCCTTTAGAATGGACTGGTTGGATCTCCTTGCAGTCCAAGGGACTCTCAAGAGTCTTCTCCAACACCACAGTTGAAAAGTATCAATTCTTTGGCACTCAACTTTCTTCACATTCCCCCTCTCACATCCATACATGACCACTGGAGAAATGATAGCCTTGACTACATGGACCTTTGTTGGCAAAGTAATGTCTCTGCTTTTGAATATGCTATTTAGGTTGGTCATAACTTTCCTTCCAAGGAGTAAGCGTCTTTTAATTTCATGGCTGCAGTCATCATCTGTGGTGATTTTGGACCTCAAAAAAATAAAGTCTGACACTGTTTCCTCGTCTATTTCCCATGAAGTGATGGGACCAGATACCATGATCTTCGTTTTCTGAATATTGAGCTTTAAGCCAACTTTTTCACTCTCCTCTTTCATTTTCATCAAGAGGCTTTTTAGTTCTTCTTCACTTTCTGCCATAAGAGTGGTGTCATCTGCATATCCGAGGTTATTGATATTTCTCCCGGCAATCTTAATTCCAGCTTGTGTTTCTTCCAGCCCAGCGTTTCTCATGATGTACTCTGCATATAAGTTAAAGAAGCAGGGTGACAATATACAGCCTTGATGTACTCATTTTCTTGTTTGGAATCAGTCTGTTGTCCCATGTCCAGTTCTAACTGTTGCTTCCTGACCTGCATATAGGTTTCTCAAGAGGCCGGACAGGTGGTCTGGTATTCTTATCTCTTTCAGAATTTTCCACAGTTTATTGTGATCCACACAGTCAAATGCTTTAGCATAGTCAAAAAAGCAGAAATAGATGTTTTCCTGGAACTCTGTTCCTTTTTCGATGATCCAGCAGATGTTTGCACTTTGATCTCTGGTTCCTCTGCCTTTTCTAAAACCAGCTTGAACATCTGGAAGTCCACGGTTCACATATTGCTGAAGCCTGGCTTGGAGTATTTTGAGCATTACTTTACTAGCGTGTGAGATGAGTGCAATTGTGTGGTAGTTTGAGCATTCTTTGGCATTGCCTTTCTTTGGGATTGGAATGAAATCTGATCTTTTCCAGTCCTGTGGCCACTGCTGAATTTTCCAAATTTGCTGGCATATTTACTGCAGCATTTTCACTTGTAAATTAAGCAATTACAAATGTTTCAGAGTTATTAATGACTCTACACAGAAGAACTGTACAAAAAAGATTTTCACGACCAAGATAATCACGATGGTGTGATGACTCACCTATAGCCAGACATCCTGGATGTGCAGTCAAGTGGGCCTTAGAAAGCATCAGTATGAACAAAGCTAGTGGAGATGATGGAATTCCAGTTGAGCTATTTCAAATCCTGAAAGATGATGCTGTGAAAGTGCTCCACTCAATATGTCAGCAAATTTGGAAAACTCAGCAGTGGCCACAGGACTGGAAAAAGTCAGTTTTCATTCCAATCCCAAAGAAAGGCAATACCAAAGAATGATCAAACTATTCCACAACTGCACTCATCTCACACACTAGTACAGTAATGCTCAAAATTCTCCAAGCTAGGCTTCATCAATACATGAACCTTTAACTTCCAGATGTGCAAGATGGTTTTAGAAAAGGGAGAGGAACCAGAGATCAAATTGCCAACATCTGCTGTATCATCAAAAAAGCAAGAGAGTTCCAGAAAAACATCTATTTCTGCTTTAATGACTATGCCAAAGCTTTAGACTGTGTGGATCACAATAAAGTGTGGAAAATTCTGAAAGAGATTGGAATGCCAGACCACTTGACCTGCTTCTTGAGAAATCTATATGCAGGTCAGGAAGCAACAGTTACAACTCGACATGGAATAACAGACTGGTTCCAAATAGGAAAAAGAGTACGTCAAGGCTGTATATTGTTACCCTGCTTCTTTAACTTATATGCAGAGTACATCATGAGAAATGCTGGGCTGGAGGAAGCACAAGCTGGAATCAAGATTGTTGGGAGAAATATCAATAACCTCAGATATGCATGACACCATCCTTATGGCAGAAAGTCAAGAGGGACTAAAAAGCCTCATGATGAAAGTGAAAGAGGAGAGTGAAAAAGTTGGCTTAAAGCTCAACATTCAGAAAACGAATATCATGGCATCTGGTCCCATCACTTCATGGGAAATAGATGGGGAAACAGTGGAAACAGTGTCAGACTTTATTTTTTTGAGCTCGAAAATCACTGCTGATGGTGATTGCAGCCATGAAATTAAAAGATACTTACTGCTTGAAATGAAAGTTATGACCAACCTAGATAGCATATTGAAAAGCAGAGACATTACTTTGCCAGCAAAGGTCTGTCTAGTCAAGGCTATGGTTTTTCCAGTGGTCATGTATGAATGTGAGAGTTGCACAGTGAAGAAAGCTGAGTGCTAAAGAATTGATGCTTTTGAACTGTGGTGTTGGAGAAGACTCTTGAGAGTCCCTTGGACTGCAAGGAGATCCAACCAGTCCAATCTGAAGGAGATCAGTCCTGGGTGTTCATTGGAGGGACTTATGCTAAAGCTGAAACTCCAGTACTGAACTGAACTGAATGCACTCTCACACAAGACTCAGTTGAGTTCAGTTCAGTTGCTGTGTCGTGTCCGACTCTTTGTGACCCCATGAATCGCAGCACACCAGGCGTCCCTGTCCATCACCAACTCCCAGAGTTCACTCAGACTCACATCCATCCAGTCAGTGTTGCCATCCAGCCATCTCATCCTCTGTCGTCCCCTTCTCCTCCTGCCCCCAATCCCTCCCAGCATCAGAATCTTTTCCAATGAGTCAATTCTTCACATGAGGTGGCCAAAGTACTGGAGTTTCAACTTTAGCATCATTCCTTCCAAAGAAATCCCAGGGTTGATCTCCTTCAGAATGGACTGGTTGGATGTCCTTGCAGTCCAGTGGAATCTCAAGAGTCTCCACTAATACCACAGTTCAAAAGCATCAATTCTTTGGCGCTCAGCCTTCTTCACAGTCCAACACTCACATCCATACATGACCACAGGAAAAACCATAGTCTTGACTAGATGGACCTTAGTTGGCAAAGTAATGTCTCTGCTTTTGAATATGCTATCCAGTTTGGTCATAACTTTTCTTCCGAAGAGTAAGCGTCTTTTAATTTCATGGCTGCAATCACCGTCTGCAGTGATTTTGGAGCCCCCCCCAAAAAGCAAAATCTGACACTGTTTCCACTGTTTCCCCATCTATTTCCCATGAAGTGATGGGACTGGATGCCATGATCTTCGTTTTCTGAATGTTGAGCTTTAAGCTACTTTTTCACTGTTCACTTTCACTTTCATCAAGAGGCTTTTTAGTTCCTCTTCACTTTCTGCCATAAGGGTGGTGTCAAGATTAGGGGAATATAGACCAACAGATAAGCCAACCCTTCTAACTGCGTTGGTAAAAAAACTCATGCCAAGTCCAAACCCAGATTCAAATATATTACCATTTTAAGATTATTCAGGTGTGACTTGCTAGCTGATTTGATATCCTAATATTTCAGTGAAAGCTCTTACCTCTATGTTCATGAGGAATATTAGCCTGTCGTTCTAGTTCTCTTTTCTGGTACTGTTTTTATCTGGTTTGAGTATAAGGCTGGCCTCATAAAACAAGTTAGAAAGAGTTCTGTCCTTTCCAGTTTACACAAATGTTTTAAAGAATCCATCAGTGAAGTTATAGATGAGCAGAGTTTTCTTTGTTCAAAGTTTAAACTACAAATTCAATGTGTTTAATCTGTGACCCCTATTTGGGTCATTTCTCCAGATTTTGACTTCCTTCTACAGTTACCCTAGTCTTTATTTTTTCTTTATTTTTATATTCAGAATCTTCAGAAAAGTTATTACTTTTTCTGCTGGTGCTGCAACACAGAGTTTTTGCTGTGACCATAACATACTTTTAATTTTTTTAATATAAATTTATTTATTTTAATTGGAGGCTAATTACTTTACAATATTGTATTGGTTTTGCCATACATCAACATGAATCTGCCATGGGTGTACACGTGTTCCCCATCCTTAACCCCCCTCCCACCACCCTCCCCATACCATCCCTCTGGGTCATCCCAGTGCACCAGCCCCAAGCATCCTGTATCATGAGTCAAACCTGAACTGGTGATTCATTTTCATATGATGTTATACATGTTTCAATGCCATTCTCCCAAAGCATCCCACCCTCTCCCTCGCCCACAGAGTCCAAAAACTGTTCTATACCTCTGTGTCTCTTTTGCTGTCCCTCATACAGGGTTATCATTACCATCTTTCTAAATTCCATATATATGTGTTAGTATACTGTATTGGTGTTTTTCTTTCTGGCTTACTTCACTCTGTATAATATGCTCCAGTTTCATCCATCTCATTAGAACTGATTCAAATGTATTCTTTTTAATGGCTGAGTAATACTCCATTGTGTATATGTACCACAGCTTTCTTATCCATTCATCTGCTGATGGACATCTAGGTTGCTTCCATGTCCTGGCTATTATAAACAGTGCAGCGATGAACATTGGGGTACACGTGTCTCTTTCGATTCTGGTTTCCTTGGTGTGTATGCCCAGCAGTGGGATTGCTGGGTCATATGGCAGTTCTATTTCCAGTTTTTTAAGGAATCGCCACACTGTTCTCCATAGTGGCTGAACTAATTTGCATTCCCACCAACAGTGTAAGAGGGTCCGCTTTTCTCCACACCCTCTCCAGTATTTATTGCTTGTAGACTTTTGGATAGCAACCATTCTGACTGGCATGAAATGGTACCTCATTGTGGTTTTGATTTGCATTTCTCTGATAATGAGTGATGTTGACCATCTTTTCATGTGTTTGTTAGCCATCTGTATGTCTTCTTTTGAGAAAAGTCTGTTTAGTTCTTTGGCCCATTTTTTGATTGGGTCATTTATTTTTCTGGAATTGAGCTGCAGGAGTTCCTTGTATATTTTTGAGATTAATTCTTTGTCAGTTGCTTCACTGGCTATTATTTTCTCTCATTCTGAAGGCTGTCTTTTCAATTTGCTTATAGTTTCCTTTGTTGTGCAGAAGCTTTTAATTTTAATTAGGTCTCAATTTTTTATTTTTGCTTTTATTCCCAATATTCTGGGAGGTGGGCCATAGAGGATCCTGCTGTGATTTATGTCAGAGAGTGTTTTGCCTATGTTCTCCTCTAGGAGTTTTATAGTTTCTGGTCTTATGTTTTATATCTTTAATCCATTTTGAGTATATTTTTTTGTATGGTGTTAGTGCTCTAGTTTCATTCTTTCATAACATACTTTTTAAAGTGGAAAAAAATTAAATGAAAGACTATAGGTACATGTTAAATATCATTTTCTGAATTCCTAAATTCCTATTATGAATCAAGACCTTACACAGATTATTTCATTTATTCTACATGAAAAATTGTTTACTTATATATTAGTTGTTATCTCCAATGTGAAGTTGATGGTGTGGGTGGGTTCAAAAAAACGTCAAATAACTTAACCAAACTCCTTCATTTTAGAATAAAAGAAAAAAAAAAACTAAAAGAATTAGAATTTGAGAACAGGTTTCTGGCCAATGATGTCTACCTACATTTTTTTTTTTTTTTTACCAATAATCAAAGTCATTGGAAAACTACAATAAATGTTATATTTACTCTTTTACTTTCACAGTCATCAGAACCTAAGCTTAAACCAGCAGATATTCTTGAATTGATAAATTGAGAATACCTAAAGAGAGTTTTCAAAATACTATTTGAAAATAGTTTTAAAACTCTTATATAGTTTAGTAACTAATATTTTCTCTTGAAATAATTACTAGTACATTCCAAATAAAATCTTAACTATCCATAATAATTATAGGATCATGTTCCTTCAAAGACCCTCATTAACTTCTTTAAAAAACACATGATGGATACAATATGGCAAAAGTGAAAATTATATAATTTTAATGAGATAGTCATTAATACAGTGATATTTTATCCATCTGGAAGGCTCATATAAACACCAGATTCTTATAAATTAAAAAAATCACTAATTATCATCAAGTATTCTGAAAACATAATTTTATAAAGGAGTTCCTTATTTTATACGACAGATATTTAATACTTCCAATCATGTCCAATGTTCTTTATACAACTACTTTAGTATTATATCTAATATAATTGTTAGCATTTAAATTGCATTCACCTGACATATTTTCCTATTGAATTATATGACATATAAAAGCTTTAATTTTTTATTGAATCTTCATTTGGTAATAGTTTCTAATACATTATTTATCTTTGATTAACAAACTTATCAGTACCCATATTGAGGAAATCACTAGCAACATGTATCAAATTCTAAAATATGACTCCTGCCCTAAAGAGAAATATCCTTTGTCAACATTTTTTTTCATATATTTGCTTTTAAAATATGTATCTTCCTAAAGTTTTTTTTTTTTTTTACCCTCCCAAGGAAAACATTCTCATTTCCTCCTATAATCAGGTTGCCAAAACCATGCAATATATTTCAGGCTCAGATTCATAAGGGCAGCACACGAGGAGTTACTTTTAGCATCTGCTTGTTATAAAGTTCAGTATACCCCCCAGACATACCCTTTATAAACACTGAACCTGAGAAACATTGTTCATACTAAATTGGGCTGCATGAATAATACAGAAGTCATGAATTTAAATTATTACTAGTTTTCAGAGAAATAAATGAGATCTCTTAAATAAGAACTTAAATAAGAACTCTACTTTATTTCTAGAAACTGAAGTTACTAAGTTGTAAATCAGAAGCATGCCACAGTTCCAAATCTCTCCTGATCCTCAAACCATGGTAGGTATTTCAGAAATTCTACATTATATCTACTACATTACACTTCCCCTTAAAAGATGTTTAGGCTTACTTGAGCAAGATATGAAAGCCTTTCAATGATTTTGGTTTGCATTTTCTTATTTTTTATAAAAGGGCAAGACAAAATATCCAGCAGATGCTGAAAGATGTCTCTGACCTATAATATGGGAGTAGGTAGATTCACAAACTAGTATCAAGTGCTGTCATTCAGCACTGCTTCAGGGCAGTATGCTTTTTTAATGAAGTTGCCTAATTAAAAATTTTTTTCTCTACTTCAATAGTTCCCACACTGCTTTTTTGCTACCTTGGAACCAGAATAGTACAGGATACTGTGAGCTGTATTTATAAGAAGTCATCAGGATCTGGAAAATATGATTGTAAGAATCACTGCTTACATGGCAAACTCTGCCCGTAATGTTATCTTCCTTCCTCTTTTCTTTCTGAATGGAACTAATTGCTTAGCAGTTTAGTTCAGTGTGGGAATCTGGAAACCATTGCAGGTTTCTAAAGTCAGAAAAATCTGAGTTTTGATTATGTTTTTGTGATGTGCTAGCAATAAGTCCAAAGCAACCTTTCTTACCCTTACATTTCTGAGATGGGATTGTGATTGTGAAACATCTTGTACAAGAGACGCTAGGGCAGGTTTGCAGGAAAGACAGTGCAACAAGACACTTGTAAATTCCATCACAACTTTCAGAGCATAGTCAATCAAGGAATGAAATTTTATTTTGCTTAATCCATAAATATTTAAGGTCTGAATGTTGTAGCAATTAAGATTAGATTCTAACGACTATGCTTATATTCTTGTATACATTATGTAGCTACATACAATACAAAAGCTAGTATTACACATAATGGGAAAAGACTGTAGCATTCTCATTAGACACACACACACACACACACACACACACACACACACACAAAACCAAGAATGTACTCCAGAACCACTTTTTATCAGTGCTGTGGAATAATCATCACTGTAATTATGTAAAAGCAGTATTTCAAGGTGGGCTTCCCAGGTGACTCAGTGGTAGAGAATCTGTCTGGCAATGCAGGAGACACAGGTTTAATCCCTGGGTTGGGAGGAGCCCCTGGAGAAGGAAATGGCAACCCACTCAGGTATTCTTGCCTGGGAAATCTCATGGACAGAGGAGCCTGGCAGGCTACAGTCCTTGGCATTGCAAAGAGTCAAACATGACTTAGTGACTAAAACAACAACAACAATATATCAAGGTATAAAAAATTAAAGAGACAAACATAACTATATTTATTTGCCAGTTCTATAATTGCAATGTATGACATCCAAAACAATAAATTGGAAATATAATTTTAAAATATATTTTTACTTTTAAAAAGTCAAAAAAAAGTAATTATTAAAGGTTTGGAAGTAGTTAATGTGCAGGGCTTCTAATAATAATTTGACATTTATACATGAAATTTAATTTAGTTTTATGTTTTGGTTTTCTTAAGAAACACTACTTTTTAAGCAGAGTTTTTGAAAATTTATATTAAAAGCTTATTTAAGTCCTGAGTGAGCTGGGTTTCATAAAGGAGCCATCAATTCTCAACATTCTTTGTAACAGTAAATATAGTGAAACATTACACTCAGTCAATATTGCTCATATTCTTTACAAGTGGGAATTAGAATTTCATGAAATGTTTAGTTGAAATTTCTGGAAATCTAATAAATGTACTGTCAGTTTCCAAGTAAATATTCTAGCTGGTGTATTTTATAGCAAGAAAACTTTGATTCATAGAATCACTAGTTTACATTACATTTTATTACAAAATATTGGGACACAAGAATTATAATTTTTATATAAAAATGTAATGTAGAACTTAACTGATAGTAATATATTTCTTAAACTGAAATAACATGTATCAAAATTTCCTCTTACACATTTCTTATAAATCATTTTATTGTGTTTATTTTGATGATAGCAAGGTAATTACCTATGAAAATCTAAGACAGCTGTGAGAATTGAGAATATAAAATTTAGTTTTTATAGCCTCTCACTTTTACTTCTGCTTAAGAGGGGACTTTAGTCTGTTTCATGAGATTTTATTGAAAATAGAACAGAAAATGTAATTGCTGTGATGGAGAGCAATAATCATGTTGTCGCTGTTCAGTCACTGTCTTGTCTGACTATTTGTGACCTCAGGGAATGTGGCCCACCAGGCTTCCCTGTCCTTCACCATCTCCTGGAGTTTGCTCAAACTCATGTCAATTGACTTGTTGAAACCATCCAATCATCTCATCCTGTTCTCCCCTTCTCCCCCTGCCCTCAATCTTTCCTAGCATCAGGGTCTTTTCCAATGAGTTGGGTCTTCATAACAGGTAACCAAAATATTGGAGTTTCAGCTTCAGCATCAGCCCTTCCAATGAATGTTCAGGACTGATCTCCTTTAGGATTGACTGGTTGGATTTCCTTGCAGTCCAAGGGACTCTCAAGAGTCTTCCCCAACACCACAGTTCAAAAGCATCAATTCTTTGGCACTCAGCTTTCTTTATGGTCCAACTCTCACATCCATACATGACAACTGGAAAAACCATAGCTTTGACTGTATGGACCTTTGTCAGCAAAGTAATGTCTCTGCTTTTTAATATGCTGTCTATTGTTTTTAGAAGCTTTTCTTCCAAGAAGCAAGCATCTTTTAATTTCATGGCTATAGTCGCCATCTGCAGTGATTTTGGAGCCCAAGAAAAAAAAGTCTGTCACTGTTTCCATTGTTTCCCCATCTATTTGCCATGAAGTGATGGGACCAGATGACATATCTTGGTTTTTTGAATGATGAATTTTAAGCCAGCTTTTTCACTCTCCTTTTTCACCTTCATCAAGAGGCTCTTTAGGTCCTCTTCACTTTCTGCCATAAGGGTGGTGTCATCTGCATATCTGAGGTTATTGACATTTCTCCCGGCAATCTTGATTCCAGCTTGTGTTCATCCTGCTTGGCATTTTGCATGATAAACTCTACATATAAAGTTAAATAAACAGGGTTACAATATACAGCCTTGACAAACTCCTTCCTAATTTGGAACCAGTCTGTTGTTTCATGTCTTGTTCTAACTGTTCTAACTGTTGCTTCTTGACCCGCATACAAGTTTCTCAGGCGGCAAGTAATGTGGTCTGGTTTCCCATCTCTTTAAGAATTTTCCACAGTTTGTTGTGATCCACACAGTCAAAGGCTTTGGCATAGTCAATGAAACAGAAGCAGATGTTCTTCTGGAGTTCTCTTGATTTTTTGACAATCCAACGGATGTTGGCAATTTGATCTCTGGTTCCTCTGCCTTTTCTAAATCCAGCTTGAACTTCTGGAATTTCTCGGTTTACATAGTGTTGAACCCTAGTTTGGAGAATTTTGAGCATTACTTTGTTAGCATGTCAGATGAGTGCAACTGTGCAATAATCATAGTACATCTAATTCAGTTCTCAGTAAAAGTTTTTTATTTCTATTTATATAACTAAAATCAATTTAGCTCCACACAAATATAAGACTTTAGAAGATTGGTTATTTATATTTTCAATACTAGAATAACTTATGTGGAGGAATAAGCATGTTTTGGGCTTCCCAGGTGGTAAAGAATCCACCTGCCAATGCAGGAGACACAAGAGATGTGGGTTCCATTCCTGAGTCGGGAAGATCCCCTGGAATAGGAAGTGGCAACTCACTCCAGTATTCTTGCCTGGAAAATTCCATAGACAGAGGAGCCTGGTGGGCTACAGTCCATGGGACTGCAAAGAAACAAACATGACTGACAGACTGAGCTTAAGTTACCCTCCAACATGAAGCCTTAGTTCTACTCAAAATGGCAAACAGGATTTCATTAAAACAATTCTTGCTAAAAAAGTTTGTCATTAAACAAGTTAAAAAAAAAATCCTTTACATAGTATCTAAGGCCACATAGAAAACTAAACAGGATAACATAATAAAGAATGAACCAAGCAGTGTCAGTGGGAAATATTAGATATCTAATGATGAGACGAACCATATCCAGAGTGTTTGGAACAGTCCCTGGTTCAAGTCCATGGGGGAAAGAAAAAAAACTCCTTGTCTTGGCGCTAGTGGCAGTTTTGTTTAACAGGACTGTCATATTAAGGCAAACAGAAACTTTTAACAAAAGAATATCAAAATAAATTATGGATATTGTTCTTGTTATGTCTCTAAAATAAAATCTGTTCACTTATTTCTCATTGAGATTTTTGTAACACTGATTTAAAGTAAAAAGCTAATGTCCTAAAATAGTTGTTGTTCAGCTGCTAAGTTGTGTCTGACCTGCAACCCTGTGGATTACAGCACTCCAGGATTCCCTGTCCTTTACTCCTGGAGTTTGCTCAAACTCATGGTGATCGAGTCGGTGATGTTATCCAACTATTTCATCCTCTTCCAGTTCCTTCTCTTCTTGCCCTTAATCTTTCCCAACATCAGGGTCTTTTTCAGTGAGTCAGTTCTTCATGTCAGGTGACCAAAGTATTGGAGCTTCAGCTTCAGCATCAGTCCTTCCAGTGAATATTCAGGACTGATGTCCTTTAGGATTGACTGGTTGTATCTCCTTGCAGTCCAAGGGACACTCAAGAATCTTCCAGCAGCACAGTTCAAATGCATTAACTTTTCAGTGCTCAGCTTTCTTTATGGTCCAACTCTCACATCCATACATGACAACGGGAAAAATTATAGCTTTGGCTAGACGGACCTTTGTCAGCAGACCTTTGTCTGCTTTTTAATATGCTGTCTAGGTTGGTCATAGCTTTTCTTTCAAGGAGCAAGCATCTTTGAATTTCATGGCTGCAGTCATCATCTGCAGTGATTTTGAAGCCCAAGAAAATAAAGTTTGTCACTGTTTCCATTATTTCCCCATCTATTTGCCTTGAAGTGATGGGACTGACAGCATGATCTAAGTTTTTTGAATGTTGAGTTTTAAGCCAGCTTTTTCACTCTCCTCTTTCACTTTCATCAAAAGGCTCTTCAGTTCCTCTTTGTTTTCTGCCATAAGGGTGGTGTCATCACCCAGTTAAACAGCCCAGATACACAGACCCATGGAAATACTGAGATTTATTCTGAAAATAATAGAATGCAAAAAGGAAAAGAACAGAATATATAGGGAACACAACAGAAGAGAACATCAAAGAATTATGGGGGAATATCAAGAGTTATAGCAGAAGAAAGACTTAAAATAGCAATGTTGAAAATTTTCTAAAATTAATATCCAACATCAAACCACAAATCCATGAAACTCATAGAATACCAAACAGAATAAACACAAAAAAGTCATATCAGATTCAAACTGAAGAAAACCAAAGAAAAAGAAGAAAATATTGAAAGAAATCAGCAGTGAGGAAGGAGGAATCATCCTACCTGTAGAGGTACAAGAATAAGAACTTTAGGGATTTCTAGCTGAAACCAGTGAAGAAGAGAGTGACATAAAATATTTTAAATATTGAAAAAGAAAAAGTAAAATGCCACAACCGAGAATTATATATCCAGTAAAATTACCCTTCAAAAAAAAAAAAAAAGATAAAGACTTTCTTAGACAAACAAAAACTGATATATTCATTGCCTGTGGATGTACATTTCAAATGGTAAAAAAAAAAAAATTAAGAAATAAAGAATTAATATAAGATTCTCTTAAAAAATGGAACAGTGTCAGAGAAGAAATAAATAAGGATAAAATGTTTTGCTTTTCTTATTCTTAAATGATAACTATTTTATAATGAAATAATGTAGTGTGTGATTATAGCACATGAAAAAATAAAGTGTATGACAGCAATATCACAAGAAATGGGATGGCAAAATTGGGACCTGGTCCCATGGATGGCAGCACAGTGTTATTTGAAGGTGGACTAGACTAGCTTAAAATATTTATTGTACATTCTAAGGCAACCATTAGATATTTTTAAGTAAACTGATATACTATGAGAGGAGATAAAGTCAGGTCATATAAATTGCCAAATTAAAACCTGAAAAGACAGAGTATGAGGAGGTGCAAAAGAAACAAAGAACTAATGCAGCATTCAGAAAACAGTTGCAAAGATGGTGGATGTTAGTCTAACCATACAGATGATCACTTCAAATTTGAATGGCTTAGTACACCAATTAAAAGGCAGAGGATGTCAAAAGAGATTTAAGAGCCAAATTATACATTGTCTACAAGAAATTCATTTAAACTAAAAGACTAAAATTGAAAGTAAAGGGAAACAGAGGATATACAGTGGAAAGTAAAGGGAAACAGAGGATATACACTACTCAAAGCTGGTGCAACCACATTAATTTCAGACAAAGCAGACTTCAGGATAAAAAGGAACATTATGTAATGACAAAGGGGTCAATTCTAAAAGAAGACATATTAATCTTACACATATATGTTCCTGACAACAGGGCATCAAAGAGTATGTGAAGCAAACACCAATGTAACTTAACTGATAAATATACACTATTACAGTCGGATTCTTCAAAATATCTCTGTCAGTAATGAATAGCTCAAACTGGCAGAAAATCAGTACATGACAGATAGACAGGGAATAATAATGGCTATAATAGTCAGGCCACTCACCAGTTTTATCATCTATGTGATCTTATATTATCTAAAATTCAGTACTGCATTCATATAATTGAAATAATAGTAGTATTTAATGATTCATAGAGTTGCTTGAGAGTTAAATAAATACTACAGGTGAACTACTTATGAGTGCTTGACATATAGTAAATTCACAATGAAATGCAATATCATTATTTTACATTTAGATATTAATTTTGGATTGACTTTTTATAAATGTTTTCCTAAAACTCATAAGATTCATGACACTGTCAGAATGAATTTCTTATTTTTGTGCTGCCTGAATAATGTATTTAGTACTCTCATGACATTTTATATTGACAAAATAAGTATATTTTGCTAAACACTGTAACAATCAAATAATCTGCTTCTGGTAATGTCCGCAATGCCTGAAGGTGAATAAAAAGCATCATATATCACTAGATAAATGAAACAATCAATAAGTTATATTTATGGTTCAGCTGTTAGAAAAATATATCGATTGAGATCTTTTTCTCTTAAATGCCTTAGTAAACTTTCTTAAGAATAGCAAATTTCATTCAGTCTCTTTCAAATCTACCATTTCAGATTATTCATTTGTCTCTCATTTACTGGCACCATAATGCATAATTTCTTTCTTTTTTCCCTTAAAATTCTGACAGGCACACCAGGGTTTTTGTTCAAGATTAAGAATAAAAGGCTAGGAAACACCATTATAGTGTCAGAGCCCATACAAAAGAATGTGGAAAAAAAAAAAAAAAGAATGTGGAAAGCAGTGAGGTGGTGAATGATGGGAACGCCAGTGGGATTTTTATTTATAATCCAGAATTCTCAAGCAGAAGAATCAAATATCACTTGCCTTTCAGAACTGTTTTCTTTTTTGGTGAAGAAAAGCAAACCATGTAAAATAAGAGCTCAGTGAGTTTGATCTTCATCAGCAAATTAAAATCGACAATTACTATTTTCAACTATATTGAAACTATAATAATGCTATTGAATAGATTTCTGAGTAGACATTAGGATCTCTATTTTATTCCAATGACCAATGCTTTCTCTGTCTGGTAAAGGTGTCTTGATATAAAGTCAAAATAGAGAGTCCTACATTAGTCATACAAAGCCACACATATTAACAAGAATGTAATATTGACAAAATAGACACTGATTTTTGATATGAGAGTAAAATTTCTAAGTAAAAAAATATATTTTTTTCAAGTTTACCAAATATTATCAAATTACTTACCAAGTTACGCTGATTATACTCCAATTATCATGGTTTAGAAATGTTTGTTTCTCCACAACAAACCAAAAGCTTGATGTTAGAAAATATTCTTTTTCCATTCTAATAAGTATAAAATAGTATCCCATTATAGCTTAATTTTGCACTTTCCCAAATACGCAAATTATACAATGGAACATTTATTTATATGGTTCACCAGGATCTTCTACTACATATTTTGCTCATTCTTCTATTCTGTTGCTATTTTTTTCTGAGTAATTTAGAAGCAATGATTACTAGCCCTTCAGTTCAGTTCAGTTCAGTTCAGTCGCTCAGTTGTGTCCGACTCTTTGCGACCCCATGAATCGCAGCACGCCAGGCCTGTCCATCACCATCTCCGGAGTTCACTCAAACTCACGTCCATCGAGTCGGTGATGCCATCCAGCCTTAGTCAAAGATAGTTGTTGTGATTATTTTCTCTAAATCTGCAGTTTTTCTATTAATTTTTGAAGGTAGACTAGATATCTTTTCTAGAAACATTTTAGCTTTTATGACTTTGAGTCTTATTTAAGAAATGGTAACTACCAGAAAGTCATTTTTCTTCTAAATTTTTTACAACTTTGTTTTTATCATTTCGTTCTTTTATCCATCAGTAATTTGGTTTTTTTGTATGTTTGCCATAAAATAGGATTTTAACATTCTTTTCTAACATAGGAAAACATTCCCTGCACCATGGAAGAGTCCATGCACTAATCGGCAGTGCTTCTTATTTCATGGGATCAAAGTTCCATTTGTCCATAAGTCTGTTTCTGAGGTTTCACCAATTAAATTGTTCTAGCAAATATTCTCCTAGACCAACATCAGCCTACCTGATTTCATACAGCTTTATAGTATCTCTTAATATCTAGATGTCAAATCATTTCTCAAATGCTGGATATATTTCATTTGCCCTTCCACTATCACTCTCCACCTTTCTCTGTCCTGTTCTATACTTTTCAAACAAAGGCACATCAGATTTTTTTTTCACTTAGCAGATTTATTTGTTAGAATAGTTTTGAGTTTACAGAAAATTCACTAGACAGTATAGTACAGAGAGTTCCCACATATTGCCCTCCCCTGCATACAGTTTCACCTATTTATTAATGTTTTACCTTAATATATTTGGTATATTTTTATGTTTAATGAGCCCAATATTAATATATTACTGGTCACTAAATTCCATCATGTGCATTAAGGTTCACCCTTGTGCTATAATGTTCTGTGGATTTGACAAATGAATAATATCATGTATCCACCATTATAGTGTCATACAGAATAGTTTCACTGTTATAAACCCCCACCCCTCACTCCTGCTCACACCCTCTCCCTCCACTTCCTCACCTATTCCATCCATGAGCATATCCCTGAGCCCCCTGGAAACCAGTGCTTTTTTTTTCTTTCTTTTTAACACTGTCCCTAGAGTTTCTCTTTTTCATAATATCATACAGCAGGAATTTCACGGTACCCTTTACAGACTGGCCTCTATCACTTAGCAATATGCCTTTAAGGTTCATTTATTTTTGTGTGGCTTTATAGTTAATTTTTTAAATCATTGAATAACATTCTATTGTATAAATACAACACAGTGTGTTTATTTAGTCATCTAGTGAAGGATAACTTTGTTGCAATTATGGATCAAACTATTTGGAGATTGTTTTTGTGTCAACATAGTTTTCAATTCAACCAAATAAATACCTAGCAGACTGACTGTTGGATCATATAGTATGACTACATTTTAATTTAATTCACTGAGCAAGTGAAGTTGCTCGGTTGTGTCCAACTCTTTGTAACCTCATGGACTATATAGTCCACGGAATTCTCCAGGCCAGAGTACTGAACTGGGTTGCCATTCCCTTCTCCAGGAGATCTTCCCAACCCAGGGATTGAACCCAGGTCTCTCTCATTGCCGGCAGATTCTGTACTATCTGAATCATCAGGGAAGCCCAGAAACAGCCAAACTATCTTCCAATGTGGCTAGACCATTTTACGTTCCTGCTGGCAACGGAAGAGAATTCCTATGGTTTTACATTCTTGCCAGCATTGAATATTCTCAGGTTTGGTGTTTTCTGTTTTGTTTTTTATCAGTTTGTTTTTTGAATTTTAGCTTTTCTTATAAATGTGTTGTATTGTGGTATCTTGATGTTTTAACCCGCAATTCTTTAATGACATATAACTTGAAACATGTTTTCATATGCTTGTAAGCCATCTGTGTATCTTTGTGTGCTTAGTCACTCAGTTGTGTCTGACTCTTTGTAAACCCATGGACTGCAGCCCACCTGGCTCCTCTGTTCATTGGATTCTCCAGACAAGAAGACTGGCGTGGATTGTTATGCCATCCTCCAAGGGATCTTCTCAGCCCAGCTATCCAACCCAGGTCCTCCGCATTGCAGGCAGATTCTTTATGGACTGAGCCACTGTATATCTTAAAGAGGAGTCTTTTCAGATTCTTGACCATTTTTCAATTAAGTTGTTTGTTTTGTTATTGTGATATTTTAATCGTATGTTGTATATTTTGAATACCAACACTTTAACAGCTAAGTGTTTTGCAAATATTTTCTCCTAGTCTGTGTCTCCTTTTTTTTTTCATTCTTTTAGCAGTGTCCTTCATGGAGCAGAAGTTTTTTAGTTTTTTTTAACTTAATGTTTTCTAATGTGGCCAGTGCTTCTGGTGCCGTATCTAAAAAACTATCACCAAATCGCAGGTCATTTAAATTTTTTTCCTATGTCATCTTCCAGAAATTTATTGGTTTTGCATTTTACATTTAGGTCTACAATCTAGTTTGAGTTAATTTTTGTGAAGGTGTAAAATCTGTGACTAGGTTCTTTTGTTTGGATTTTGCATTCTCACTTTTCAATATATATATTTGAATGGGGCTTCCCAGGTGGCTCAGCGGTAAACAATCTGCCTGCCAATGCAGGAGACTGTTCTGGAACACCCCCTGGAGGAGGAAATGGTAACCCACTCTAGTATTCTTGCCTGGAAAATTCCACAGACAAAAGAGCCTGGCAAGCTACAGTTCTTGGGTTCACAAAGAGTTGGACACAATTGAGCACACACATGCATGCATAGAGAAGACATTATCAGTTCTTTGAAGCTTTAGTATATTTTACCTTTTACCTATAAAGTTGTCTGGTTCTTGTGTCTTTGAGAATTCTTGATTAATAATTAAAATTTTTAATGCTTAGGGGATTTTAAATCTCTTTTCTTGAAATAATTTTGTTATTAATTTTAGTATATACTAAGCTTCATTGCATAGAATTTTTAAAATTTATTGACTTGAACATTTTCATTTTATATATATATATATATTAAATCTTTATTATATCTCTAGCTGTTTCTCCTTTTTTTATTCCATATGTTAATAATTTGTCTTTTGTTATTATTTTATTTTTCTGAAAAATCTTGCTAAAAAATGTTTCTATTATATTGTCCTTTCTAAAGAATCAGCTTTGGTTTTGTTTTGGTCATCCTCATATGTATGTTATATATTTCACTATTTTATATTTTATTAATTTCTGCTATCTTTATCATGTTCACACTCCTATTTTCTTTAGGCTACATTCTCATCCTTTTAAGTGTCCTGCATTAGATTCTTAAGTCATGAAATTTCAGTTTTTCTTGATTTAAAGTACAACTGAAATTATGTTAGAAAATGTTCCAGAATTCTGCCATGTCTTTGATATATCCATCCATTCAGTTTTATTTTGCAGTGTCAACTGATTTTTTTTTTTTTTTCTGTCCAAGGCATGGTATTTTTTTTCTGTCCAAGGCACGGTATTTCTTTTCAAGGCATTTAAAATTTTACAACATATGCAGTTGACCCTTGAACAGCATTGGGGTAGGGATACCAACCCCCTACACAGTTGAATACCTGCATATAACCTTACAATTGGCCTGTGGTTCTGCTTCTGCAGATTCAACCAACCATGAATCATGTAATATTACAGTATGTCATATTTACTGAAAAAAAATCTGCATGAGAGTGAACCAGTGCAATTCAAACCCATGTTGTTCAAGGGTCAACTATAGGGATTTTTTAAATATGCATTTGTTATTCATACACATCTCACTTAACTGCATTATTTCAGAAAATGAGGTCTCTGTAATATGTATTGCCTTAAATATCTAGAGACATGATTGTGAAAAGGTGCATGTTCATTTTGTAAAAACTTTATGTAAATATAAATGTATTTTTCATTGAAAATAAATGTATATTAGACAACAGAAATATATTAATCCATAAAACCTAATATACAGTATAAAATGCATGAATAAAAAATATAGTAAAAAAAAAAATCCCTACAGTTGACCCTTGAACAACATGGGTTTGAACTGCACTGGTTCACTTATATTCTCTAATTTTTTTCAGCTTTCTTTTATAAATGTTAAAGCCAAGTTATTAGGTGTAAGCAAATTCAACAGTACTGTATCTTATTTGTACATTCATTTGATTACTAAATTGTATTTTATCTTTTTATCTGATATAAATATTGCAGTATCAAGGTTTTGGGTTAATACTTTTCTGTTTACCCTCTTCTTTGACTTGGATTCATTTTCTTCATGCTCAGTTAATGCCTTTACTAATTCTTTCTGTGACAGTCTTAAGAGCAGAAAGTTTGCCTATGATTCACAAATGCCTTTATTTTTCTGTCTCATGGATGATAGTTTAGCTATCATAAAATACTAAGTTCTAAGGAACTTAGACAATATTTTGGTAAAGTATTCTGGTATTTATAGTTGTTAATGACACATACTCTTTTAATCTACTTGTCATACTTTCACAGAAAATGTCATTTCTCTTCAACATAATATAAAATTTTCATTTCATCTTTAATATTTTACAGTTTCACTCTGATTTGCTGAACATGGCTTTACATTAGTTTAACTGGCTTAGTACACAGATTATACATTTGATTTCAGTTCAGTTCAGTCGCTCAGTCGTGTCCGACTCTTTGCAACCCCATGAATCGCAGCACGCCAGGCGTCCCTGTCCATCACCAACTTCCGGAGCTCACTCAGACTCACGTCCATCGAGTCCATGATGCCACCCAGCCATCTTATCCTGGGTCGTCCCCTTCTCCTCCTGCCCCCAATCCCTCCCAGCATCAGAGTCTTTTCCAATGAGTCAACTCTTCACATGAGGTGGCCAAAGTACTGGAGCTTCAGCTTTAGCATCATTCCTTCCAAAGAAATCCCAGGGTTGATCTCCTTCAGAATGGACTGGTTGGATATCCTTGCAGTCCAAGGGACTCTCAGAGTCTTCTCCAACACCACAGTTCAAAAGCATCAATTCTTCGGTGCTCAGCCTTCTGCACAGTCCAACTCTCACATCCATACATGACCATAGGAAAAACCATAGCCTTGACTAGATGGACCTTAGTCGGCAAAGTAATGTCTCTGCTTTTGACTATCTAGGTTGGTCATAACTTTTCTTCCAAGGAGTAAGTGTCTTTTAATTTCATGGCTGCAGTCACCATCTGCAGTGATTTTAGAGCCCCCAAAACTAAAGTCTGACACTGTTTCTACTGTTTCCCCATCTATTTCCCATGAAGTGATGGGACCAGATGCCATGATCTTCGTTTTCTGAATGTTGAGGGGCCCACAATTTCCTTCACTTCTGGAAGATTCTAAGTTGTCTGTTTAAATACTTCTTTTTCTCATTTTATTCTTCTGTAATACCTTGTGTTTTGTGTACTAAATATTCACAACATTTGATGAAGGGTTATTTATGTCTACAAATAATAATCAGGCTTGCCCATGTGACTTGCTTTGGTTAATGAAATTTAAGTGAGAATGGCATGTTCCACATTCTAAGCAGATGCATTAAGAGTAATGGCATAGTTGCATTCTGCTTTCAGGGACACGTTCTGTGAATGATAACATGTGTAATTTTTAATGCATTTCTGTCATTTTTACTTAGGTATGTGTTAACATAACCTGACTTATAAAAACCTATGAAATAAACATCAAATTTCTCAGTCTATTCTCTTTTAAATCTTCTATTATATACTTGATCTTCTGCAACCACCCTGGGAGTATTTCCCAATAACTACTAATATAATGTGTCAGTGAAAGTTTCTCAGAAACTGATATCTTAATTCAGTCTTCAACTAAAGAGTAATCAATCAGCTATTTTCAGCTGTGAGAGCATGCCTAAGGAAACTGTGAATGGTAAAACACCCATGAGAAGCAATAGTTGGAAATCTAGTTTGAAGTCTGAAGAAACAAAGGAAGAGAACAGTTTCAGGAAACAGTAAGTGTGGACTGATGCTGTGAAAGGAGATAAGGCCTCTAGGAACTGTAAGCACAGGCATAGAGAAACACAGGCATTGCCAGAATCACCACGAATCCTAGCAAAAGCATAGTAAAAAAAAAAAAAAAATCCTCACTCCGTCTATCCTAATAACTCACTTTCAACTGTCAGAGACCCCAGTGCCTGGTCCCAACTAGAAGTTAAAACAGAAGAAGCCCAGATGATGCAGTCCACAGAATATAGCCTCTAAGAGCATAGAATATGACACAAAATGGCAGGTTTGGAGGAAGAGGAAAATGAAGAATAATCAGAACACTTATTTTTTTGGTCACACTGTGCAGCATGTGGGATCTTAGTTTCCCAACCAGGGATGGAAATGGCACCCCTGCACTGTAAGGCAGAGTCTTACCCACCAGACTACCAGGGAAGTCCCTTAGAACATGTTTTAAACCACAGATTTCTCTGTTTGCCCAAGTTCAATAAAGAAATTAATGGTCATTTCCCTTTCATTTTCGTTTTTTTTTTTTTGGATGACATTTTAAGTTACAAGGAACAGAAGCTAGCCTGCGTAACTAGACTACTATTAAAAAAAAAAAAAGTGAGTAGACTTTAAATCTGGTTATTAGAGAATAAATTGTGTAAAAGTAAGCCATCTTCCAAAACAACTCTAAAAACAATGCAAAATACATGGAACACCAATTTGAATGCTTTGTAGAAGAGCCAACAGAGAATTCTGGGGTCTGTGATTCTCAAGAGAAAAGAAATGCATGGATACAAGTTCTCTGTTCACCTTTGTTTCAAACTTGAGGTCATTTGCCAATTGTCAGTGAAGGACAATATATGAACACAAAGCCCTGATCTCACTGAGCTAAGGAAGCAGAGATATGAAATCAAGAATCATCCAAAGAGATGAAAATGAAGGGGAGAAAACTGCTGAAAAGTAAAGCCAAAAATTTGCATGAAATTTTATTTAGAAAAGTTTGGATGAAAAAGCTGCTCATGGGAAGGACATGTCTCAAAAAATAGACAAACACAAAATATCAGAAAGCAGCAGCTGGAATGCTAAAGAGAGGGCTGAGCAGAAGTTTTCAACAGATTTATAGTTCTGGGAAGACAGAAGATGAAGTTCAAGAGACTGGTAAAGACCTCAGACTTTCAGTGGAGATTTGTGAAGGTTTACTATACCAAAGGTATAGTATGAGGTACCCGGCATCACCCATGCAGCGGTTTTATCAAAAATATTTAACCTAAATCAAGTCATAAACATACTATTTAATATAGAATTTAGTTGTTCTGCAAGAAAAAAGGCCTGGACTCTTCAATGAATCAGGTATGAGGAATGGCAAGAAACTTTAGGGTTGTTATAGATCGTGAGAATTTGAAGGGACATAACTAATGATAATTCATCAAACTTGACTGAATCCTCAATGGGGTAAAACAGATCCTTAATAGACATTTTTTGCTACAACCGAGGAACTTTTGCATGTTGCAACATGATTTTGAATTAATGCTAATTTTCTGAAGTGTAACATAATGTTGTCTGGTAGGAAAATGTCCTTGTCTTGGATGGTTCATGTTGAAGTAGTTAGGAATGAAATGTCTTGATGTTTCCAGCATCCATTTGGACAGAGAAAGTGGAAAATAGAGCAGATAGGAGCTTAGTAATTGGTCAAAGTTGGTGATGATGCATAGGTATTCATTTCACTCTTCATTCAGCTTTTCTGAGTCTTTGAAACTTTTCAGAATAAAAGATAAACTTTAAAAAATTTCAAAGCTGACCTCTCAATTAAAGCATGTTTTATTTTTGAAAGCTGATTTCTCACTTAAATGAATTTGACACAGGTCCAAACTAATTATCAAAGCCTGAGCCTTTTGATTGGTACCATTAATTGAAATTTAGAGCTGAGATACTAACTATTCAGAGTGAAGTGGTTATCTTGCAAGCAACTTGCTTTTTTCACAAGGTCTGATCCAAATTATTTCAAGTGTTTTTCTTTTTCGATTGAAAACACCAAGGTTTTATTTAATTGTATAAATTATGCCCTTGGCTTTGGAAACTCTAACAAAATAGATGCAAAAAAATTAATTACAACATTGTCAGAATCAACTATTAAACAGCAGGATACAAGCATCATAAAATTAGCATTTTCATCTAATCATTCTAGTGTCATCTGCTAATTGCAAACAGACCCTATAAACAGAAATTATTTTTCAAAGCATCCTTACACAAACCCTTAATTCATACTGAACCTTGTGACAACATTTGGAGTCGGTCAAAGTTCTGAAAGAGATAATCCTTACTTCTCAAAATGAAATTAGGAGAATCATGGTTTATTTACTTTCAATTCATACTCACAAAGAAGGTGAATACTATGCAAAACAGATGTTATTTGCCTTAGTTCTTATGACTGGGAATACTTCCAAAGACTGACATCTTCGATTGCTCAGTATAGCACTCCTTTAGCTAAATCTTGTCAGAATACATTTCTTTTCTGTCTTCTCATTGCACTCTCACAAGTATTAAATAAAATGCTCTTGTTATACTAAAGAAAGAAAAAGTAGCTCAGTCGTATCTGACTCTTTGCTACCCCATGGACTGTAGCCTACCATACTCCTCTGTCCATAGAACTTTCCAAAGAATTCTGGAATGGGTTGCCATTTAACAGACCATAAAGAAGGCTGAGCATCAAAGAAATGATGCTCTCAAATTGTGGTGCCTGAGAAGACTCTCTGGGACTGCAAGGAGGTCAAAGCACTCAATCCTAAAGGAACCCTAAATATTCATTGGAAGGACTAATGTTGAAGCTGAAGCTCCAATAGTTTGGTCACCTGATGGAAAGAACCGACTCAATGGAAAAGACCCTGATGCTGGGAAAGATAGAAGGCAAAAGGAGAAGTGGGCAGCAGGGGACGAAATGATTAGATAGTATCACCAATTCAATGAATGTAAATTTGAGCAAACTCTGGGATATAATGAGGCATGGGGAGGCCTGGGGTGCTGCAGTCCACGGGATCACAAAGAGTCATACATGACTTAGACACTGAACAACAACAACAATACTAAAAAGGTGTACAGTTTTCAAACTTTTGTGATAGTAAATACTGAACTTTCCCGAAAATCTCTCAAATGTTCCTTTTCCTAATAAGTAGCCTACAAAAAAGGTTCATCATTTTGTGTATCCAAAATGTTTATCATTTTTAGGTGTTTAATAAACATGTGATATTAAAAATGAATTCTGTACCTGAAATATTTTTCTTAATATACTGCACCTCCATCTTTTAACATCCTTATGTACAAACTCTCTCTTGACTGGTTCATGATTCCTTTTATCTTTCCTTCAACAAATATGTATTGAAAACCTATTACGTGTTAGATCTAATGTTAACATCTGAATTTACAAAAATCATTAAGGCCTGTCATCTGCCCTTTTGCGTGCATATATGCTCAGTCACTTCAGTTGTGTCTGATTCTGTAATCCATGGACCATAATCCATCAGGCCCCTCTGACCATGAGATTCTCCAGGCAAGAATACTAGAGTGGGATGCCATGCCCTCCTCCACAGGATCTTCTCAATCCAGGGATCAAAACTGCATTGCCTGCATCTCCAGCATTGTAGGTGGATTCTTTCCACTGAGCCACCAGGGAAGAAGCCCTCACCTGCTCCTTTCAGTTCAGTTCAATTCAGTTCAGTCGCTCTGTCGTGTCCGACTCTGCGACTCCATGAATCGCAGCACGCCAGGCCTCCCTGTCCATCACCATCTCCCGGAGTTCACTCAGATTCACATCCATCGAGTCAGTGCTGCCATCAAGCCATCTCATTCTCTGTCGTCCCCTTCTCCTGCCCCCAATCCATCCCAACATCAAAGTCTTTTCCAATGAGTCAACTCTTCGCATGAGGTGGTCAAAGTACTGGAGTTTCAGCTTTAGCATCATTCCTTCCAAAGAAATCCCAGGGCTGATCTCATTCAGAATGGACTGGTTGGATCTCCTTGCAGTCCAAGGGACTCTCAAGAGTCTTCTCCAACACTTAGGGGATCCTAAATACACTGGAGAGAGAAACATGAAAATACAATCTTGTAATAGCGATAAAGAAATTATCTACAAAGTCACAAGATCAAAATGATAAGTGATAATACATTTGCCCTCATTCCAAAAGGTTGATTCCTATTCTTTATATCAGAAGAGATATATATATTAGGGCAAGAGCATACAGATCCTTAAAATATACAGCTCTTAAATATTAGAGTGAAAGTTAAGGTTGTTAATCATCTCTGACTCTTTGTGACCCCATGGACTATACAGTCCATAGAATTCTCCAGGCCAGAATACTGGAGTGGGTAGCCTTTCTGCTCTCCAGGGGATCTCCCCAACCCAGAAATCAAACCGGGGTCTCCTGCATTGAAGGAGGATTCTTTTTTTTTTTTGAAGGAGGATTCTTTACCGACTAAGCTAGGAGAGAAGCCCACAAGAGAAGACTCTACACATGGACATCACCAGATGACCAACACTGAAATCTGATTGATTATATTCTTTGCAGCCAAAGATGGAGAAGCTCTATACAGTCAGGAAAAACAAGACCGGGAGCTGACTGTGGCTCAGATCATGAACTCCTTATTACCAAATTCAGACTTAAATTGAAGACAGTAGGGAAAACCACAGGCACATTCAGGTATGACCTAAATCAAATCCCTTATGATTATATAGTGGAAGTGAGAAATAGATTTAAGGGACTAGATCTGATAGACAGAGTGCCTGATGAACTATGGACAGAGGTTCATGACATTGTACAGGATACAGGGATCAAGACCACACCCAAGGAAAAGAAATGCAAAAGAGCAAAATGGTTGTCTAAGGAGGCCTTACAAATAGCTGTGAAAAGAAGAGAAGTAAAAAGCAAAGGAAAAAAAGGAAAGATATACCATTTGAATGCAGAATTCCAAAGAATAGCAAGGAGAGATAAGAAAGCCTTCCTCAGCAATCAGTGCAAAGAAATAGAGGAAAACAGTAGAATGGGAAAGACTAGAGATCTCCTCAAGAAAATTAGAGATACCAAGGGAATATTTCATGTAAAGATAGGCTCAATGAAGGACAGAAATGGTATGGACCTAACAGAAGCAGAAGATATTAAGAAGAGGTGGCAAGAATACACAGAAGAACTGTACAAAAAAGATCTTCATGACCCAGATAATCATGATGGTGTGATCACTCACCTAGAGGCAGACATCCTGGAATGTGAAGTCAAGTGGGCCTTAGGAAGCATCACTATGAACAAAGCTAGTGGAGGTGATGGAATCCCAGTTGAGCTATTTCAAATCCTAAAAGATGATGCTGTGACAGTGCTGCATTCAATATGACAGCAAGTGTGGAAAATTTAGCAGTGGCCACAGGACTGGAAAAGGTCAGTTTTCATTCCAATTCCAAAGAAAGGCAATGCCAAAGAATGCTCAAACTACCGCACAATTGCACTCATCTTGCACGCTACTATAGTAATGCTCAAAATTCTCCAAGCCAGGCTTCAATAATGTGTGAACCTTGAACATTCAGATGTTCAAGCTGGTTTTAGAAAAGGCAGGGAAACCAGAGATCAATTGCCAACATTCGGTGGATCATCGAAAAAGCAAGAGAGTTCCAGAAAAACATCTATTTCTGCTTTCTTGACTATGCCAAAGCCTTTGACTGTGTAAATCAAAATAAACTATGGAAAATTATGAAAAAGATGGAAATACCAGACTATCTGACCTGTCCCTTGAGAAATCTGTATGCAGGTCAGGAAGCAATAGTTATAACTGGACATGGAACAACAGACTGGTTCCAAATAGGGAAAGGAGTATGTCAGGGCTGTATATTGTCACCCTGCTTATTTAACTTCTATGCAGAGTACATCATGAGAAACACTGGGCTGGAGGAAGCACAAGCTGGAATCAAGATTGCCAGGAGAAATATCAATAACCTCAGATACGCAGATGACACCACCCTTATGGTAGAAAGTGAAGAAGAACTAAAGAGCCTCTTGATGAAAGTGAAAGAGGAGAGTGAAAAAGTTAGCTTAAAGCTCAACATTCAGAAAACTAAGATCATGGCATCTGGTCCCATCACTTTATGGGAAATAGATGGGGAAACAGTGGAAACAGTGTCAGACTTTATTTTCGGGGGGCTCTAAAATCACTGCAGATGGTGACTGCAGCCACGAAATTAAAAGATGCTTACTCCCTGGAAGGAAAGTTATGACCAACCTAGACAGCATATTAAAAAGCAGAGACATTACTTTGCCAACAAAGGTCCATCTAGTCAAAGCTATGTCTTTTCCAGTAGTCATATATGGATGTAAAAGTTGGACTATAAAGAAAGCTGAGTGCTGAGAAATTGATGCTTTTGAACTGTGGTGTTGGAGAAGACTCTTGAGAGTCCCTTGGACTGCAAGGAGATCCAACCAGTCCATCCTAAGTGAAATCAGTCCTGAATATTCATTGGAAGGACTGATGTTGAAGCCAAAACTCCAATATTTTGGCCAGCTGATGAGAAGAGCTGACTCATTTGAAAAGACCCTGATGGTAGGAAAGATTGAAGGTGGAGGAGAAGGGGACAACAGAGGATGAGATGGTTGGATGGCATCAGCGACTCAATGTGAGTTTGTGTAAACTCTGGGAGTTGATGATGGACAAGGAGGTCTGGAGTGCTGTGGTTCATGGAGTTGCAATGATTTGGACACGATGGAGCGACTGAACTGAAATGAATTGAAATATTAGAGATCTATCAGTATTTTTACTCAAGATAAATAGCAGAGCTAGATAGTTGATGAAAAACTAAAAATCCAGAAAACAAAGTTAACTGAAACCTATCATTTAATAATCTACACTTATCTCAATCTTAATTTGTTCCTGTTATTAACAGAAATATCTATTGAAAATTGTGTTGGAAACTCTGAGTTTCTTTAAATCTTGCATTTCCTTTAATATTAGGTATCTTTTCTATTTTGTTTAACCTTGCCAATATTACTGTATTAGTGAGGTCCAGTAATAAAGCAGAGAGTTCTGATTATAAAAGTTGTTCAGGACCTATGAAAACATCAAATATTCTCATCAAAAAGACCTGTAGAATAAATAATTGTTAATATAACTTAGATATGAACTAGATACTGTAAAGAGTATATTTAAAAGCTTGAGTTAAAAGGAAATTCTTTGGGTTGAAATATTGGGTTGTAGGAGTGAGTTCTGTTTTCATTACAAACTCTAAGCATTGGAGGAAAGGAAATCAATCATGGTTATTAAGGATTCTATGGGGAGGCAGGTGCTCAACTTTTGCTATTGCCTCTAGAATTTTTTTTTTTTTTTGTCTTGGAGAATGAAGTATCCATAACTCATCTGAGGACAATCTTCACCTGTGTTTGGAATTTCATTGCGACCTGCTGCCCCAGGGACCTTAATGCTAGTAGTTTAAAAGTCAAATACTGATCTCCTCTCCAGCTCAGCATTTTTTCAAGAACCAATACCCATATATCTGTACTTCCAATCTGACATTTCTAATTATATATCGTACAGTCACCTGAATTTAAATTATTTAAGCAAGAATCAGTAGTTGCAAACCACAGAAGCCAACTCTCAGTTCAGTCGCTCAATGTGTCTGATTCTTTGTGACCCAATGAATTGCAGCACACCAGGCCTCCCTGTCCATCACCAACTCCTGGAGTTCACCCAAACTCACATCCATTGAGTTGGTGAGGCCATCCAGCCATCTCATCCTCTGTTGTTCCCTTCTCCTCCTGCCCTCAATCCCTCCCAGCATCAGAGTCTTTTCCAGTGAGTCAACTCTTCGCATGAGGTGGCCAAAGTACTAGAGCTTCAGCTTTAGCATCATTCCTTCCAAAGAAATCCCAGGGCTGATCTCCTTCAGAATGGACTGGTTGGATCTCCTTGCAGTCCAATGGACTCTCAAGAGTCTTCTCCAACACCACAGTTCAAAAGCATCAATTCTTCTGTGCTCAGAGCTTTCTTCACAATCCAACTCTCACATCCATACATGACTACTAGAAAAACCATAGCCTTGACTAGACAGACCTTTGTTGGCAAAGTAATGTCTCTGCTTTTGAATATGCTATCTAGGTTGGTCATAACTTTCCTTCGAAGGAATAAGCATCTTTTAATTTCATGGAACAACAGACTGGTTCCAAATAGGAGAAGGAATACATCAAGGCTGTATGTTGTCACCCTGCTTATTTAACTTATATGCAGAGTACATCACGAAAAACTCTGGGCTGGAAGAAGCACAAGCTGGAATCAAGATTGCTGGGAGAAATATCAATAGCCTCTGATATACAGATGACACCACCCTTATGGCAGAAAGTGAAGAGGAACTAAAAAGCCTCATGATGAAAGTGAAAGAGGAGAGTGGAAAAGTTGGCTTAAAGCTCAACATTCAGAAAACGAAGATCATGGCATCCGGTCCCATCACTTCATGGGAAATAGATGGGGAAACAGTGGAAACAGTGTCAGACTTTATTTCTGGGGGGCTCCGAAATCACTGCAGATGGTGGGAAGCCAACTCTAGATCACTTAAATGTCCAATTATATTTTTTAAAGGCCAAAGAACCTGGATTAAGAAGCTGCTATGATGTGCTTAGTCACTCAGTCATGTCTGACTCTTTACAGTCCCATGGACTGTAGCCCGCCAGGCTCCTCTGTCCATGGGGATTCTCCAGGCAAGAATACTGGAGTAGATTGCCATGCCCTCCTCCAGGGGATCTTTCCAACCCAGGGATAGAACCCAGATCTCCCACATTGCGGGTGGATTCTTTCCTGTCTGAGCCACCAGGGAAGCCCAAGAATACTGGAATAGATAGCTATCACTTCTCCAGGGGATCTTCCCAACCCAGGAATTGAACCAGGGTCTCCTACATTGCGCAGCGGATTCTTTACCAGCTGAGCTACCGGGGAAGCCTGGATTAAGGCTAAACACCTAAAAATTGTTACCAAACTGTGGCATAGAATGATTCCTCACCAACACAGCTGAGCACTAAACACCAGCCAATATTTTTGCAATGGCAAATGACTTTACAGTTTTTACCCTATATGACGACTACAACTGTCACTACTGTTGCTGTTACTACTACTTACTGCTTGAGAGAGGGAAGAGTGATGGGGGAGAGAAAGATCAACCCTACCGCAAACCAGCCTGGGTCACCTGTTTTAGAATCAAAGTCCACTGCAAGAGATTATTGGAGTCAAGATCACACCTCTGCATCTTGTTCCACTGAGGCAGAGAAAGTGTCTACTCCAATGTCCGGTGTTGAATTCAATATCTTTCCTCTGATTTTCACCCTATATTGTATTTCTTTAAGTGTTATCATGTCTCAGTGGTTCACTTACATCACAAACTTCGAACCCATCTTTGAATCTTACTTCCCCATTCCCAATCATTACTGGTCTTATATATCTATCTTCTTAGTATCTATTAAATCTATCTTCTTTTTTACATCACCAATCATAATATGATGGAAATACCTATGTGTTTTTAAGGTGTGGCTCTTAGTGAGTGACTTGATGTTAAAGGGTAGGTGGTTCTCACTCAGAACCTAGGGCAAGACAGATAAATTTTGTAGTCTTATTTTGTGAGCAGGTAGATTTATTCTCACAGTCCTTTTCAATGACTGAGATCTGAAAGAGCCTAGCTTTGTGGAGTAGTCTCAGTTTCAAATTCATCTACTGTTCATAATTAAGAACCAAGACTCTTTTAATTACTTAAGTGACCAACAACCTCAGGTTGATAAGGTTAAGAGACCAGGGCTATAACTCTGCTTTCTAAGTTTTTTCTTTTCCTTTTCTCTATTGTCTGTTTTTTCTTGTCTTTTTTATTTAGGGTCTTTCTTTACTTTGTTATGAGAACAGGAATACAATAAAAGGATATGTCTTACATTTTTCCTTTACTGATATCTCATAGCTTTTTAATTGTCTTCTTGTCTTTGCTAAATCCAGTGACAGATTCCATGACAAATGCCACTTGCAGTGGACTGTAATGGCTGTTTGAAGTTCTCTGTAGAAATGGTTCTAAGATCAATTCCAGTGTAATAGAGTTCTGGAGTTGATTGGTGATGTTTGCAGTGGTTGAGGAAATAGGCAGTCTGGGGCAAATGCTGTATGATTGCTGATATGCATCCAGTCCTTTCACTCCAGACCACAAATATCTCTCAGTTTAATCCTTCCCTAGTTTTGATCTGCCATTTGTGATACTGACTCATTTATCTAACTAAAACCAACTTTATCTCAAAGTATAAGGATGTGATATTACCTTACTACAAGACGACTACACCTCATATAAAATGTGGGACAATAGTTCACTTACCCATTTCAGAGAATACTTGTGAAAATCAAATGAGAGAATATGTATAAAAATGCCACACATATTCTGTATTGATAAATTATGACATGCTTTTTTAAAGCACAAAATATATTATTAATCTTTACTTCTAAGAAACAGTACCTAGAACAAAGCTTTGCATACTAGAAATGGACAATAAATGTTTTTTGAATTGAGTTATGTACTCACTTGCTCTATGGAAGTCTTTTCTTGTGATTTTGACCTGGAGAATGAGGGTATGTGTGTGTGTGCAGCACTGGAGGACTATAACTTTAGTAGGTCAAAATCAATAAGTTATCATTTTGAAAAGCCACGCATAACTGATAATGGTTTTTGTCATTTCTCTTTTGCAATATAACCTCTCTTGGGGAAAGGAGCTATGCTTCTTCATATCCAGCAAATTATGTAATAAAATGTCTTATTCTGTAGATATGAGATAAATAATAATTAATATTGGTGAATTAGCCTGATGAAACCTTCTGTAAATAGCATCCCAAAAGACTATGAAATATGACTTGCTCTAAAATTAAAGTAAGGCTGCTAGCTTGTTAATCCTTCACTTTTTCTTTTTTTATGTTGGGGAAAAAATGGTTTTTCAGGACCATTAACCTATTTGGCAGAGTTCCACTCTTATATTTGCCAGCCTTTATACCAGGATTTGTTGTAAAGCCATGCTCATTCTAGCAAGTTTATAGGATTTCTACCAGAACACTCACCTCAGGATTTATGATATAATTTTAACAGTGATTAAAAAAAAACAAAACAACTTTTTAACTCAGTTTCATTGGAGAACATAAAACCACATGCATATTTAAACTGACTAGGACTTGATTCCCTGATATCTCACCAGTTCAAATCGGTTCCGCTTTCTGCATGTTCAAATCACTCATAATGAATCACACTTTATTCATTCATTCAAGCGAGAAGGTTTCAAACCATCTTCATATTTTGCTTCTCCTTAGCCGCTGTACTCAGTCATGTATAAAGTAAGAGTACTCACCTTTACCTCCTGTGTGTCTTTGACTCCCTTCTCTTCAACCCCACTGTCCTTGACCTCAGTCAGGTGATTTTAGGAGACAACAGCCATAGCTTCTCAACTGCTCTCTCTTGCCCTCTCTGCTTTTCAAATTATTGGCCATGCTGTGTTCAACTTACCCTTCAAAAATAATAGTGTCACATTCCTACATAAGAACTCTGACAATCACTGCTCGCAAAATAAATAATGTCTTAAAATCCCCCTAGACATATGAGCCATACATAAACTCTTCTTTCTTCCCTGTGTATTACATATTAATTAAATTTTGCTTTTACTGAGAAGAAACTATGCATCCTAACACTTCACATAATGTATCTAAATTGTTAGATGCTTTTCCATTACTGATGACGTAAGTTTATTAGTTGGGCTGTTGAAAGGATTCTTGGAGAAAAAATATATATATTTATAATTCACATATGTCAGTTTGTTTAAAAAAAAATCGTGAGAAACTAATCTATTCAACTCAAGCTGCAAAAATTTGGGTGTGTGCTCAGTCAGTCATTGTCTGACTCTTTGCATCCCCATGGACTGTGGCCGACCAGGCTCCTCTGTCCATGGAATTCTCCAGGTAAAGAATATTGGAGTGGGTTGCCATTTCCTTCTCCAGGGGATCTTCCTGACCCAGGGATCGAACCCATGTCTCTTGTGTCTCCTGCATTTGCACGTAGATTCTTTACCACTAGTGCCACCTGGGAAGCCCGCTAACATTTATACCATCATATTAATATTAATGAAATACTGAAGCTAACAGTGAAGCACAATAATCATCTTTTCCTGTCAAACTTAGTTTGAGGGCAAATAAAAATTTCCATACCTTTTTCTGAGGGCAGGACAGCACAAGAGTCAGATCTGGAGATAATCCTAACATATATGAGAATTTAGAGACTTACAAACAATGTAACCTTCAAAATGTTATCATGTCTGTAGCTCATTCACCTGTGAAATAGAAATAGCATCTAAATATATAGATTTCTGTGAATTAAATCAGATATCACTAATTAAGCATTTTGTACCATAAACAACATACAGCAGATCTTTGATAGATTCCAATAGTCATGTAGTCATTTTAAGTGAATTTGTATTTCCAATGTCTGGATTGGCATATATAAATAAAAAGTCACAAAATGTGCACTATATTCATATTCCTATATCTATTTCAAATATCTGAGTCATTAAAGACATAACTTACATATTGTCGGATCTAAAATATCTGACAATTTACATTTAAATTCTGACTAAGTCTGGTTGTTTCAAATTTTATACACTGGAATGAATTTGATTCTTGGGAATAATGGGGATTGAAATGCTAGAGAGTAAAAAGATGTCTAAGGGCATTCAAATTTAGTTTTGATTTTGCTTTTGAACTCGTTCCATTCAAAAACAAGTTAAGAGCTTCAAATGTTTATTCACTAGAATGAATAAACATAACAATGGTGATTGTGGGGAATTCCCTGGTAGTCCAGCGGTTAAAGCTCAATGCTTTCATGGCTGGGGTCTGGGTTAAATCCCTAATCCTTTGTCAGGGTAAATCCTGCAAGTCATGTGGTGTAGCCAAAATAAGAGACATTTCTCCAAAGAAGACATACAGATGGTCCAAAAACACATGAAATGATGCCAACATCACTAATTATTAGAGAAATGCAAATCAGTACTATAATGAGGTATCACTTCGCACTAGTCAGTATAGCCATCATAAAAAAATCAACAAGCACTAAATGCTAGAGAGGGTGTGGAGAAAACAGAACCTTCCTATATTGTTGGTGGGAATGTATATTGGTACAACCACTCTGGAGAATAATACAAAGGTTCTCTAAAAGACTAAAAATAGAAAACTACCCAGGAATTCCACTCCTGGGTATAATCTGGAGAAAACTATAATTTGAAAAGATACATGCACTCCAGTGTTCATAGAAGCACTATTTACAATAGTCAGGACATGGAAGCAATTCAATATCCATCATCAGAATAATGGATAAAGATGTGGTACATATATACAATGGAATATTACTCAGCCATAAAAAAGAACAAAGGTTGTCATATTGAGTGAAGTAAGTCAGACACAGAAAGACAAATATCATATGATATTGCTTATATATGGAATCTAAAACAGGTACAAATGAACTTATTTACAAAACAGAAGTAGGGTCACAGATTCAGAAAACAAACTTATGGTTACTAGGGGATAAATGTAAGGGATAAATTGGGAGATTGGGATTGACATATCCACATTTCTATATATAAAATAGATAACTAATAAGAACCTGCTGTATAGCACAGGGAACTCTACTCAGTACTCTTTAATGGCCTAAATGAGAAAAGAATCTAAAAAGTGGTGCTATATATATATATATATATATATACACATACATATATGTTTAACTGAATCACTTTGCAGTATACCTGAAACTAATACAACATTGTATTATCAACTATACTCCAATAAATTTTTTAAGAAGTTGATTGTAGTAACATGTATCATGTTTACAGATTAAAAGGTATATTTGTTACAGCAAATACCATCTTTACTTTTGTTGACACATTTGTAACTGATTGAAATATATACACATGAATGATAGAGATGAAGATCAAGATAGAGTTTTCTAGAGAAAAACTGAATCAGTGTACATAGCTTTCATGTAGGATTACAATGTGTTTCCTAATATTTCATTCTAGAATTCACTTACTCTACCAAACTGGAGCCTTCACCCTTATATGGACAAAACCCAACCTATCATGGTTATCATATGACAAGAAAAGCAAATCACAATATCACTTCAGGACCCACAGGGTACTGAATTAATAAGTCACTGACCTCTCCTTGGCAGGAAGAAGTAAGAAAGTATGGGAAAGATGAAGGTGTCCTGTCTAAGTTTTTCCCTCGTGGAAGCAGAATGGAAATTCTACCTTCTTATGCAGATATATTGTTGTTCAGTTGCTCAGTTGTGCCCAACTCTTTGTGATCCCATGGACTACAGCACACCAGGCCTCCCTGTTGCTCACTATCTCCCAAAGTTTGCCCAAGTTCATGTCCATTGAGTTGGTGATGCTATCCAACCATATATGCAATATAATTAGCGGTGAATAAGTGTTTGCCTGTAGTAATCTCTAAGATATTATGTGTATATCAGCAGAAAGTGAAGAGGAACTAAAAAGCCTCTTGATGACAGTGAAAATGGACAGTGAAACAGTTGGCTTAAAGCTCAACATTCAGAAAACGAAGATCATGGCATCTGGTCCCATCACTTCATGGCAAATAGATGGGGAAACAGTGGAAACAGTGGCAGACTTTAGTTTTGGGGGCTCCAAAATCACTGCAGATGGTGACTGCAACCATGAAATTAAAAGACGCTTACTCCTTGGAAGGAAAATTATGACCAACCTAGATGGCATATTCAAAAGCAGAGACACTACTTTGCCAACAAAGGTGCATTTAGTCAAGGCTGTGGTTTTTCCAGTAGTCATGTATGGATGTGAGAGTTGGACTGTGAAGAAAGCTGAGCACCAAAGAATTGATGCTTTTGAACTGTGGTGTTGGAGAAGACTCTTGAGAGTCCCTTGGACTGCAAGGAGATCCAATCAGTCCATTCTAAAGGAGATCAGTCCTGGGTTTTCTTTGGAAGGAATGATGCTAAAACTGAAAGTCCAGTACTTTGGCCACCTCATGCTAAGAGTTGACTCATTGGAAAAGACTCTGATGCTGGGAGGGGTTGGGGGCAGGAGGAGAAGGGGACGACCCAGGATGAGATGGCTGAATGGCATCACAGACTCGATGGGCGTGAGTCTGAGTGAACTCCGGGATTTGGTGATGGACAGGGAGGCCTGGCGTGCTGCAATTCATGGGGTCGCAAAGAGTCAGACACGACTAAGCAACTGAACTGAAATGAACTGAACTGAACTGAGATTCAGAAAGGATGTCTTTTTTAGTAATAACAATATTTTATGATTAGAGCCAGTTACTAACACCAAACAAATCCATATGACCAATTACTTACTCTGTCATACAACACTAATTATGAAACAAAACAGGGAAACAGGAGTTTCACAAATGCTTTGAGGCTCTTATAGTACAATGACTCTGTGCTCACTATAATGTTAAGAAAATTAACACATATTTGTATGTATGTGTATGTACATGTGCACTCAGGCATGTCCAACTCTTTGTGACCCCATAGACCGCAGCCCACCAGGCTCTTCTGTCTGTGGATTGTTTTCCAGGCAAGAATACTGGGGTGGGTTGCCATTTCCACCTCCAGGGGATCTTCTTGACCCAGTGATTGAAAATCTCTTGTGTCCCCTGCATTAGCAGGTGGATTCCTTACCACTGGAGCCACCTTAAGTTTGCCCAAAAAAATAATAGCACTTTAGGCAATTCATAATCATGGTTTGCTCCCAGGCCAAATATATCCATTCAAAGCACATCAATTCATGTTTGTAGAAGTTGAAGAAATAGCATGAACATTGCCATCATCCCAAGAAAAAAGAGAGAGGAGATCAGAGGGAGGGGATAAAGAGGTCTGGTGAGCTGTCCTTAAAGAGGGGTGAGAACACCTGCCTTGTGTGCAGAGTGGGTTTCTCATAAGTGCTGACACAGGCAGACACTCCAGGGATCAGGGGGAATTGGTGATCTAGTAAAATACAGTCTTTAGCTAAAGGTCAAATGAAATTGTACTGGGAACCTTGGGGATACTTTAAAGTGGGAGCTAAAGACGGGGGCTGCTCATTAGAGCTTGTGCTTAAGTACCAGTTTCACTTTATCAGGGAAATTGTTCATTTGTGTGAAAATGTGACCTCTGTCAGCGTGCCAAGCAGGCTGGGCCCAGGGGTGATCTCAGGCTCACGTGCACTGACAGAAGTTAAAGCTACCCGGGGACTACTTTCAAAGGACGTTGCCAAGGTTAGCAGACCCAAAATCTGAACTTCCTCTTCTTTCTTTCCATTTATATCTGTTTGTAAAGTTCAAATAGTTCTCTCTTTTTTTCCCCCCCCCAAAAAAAGAAAGCGCTTCAAATGCAATAAAATGATAAAAGATTCCAAGGGGAGGCAGCTATTAAAAGAGAAAGTGAAATAAAAATGTTTCATTTAGGAAGCCTGGTTATTTAGGGAAATAGAAGTCAGATACCTTGGTAACAATTACCATATTTCTTAACCTAGATTAGAGTTAGCCTTAAAATTTTATGATCCTATCACCCTTTAACCAGAGCTAAGTATTACTGCTGATGCATTAATGAAGAAAAAGAGGAAAGAGGCTTTTCCACAGGATGTTTGCTATCCAAAGAAGCTAGTAATTCAGAATTCTTTTAATTCTCCAAATATATGGACCCACATATATTAAGATACAAAGAAAAGGAATGATGGGCAATGATTTAATGGTATGAATATATAATGATTAAAGAAAATTTGAATTTTAAAAATCTACATAAAGTATCTACCAAGATTAGGTACTTTAAGATTTTAATTTTTATTTCATATCTTTATATGTAATTATTTAGTTTTTTAAATATATCTACCTGCTTATTATGAGTCTCCCCTTACTAGCATATATTTGTCCAGAGATAATGGATTTTATCTTATTATTTGCTGTATTCCTGACATCTAGAAAAGCACCTGACATATTTGTTTGCACTGTTTCTAAATAATACCTATTTGTACTACTTTTTCTTTACTGAGTAAATACATGACAGATATGCTCATATATATGATCTTTTTAATATTCACATGAATTAGTTACTTAAAAATAATGATATTAATGTTTACTCTAATAGCTAATAAGTGGTTAAAAATGTAACTATGATTTCTAATTGTATAGACTTCTCATGTATCACATAGAGGGTATGTTTATTTGTAATAGAGTGTTTTGTTTACATTGTTAGTATATAGCTCTGAACAATTTTCCTAGCATAATTAAAATTACTTCAAGTTAAGCACTTTATTGAGAGCTTTGCATACAATTAATTAATTTATATATATGTGAGAAGGCAAGGCTATTTTAGTCTGAATCAGAAGAAATCTTCAGTACTCCACTATTTTTAACCTGCATAAACAGCAATTTCATTTGGTTCAGTCAAATATGATTTCCATGTTACAAGGAGTAATTGAGGTTTAGAGAAATTAAATGAATTGTACAAGGCCAATACCAGTAAGCAATATACTTAAGATCTGAACTTATATTTAATTATAAATGCATTTTCCCTCTCTTGCTTCTCAAATGTGACTTTGGTAGTGAAACTCAAGAGTACTGAAGTCAGGGATAAACACCACACAGTAGTTTGGACATGGAACTAGATAAGCGCAAGGCAAAAATTACATGAATTGTTAACAAGAGGCTCTGGAAAATTTTTACACTATGTAGGATGACTTTCTGCTAAAGGTACAATACTACAAAAAGGTAGGAAGCAGAGTCCATTTGCTCCCAGAGCCCACTCCCTTATGCTACTGTTGGAGTAAGTGCTCACAATGAGATTTGCCACTGATCAATACAACTGAACAATCTACTGAGAACAAGAAAAAGGTTATTTTCTTTGAAGGAAAGAAATTTACATGTCATCAATGTCATCAAAATGCAATGATTTGCTTCAGATAGAGTGTATGCGTGCTTGCTAAGTCACCAGCCATGTCCGACTGTGGCCCAACTCTGTAGGGCTCTTCTGTTCACGGGATTCTCCAGACAAGAATACTGGAGTGGGTTGCCATGCCCTCCTCCAGGGGATCTTCCCAACCCAGGGATGGAACCCTGGTCTCCTGAGTGTCCTGCATTGCAGGTGATTCTTTACCACTGAGCCACCGAGGAAGCCCCCCTGTTAAATATCAACATATCAATATTTTCCTATACTTCAGAAACGAATACTAATTTATGTGGAATATACTCAAGTAAAATATACATTTTTTTGAAAATTAATAAAGTTTTTTTTCCCAATGACTTTCTAGACCCTGGGATGGACTGGCTCAGCTTGAGGCCTATGCTCACCCCTACTATACCCAGACAGGTGGGTGGGTTACGAAGATGCCAAACTTCCGCCAGGAACACATGATACAAGTGGAGAGTGGGGACAACTCCAAAAGGAAGAGAAATATTATCTAGAAGTATGGAGGGCAGTTGGGTGGACCTTAATAATGGCTCACTATTATCATCACATTCTAAAACTTTGATTTAAAACAATATTATGTACGTAAAATTAATATCATGTACTAGCCAGGAGATTCTATCTGAATAGAATTTGAATTTCCTTCTTCTTTTCTTTTTGTTTTTAACCATTATTAACCCAGACAACCAATAAATTGCTGACTAATCATCTTAAAAGCACAAAATAGAATCTAAAAAAATAGAGAGGCAGAGCAAAAAAAAAAAAAAAATTACTTCCTATATGCATTACTTTGTTTCTTAACATCAAATTTATAGTTGCTACATTTCTATATAATATAGCATTAAAATGAAAGTATTTCTGAAAACTTTCACTATCTAGAAGGTAATATTTAACTTCTGATTATAATTTAGAAATGAAATTTTCAAACAACTTTTTTAATTTAGGCAGCAAATGATAAAGATTCAAAAACACAAAGTATTCAAATATATATTTTTTAAATGAGAATAGTACAAATAATTCAGTGACTCAGTGTTATTTATATAAGTAATTATCTCAATTGACTTTCAATGAAATGCATTCCTTTTCAATTAGAATTCTGAGTGGGATCACATAAATTATTTAGTGAACTGATTATCAAGCTTATAGTCCTCAAATACCACTTTCTGAGTGGCTTCATTTTCCTAAAATAACATGTATTCTCTACAGACATAAAAACATGAAAACGACTTTGACTTCTAAAGAGGTTTTGTTTTTTTTTTTTTAATTTCGTTTTACCTTGAATTCTCATTGAGTGAGCAAAAGATTATGTGAAAGAAACTTAAATTTGGATGAGACCTTACACTTAGTTGATTTCTATTCTGCTACTCAAACTCCTGGGCTTCACAGGTGGCACTAGTGATAAAGAATCCACAGGCAACGCAGAAGACCGAGGTTTTATCCCTGGGTCGGGAAGACCCCCTGGAGGAGGACATGGCAACCTACTCCAGTATTTTTGCCTGGAGAATCCCCATGGATAGAGGAGCCTGGCGGGCTACAGTCTTTAGGGTCGCAATGAGTTGGACACTACTGAAGTGACTGAGAACACATGCACACATGCAGACTCCTTTTATATTTTATTAAAGCAGTTAGAAAACAATTCCCATGCAGCACTCACACTTCATACTAGCACCCCATTCACTTTCCAGGGTGTTTTATCAAGAAGTAATAAGGAGAGCAGAAATTGTGTTTGCTTTTGAATAGGATATAATGTGACTGGGGATAACTTCTATAATCTTCGAAAGAGATAGATGGAAGAGTTGTTTTGTTCTGTTCTCCCTTAAGGAAGAGAAAAAGTTAAAGTCATGCTGAACATTAAGATCTGAAATAGGTAAGCAAGAAGCAGCCAAGATGCAGCGCTTCCCTGCCACAGCCAGCTGGAGCTAATTGTGTTAGTTATGATAATACTGCCCTCCAGAGGAACTTTGCAGGAATTTGAAAGGCATAGGGAAAATGAACGGATATGAAAATGATGAATTTAAATACACACTTGTATTAAGTTAACATATGAATCCTACCCAGATAATTAAAATATATGTTATTTTAAGGTAAGTTTAATTCCAGGAACAAATAAAGGACTGAGATTAGGAATCTAAATTTGTGATACCATTGTTACTTTTCCTCTGTGGTATTTCTTTCGGCAATTCTTTAGAATTTAGTGTAAGTAGAGCTATATTCTTAAGTTAGTATCACTGAAATGAGGCAAAATTATAAACAAGCATTATTAATCATTGAAAACAAACTGAAATGGGGGACTTTAAAGCACTAGGTTATATAGATAGTAAGCCCCACTTAACATCACAAAATGTTAACAAGTTAAAAACAGGTAATAAGTACAGGAAATGAAAAATAAGGTGCCTTATTTTTGTCATTTAAATATTTATACTTTCTTAATTTTATAGAATGCATGATGATTATTTCACATGATTTATTGTCATTATCATCAAAATTGCTTTCACTATTTTAACATGCTAGGCACTGAGGCAAATGCAGGGTAAAGGGAATTCATATTTAATGATTTCACTGCTTTTTACCTCACTCACCATTGTCAGCCACCACCATAATTATTTTCTGAATTTGAAAACTTGGAGGAAAAGACAAATCAGAAAGCAAATTCCTTTCAGTAATTTACTAAAATAGCTATAAAAGAGTTGAAATTTTTCTCTTAAAATTTAATACCAGAAACCACAAAAAGAAGAAAAGGAGAATAAAACAAAAATAAGAACAAAGCACAAGGACAACAGAAAGAAAACACTAAGAAACATGGTAGATAAACCCAACTATGTCAATAATTACATAGAATATCAATGATCTAATGAAAGTCACTCTGTCGTATCCAACTCCTGCAACCCCATGGACTGCACAGTCCATGGAATTCTCCAGGCCAGAATACTGGAGTGGGTAGCCTTTCCCTTCTCCAGGGGATCTTCCCAACCAGGGATCAAATCCAGGTCTCCTGCATTGCAGGCAGATTCTTTACCAGCTGAGCCACCAGGGAAGCCCAGTGATCTAAATGCACCAATTAAAAGACAGATTATCTGAGTGAATCAGAAAACAAGACACAGTGTATGTTATCGACAGGAAATTCACTTTAAGTATAAACACGCATATTAAAAGTAAATGGATTTGTAATGTCACTACATTATTTATGCACATGTGCGTGTGCTCAACCACTTCAGTCCTGTCCAACTCTGGAACCCCATGGACTGTAGCCCACCAGGCTCCTCTGTCCATGGGGTTTCTCCAGGCAAGAACAATGGAGTGGGTTGCCATGCCCTCCTCCATGGGATCTTCCCAACCCAGGGATCGAATCCAGGTCTCTTGTGTCTCCCGCATTGTCAGGCCAGTTCTTTACTACTAGTGCCACCGGGGAAGCCCTCTATATGCACGTCAGTTCAGTTCAGTCCCTCAGTCGTGTCCACTCTTTGCGACCCCATGGGGCGCAGCACGCCAGGCCTCCCTGTCCATTGTCTTATTTGTTAAACCCTGTTCAAACAGCATATCTTTTAAGTTCCTGTCATGTATAACAATTCTGGAGACCTAGAGGGTTAAATTTATCTTATACTGCTCTTACTTTTGAAATTATATTAGCCAGTCTTGTTCCTTTGCCCATCCCAATGATATATAGAAGAGCTTATCAAGTTTCATGAAAGAATATGTTGAGATTTTAAATAAGCATCACACTCACTTAATAGTTTAATTCGAGGAGGACTGTTATCTTTAAGATACTGAATGTTTACATCCATGACAGTGATAAGGCCCCAGTTACTATGTGCTGTTTTATGTTCTTCAGTACTAACTGCTTTCTCTGTAAAGATTCCATCTTTTGTTACATTTGCTCCTATGTGTATTACTAGGGACAGAGTAAATGGACAAAGTGGGTGATTAAATAGTTAATCTCACTAGGAGACTGCAAGTAAAAACATATTGCTATATTTTTATAGCTATACATACATTTTTTAAGCTATATTCAATAGGCTAATGATCACTTAAGAAAATGGCTTTGCTTAACCACAAAACCTAGCAGGCTTGATTAGCAACAAAACCATGCAACAGAAGCATGGGACATGTCCCAAAACATTCAGACAATGGTGGCATGAGAGCCACATCCTGCCCAGTGAGCTTGGTAAGTTATTGGTCCCTAGCATGTGCTCTTTGCACACATAAAGGCTTTTAAAAAATATACAAATGTGGATCCCTTCTTAGCAAAGGGAAAGACCCTTTTGAGCATACATTTGACAGTGCAGTCTGCTCCAGCCATCAAACACAAAATTCAAAGAACTACTGATGGTCCTCAGATCCCTATGAATGACTTGTTACAATTGGCTTATTTGGTTTTCAATAATAGGGATATGGCCGAAAAGGTAGAATGAACACAGAGAGATAAACAAAAAACCCAGATGATGACAAAGTCTTTGTCCACTCAGAGACCACCAAAGAGGCCAGGCTTTCTGGACCAGTTTGGCCATGGTACACCACAAGGCCCATGGGTACCCAGGCAAAATCAGTGTACCCTGTGTAGACAGAAGCGACACTGGAGTAAAGATTGTGATTGATACTCCCTTTGCAAACAGCCAGGACATTGGCAGAAGGAATGGCCCAGATGCCAGCGTGGCAGGGGCCCCTCTGCCTTTGATGGTTTCACAATCTAAAGACTGATGGGGCCCAATGCCTAATGGCTCTGCCTTAGAGATGCCACCAACATAACTAATGCCAAACCTCAGGTGGTCATTGAAGTGGCAGACCACTTGATAAAATTTCTCATAGACACTGGTGCAGCCTTCTCAGTCGTAACCGAAAAGGTTGAAAACCTTAAAGACTGTAAGAAATAGGTAATAGGAATCAGTATCATTTCAGTCACTCAGTCGTGTCTGACTCTTTGCAACCCCATGAATCACAGCACGCCAGGCCTCCCTGTCTATCACCAACTCCCAGAGTTCACTCAGACTAACATCCATCGAGTCAGTGATGCCATCCAGCCATCTCATCCTCTATCGTCCCCTTCTCCTCCTGCCCCCAATCTCTCCCAACATCAGAGTCTTTTCCAATGAGTCAACTCTTTGCATGAGGTGGCCAAAGTACTGGAGTTTCAGCTTTAGCACCATTCCTTCCAAAGAAATCCCAGGATTGACCTCCTTCAGAATGGACTGGTTGGATCTCCTTGCAGTCCATGGGACTCTCAAGAGTCTTCAACACCACAGTTCAAAAGCATCAATTGTTCACCACTCAGCTTTCTTCACAGTCCAACTCTCACATCCATACATGACCACAGGAAAAACCATAGCCTTGACTAGATGGACCTTTGTTGGCAATGTCTCTTGCTTTTGAATATTCTATCTAGGTTGGTCATAACTTTTCTTCCAAGGAGTAAGTGTCTTTTAATTTCATGGCTGCAATCACCATCTGTAGTGATTTTGGAGCCCCCCAAAATAAAGTCTGACACTGTTTCCAGTGTTTCTCCATCTGTTTCCCATGAAGTGATGGGACCAGATGCCATGATCTTCGTTTTCTAAATGTTCAGCTTTAAGCCAACCTTTTCACTCTCCCCTTTCACTTTCATCAAGAGGCTTTTGAGTTCCTCTTCACTTTCTGCCATAAGGGTGGTGTCATCTGCATATCTGAGGTTATTGATATTTCTCCCGGCAATTTGATTCCAGCTTTTGTTTCTTCCAGTCCAGCATTTCTCATGATGTACTCTGCATAGAAGTTAAATAAGCAAGATGACAATATACAGCCTTGACGTACTCCTCTTCCTATTTGGAACCAGTCTGTTGTTCCATGTCCAGTTCTCACTGTTGCTTCCTGACCTGCATACAGATTTCTCAAGAGGCAGGTTAGGTGGTCTGGTATTCCCATCTCTCAGAATTTTCCACAGTTTCTTGTGATCCACACAGTCAAAGGCTTTGGCATAGTCAGTAAAGCAGAAATAGATGTTTTTCTGGAACTCTCTTGCTTTTTTCATGATCCAGCAGATGTTGGCAATTTGATCTCTGGTTCCTCTGCCTTATCGAAAACCAGCTTGAACATCAGGAATTTCGCAGTTCACGTATTGCTGAAGTCTGGCTTGGATAATTTTGAGCATTACTTTACTAGCATGTGAGATGAGTGCAATTGTGCGGTAGTTTGAGCATTCTTTGGCATTGCCTTTCTTTGGGACTGGAATGAAAACTGACCTTTTCCAGTCCTGTGACCACTGCTGAGTTTTCCAAATTGGCTGGCATATTGAGTGCAGCACTTTCACAGCATCATCTTTTAGCATTTGAAATAGCTCTACTGGAATTCCATCACCTCCACTAGCTTTGTTCATAGTGACACTTTCTAAGGCCCACTTGACTTCACATTCCAGGATGTCTGCCTCTAGATGAGTGATCACACCATCATGATTATCCAGGTCGTGAAGATCTTTTTTGTACAGTTCTTCCGTGTGTTCTTGCCACCTCTTCTTAATGTCTTTTGCTTCTGTTAGGTCCATACTATTTCTATCCTTTATCGAGCCCATCTTTGCATGAAATGTTCCCCTGGTATCTCTAATTTTCTTGAAGAGATCTCTAGTCTTTCCCATTCTGTTGTTTTCCTCGATTTCTTTGCATTGATCACTGAAGAAGGCTTTCTTATCTCTTCTTGCTATTCTTTGGAACTCTGCATTCAGATGCTTATATCTTTCCTTTTCTCCTTTGCTTTTCACTTCTCTTCCTTTCACAGCTATTTGTAAGGCCTCCTCAGACAGCCATTTTGCTTTTATGCATTTCTTTTCCATGGGGTTGGTCTTGATCCCTGTCTCCTGTACAATGTCGTGAACCTCTGTTCATAGTTCATCAGGCACTCTATCTATCAGATCTAGTCCCTTAAATCTATTTCTCATTTCCACTGTATAATCATAAGAGATTTGATTTAGGTCATACCTGAATGGTCTAGTGGTTTTCCCTACTTTCTTTCAATTTAAGTCTGAATTTGGTAATAAGGAGTTCATGATCTGAGCCACAGTCAGCTCCTGGTCTTGTTCTTGTTGACTGTATAGAGCTTCTCCATCTTTGGCTGCAAAGAATATAATCAATCTGATTTCGGTATTGACCATCTGGGTGATGTCCATGTGTAGAATCTTCTCTTGTGTTGTTGGAAGAGGGTGTTTGCTATGACCAGTGCATTTTCTTGGCAAAACTCTATTAGTCTTTGCCCTGCTTCATTCCACATTCCAAGGCCAAATTTGTCTGTTGCTCCAGGTGTTTCTTGACTTTCTACTTTTGCATTCCAGTCCCCTATAATGAAAAGGACATCTCTTTTGGGTGTTAGTTCTAAAAGGCCTTGTAGGTCTTCATAGAACCATTCAACTTCAGCTTCTTCAGCATTACTGGTTGGGGCATAGACTTGGATTACCGTGATACTGAATGGTTTGCCTGGGAAACGAACAGAGATCATTCTGTCGTTTTTGAGATTGCATCCAAGTACTGCATTTCAGACTCTTTTGTTGACCATGATGGCTACTCCATTTCTTCCAAGGAATTCCTGCCTGCAGTAGTAGATATAATGGTCATCTGAGTTGGGTGCATAGATATTTACAATTCTTATGCCTTCCTCTTGGATTGATCCCTTGATCATTATGTAGTGTCCTTCCTTATCTCTTGTAATCTTCTTTATTTTAAGGTCTTTTGGGTCTGATATGAGAATTACTACTCCAGGTTTCTTTTGCTTCTCATTTGCATGAAATATGTTTTTCCATCCTCTCACTTTCAGTCTATATGTGTCTTGAGGTCTGAAGTGAGTGTCTTGTAGACAGCATACATATGGGTCTTGATTTTATATCTATTCAGCCAGTCTGTGTCTTTTGGTTGGAGCACTTAATCATTTACATTTAAAGTAATTATTCATATATATGTTCCTATTGCCATTTTCTAATTGTTTGGAGTTGATTTTGTATATCTTTTTTCTATTGCTGTATTTCATGACTATAGAAGTCTGTTTAACATTTGTTGTAAAGCTGGTTTGGTGGTATTGAATTCTCTTAACTTTTGCCTGTCTGAAAAGCTTTGAATTCCTACATCAATTCTGAATGAGAACCTTGCCAGCTACAGTAATATTGGTTGTAGGTTTTTCTCTTTCAGTACTTTAATATACCCTGCCATTCCCTTCTGGCTGCAGAGTTTCTGCTGAAAGATCAGCTGTTAAGCATATGGGGTTTCCCTTGTGTGTTACTTGTTGCTTCTCCCTTGCTACTTTTAATTTTATTTCTTTGTGTTTAGTCTTTGTCAGTTTGGTTAGTATATGTCTTGTCATGTTTCTCCTTGGGCTTATCCTGTATGGGACTCTTTGTGCCTCTTGGACTTCATTGGCTATTTTTTCCATGTTGGGTAAATTTTAAACTATAATCTCTTCAAAAATTTTCTCATATACTTTCTTTCTCTCTTCTTCTTCTGGGACCCCTATAATTCAAATGTTGGTGCATTTGATATGGTCCCAGAGGTCTTTGAGACTGTCCTCAGCTTTTTTCATTCTTTTTACTTTATTCTGCTCTTCAGAAGTTATTTCCACCATTTTATCTTCCAGCTCACTGATTCATTCTTCTGCTTAAGATATTCTGCTACTGATTCCTACTAGAATATTTTTAATTTCAGTAATTGTGTTGTTTGCCTCTGTATGGTTATTCTTTCATTCTTCTAGGTCTTTGTTAACTGATTCTTGTATTTTCTCCATTTTGTTTTCAAGGTTTTTGATCATCTTTACTATCATTATTTTGAATTCTCTTACAGGTAATTTTCCTATTTCCTCTTCACTTATTTGGACTTCTGTGTTTCTAGTTTTCTCCTTTTTTAGTGCAGTATTTCTCTGCCTTTTCAGTTTTTTTTTTAAGTTATTGTGTTTGAGGTCTCCTTTTACCAGGCTTCAATGAAAGTTGAATTCTTTCCTTGAAGAAGGTTGAATCTTTCTTCCTTTTGATTTCTGCCCTCCAAAGGTTGGTCCAGTGGTTTGTGTGAGCTTTGTATAGGGTGAGATTTGTGCTGTTTTTGTTTGTTTTTCCTCTGATGGGCAAGGCTGAGTGAGATGGTACTCCTGTCTGCTGATGATTTGGTTTGTATTTTTGTTTTGTTTATTGTTTAGATGAGGTGTCCTGCACAGTGCTACTGGTGGTTGGGTGATGCCAGATCTTGTGTTCAAGTGGTTTCCTTTTTGTGAGTCCTCCAGGACACTCTCTAGGGTTAGCACTCTGGGAATCTAGAGTCTTGGAGTCAGTGCTCCCACTCCAAAGGTTCAGGGTTCGATCTCTGGTCAGGAACGGATATTCCACAAGTGATTTGTTATGGCTTTAAGGGAGGGTAAAACAAATATTAAAAAAAAAAAAAACAAAACAAGAAGCCAAAGATGAGCCCCATATCAATGGCAATTACAAAATCAGGCAAATAATAATTATGTATGGCTGTGGCAAGGACTGTCTGATTCTCATTCCATTTAGGCTGCCAGAGATCAGTTGTTTCACTCTCAGCCTTAAATGTTTCTCCTCTGACTCAGACAAGTGCCCTTATGTAGGGATCAAATTCCTGCATCAATTCCGTACCCACCGAGGGCAGGTCCAGTCCTACTAACACTCCTGTTTTTCCCCCTAGTTCCTTTGTCCTACTGAGTTTTGCATGGTTCTATATATTCTTTTCCACTGGTCAAGTACTCCTTCCTGCTCTCAGCTGATGTTCTGCATGTACTTCTGTGTTTAAAGGTGTATTCCTGATGTATCCATGGAGAGTGATGTATTCCACATCCGCCTACTCCTCTGCCACTTGTTCTCCCGGCTTCCATTTTTCTTATACTAATACAGATATCACAGTTTTCTTTCACTAAGTATCTGCTGATATATCTTTTATATTATTTAGTTTAAAACTCTCTGTTTTCATTGTTCATATTTTTTGCCTTTTCTGTAATGTAATTACTGTTTATTTTCTCTCTCCCACTAGAAATTGAATTTCATGGTCACGGGAATATTTGTATGTTTTACTCAATGAGGTACTGAAATATCTAGAACAGTGCTAGGCGCATAATAGCATCTCAAAACATACTTGTTAAGCAAATTCCGTGATGTTATTTATAGTTTATATTTAACTGGACATTTTTCCATTTTAATCTAAACCCAGAGTCTCTGTTTCCTTTGTTTTCTTGCTGTTGATGTTCAGTCTCTACTTCATGTCTGGAGTGGGTATCCTAAGGGATCTTCCTAGCCCAGGGATCAAACCTGGGACTCCCGACTGCAGGTAGATTCTTTACCATCTGAGTCACTGGCTTGAATACATATATATATATATATATGTGTGTGTGTGTGTGTGTGTATAAAAGATATGTGTGTACATATATATACATATATACATAATCTGTTTTTTCTGTATTATGTGTACTGTGCATAATTTCTATTTTTATTATATTTTGTCTGTCCTTACAGTATTTTGCCCTATCCTTACAGGTTTTACACTTTATGGCTTTAAGCATTTTAAACACATCAGATTCATTTTATTATTTTCATTTAGTCTTGTTATCTCAAAATTCTGGCTTATTTTTGCTAGCACTGATACTTTGCTCATGACACTTTGTTCATTCACTTGTGTTGTGATTTATTTTAATCTAAAGCTGCTTTGTAGTGAGGATTGTAATTTTTCCCTACTGAATTTCTCCCAGCGTTACATTATAAGTGGGTGGCTCTAGAGCAGTGTTACAGGTTTTCAAGGGTACCTCTGGACCAGGGCAAATATTTTTGCTAATCTCAGACTGAGGACTTTGGCACATAGTTGGTGCCTTTTAATCATACTTTATTTCACCTAAGACATAGACCTCAGATCTTGATTTCTCACAAGGAGACATTTCCCCTAACTAAAAGGGAAAAGTTTTGAACTTCTTTTCTCCCAAGACTAGCAGTCAGAGTATACATCTCATCAGGGAGATTTTTTTTTTTTTTTTTGATGGAGTCAATTCTTATTCCAAGGTCTGTTTAAACTCACGTCCCAAAGTAATCATAGGATCACCATAACTCTAGAGCTTTTAACCCTAGTTTTTGTACCCTCTCAGAGTGTACCACTGGGGGTTTCTGCCTTTTCTAAGAAGTCAGATGAACAATCCATATTATTCAGTACATTCAATTCTTTATAGGAACAAAGGATAGGTTTTTAACTTGATAAAAAGCCCTGAAATGATACTTCTAAATCAATATGTATCTTATAATACACTACAAAAGGAAAAATAAACTGATTATTAATCAGATCTATGAAAGAGATTGGTACAGCTTTATTGTCAACAATGAGAATTTTTAAGAATTATTTTTTAATAAAAAAACCTTACTTATAATCCAATTAGCTCAAAAATGCTATTACTACTTTTTAAAGAAGGTTTCAAAGTATTTTAGGGATAAATTTCCCTAACTAATTTTTTAAATAAATAAAAAATGGAGAAATAGAATTGTACCCTAATGTAATCCCATTTCTAATAACAATATGAAAACAATATGAAGTTACAATAGCTACAATATTTAGGTATAACAAACTCACACTACACTAAATTTCATGCAATTTTTAGTACTCTGAGGGACATGAAAAACTATTTACCCCTTAGTTTTCATAGATTTCATAAATTAAGCAACCAAAATTAAGAAGTTAAGAGTTTAAAAAATCTGAAAGCCTTACTCTAAGTTCAGGAACAAGATAAGTATGTCCCTTCTTATCACTTTTATTCAAAATAGTCCTAGAAGTCCTATTCAGAGCAATTAGACAAGAAAAATGAATTGGGATTATATGAAAAGACTATACCAAAAACTGTTAGAACTAATAAACAAAATAGGTAGTTTAGCAGAATACAATATCAATATACAAAAACCAGTTGTCTTTCTATACAGCAAAAACTATCAAGAAGATAAAAAGCAACCTGTTTATAATAACATCAAAAAGAACAAAATATTTAGGAAAATATTTAATCAAGAAGGCAAAAGATCTAACACAATAAGACACTGATGAACAAACTGAAGAAAGCATAAATAAATGGAAAGATATTCCATTCTCATGGACTGGAAGAATTAATACTGTTAAAATGACCATACTATCAAAGCAATCTAGAGATTTAATGTGATTCCGATCAAAATTTTGATGTTCTTTTTTACAGAAATTGAACAAAAAGTCTAAAATCTATGTGGAATCATGAAAGGCCCTACATAGCTAAGCAATCTTGGAAAGAAAATAAAAGCTGGAGGTATCACACATCCTGGTATCAAAATATATTACAAAGGTGTAATAATCAAAACAATATGACACTGTTATAAAAACAGACAGAGATCCATAGAACAGAGAGCACAGAAATAAACCCACACATACATGGTCAATTAATTTACAACAAAGAAGCCAAGAATACACAATGGTTTGGGGAAAACTGGACAAAAGACAGGATAAGAAATGTCGGTGAGGATATGGATAAAAGGAAATCTTTGTGCATTGTTGGTGAGAATGGAAGTTGGTACAGCCACTATAGAAAATAGTATGGAAGTTCCTCAAAAAATTAAAAATAGAAATACCATATGATTCAGCAATCCCACTTCTGGCTATATATCCAAAAGAAATGAAAATAAAATCTCAAGGAGATATATACACTCTCATGTTTACTAAAGCATTATTCACGATAGCCAAGACATGGAAAACAACATTCATGTCCATCAATGGAGAATAGAGAAAGAAGGCATGGTTTACATATATAGATATGTATTACACATGTATATTATACATAATGTATATACATATATATAATAAAATATTATTCAGCTGTGAATAAGCACATTCTGTCATTTGTCACAAGACAGATGAACATTGAGGGCATTATGCTAAATGAAACAAGTTAGTCAGAAGAAGATAAATACTGTATGATATTACTTGCATGTGGAATTTAAAAAATCTGAACTCACAAAAACAGACAGCAGAGTGGTGGTTACTAGGTTCTGGGTAGGGGGAGGACAAGGGAATGGGAGATACTGATCATATGGTGCACACCTCTGATCATAAGATACATGTGTTCTAGAAATCTAATATATAGCAAGTCATGATAGTTATTAACTATACTACTGTACTATATACTTAAAAGTAGCTAAGAGAGTAAATCTCAAATGTTCTAACCACAGAAAACAAAGAACAATTAGGTAACACGATGCACATTTTAGCTAACCCTAGGCGGTAATCCGGAGAAGGCAATGGCAACCCACTCCAGTACTCTTGCCTGGAAAATCCCATGGACAGAGGAGCCTGGTGGGCTGCAGTCCACGGAGTCGCTAAGAGTTGGGCACGACTGAGCAACTTCACTTTCACTTTTCACTTTCATGCATTGGAGAAGGAAATGGCAACCCACTCCAGTGTTCTTGCCTGAAGAATCCCAGGGACGGGGGAGCCTGGTGGGCTGCCATCTATGGGGTCGCACAGAGTCAGACATGACTGAAGCGACTTAGCAGCAGCAGCAGCAGGCGGTAATCATTTTGCAGTTTCAGTTCTGTACAACTCAGTCACTCAGTTGTGTCTGACTCTTTGTGACCCCATGGACTGCAGCATGCCAGGCCTCCCTGTCCATCACCAACTCCCAGAGTTTACTCAAACTCATGTCCATCGCATTGGTGATGCCACCCAGCTATCTCATCCTCTGTTATCCCCTTCTCTTCCTGCCTTCAATCTTTCCTAGCATTAGGGTCTTTTCCAGTGAGTCAGTCCTTCGCATCACGTGGCCAAAGTATTAGCGTTTCAGCTTCAGCATTAGTCCTTCCAATGAATATTCAGGACTGATTTCTCTATGGATGGACTGGTTGGATCTCCTTGCAGTCCAAGGGACTCTCAAGAGTCTTCTCCAACACCACAGTTCAAAAGCATCAATTCTTCGGCGCTCAGCTTTCTTTATAGCCCAACTCTCACATCCATACATGACTTCAGGAAAAACCATAGCTTTGATTAGACGGATCTTTGTTGGCAAAGTAATGTCTCTGCTTTTTAATATGCTATATACGTTGGTCACAACTTTTCTTCCAAGTGTCTTTTAGTATATATGTATTAAATCAACATGTGGCCTACCTTAACTCTGCCCGAAGTTACATGTCAGCTACATCTCAATCTGGCTGAAAAAAAGAACTTCTGAGAAAATTAATACATATATATATTTTAAATAGTTCTCAATTATGATTTCTAATATGATGTCTTTATTACACATATACATACATATATATAAACTATATGAATAAAAGCTATTCAGTAGTTCTTAAGACGATAAAATATTATTGGGAGCAAAAAGTTTTGAGAATTAATTCATTAGACTGAACTCTATTTTTTAAAAGACAGTGAATCTAGTAATTTCCTTGTAGGGAAGAAATATAAGCACAAAGCTACAACACACACTTTTAATTCCAATTCCATTAAATTATCAATGAAACTTTTAGATTTTATATGGGTGACAGAAAAAGAGAGTGAGAATCTCAAAGAATAATAAAATTTTTTTTTTTAATTTATAAAAGTCCTTTTGTAGCCTTGAGCCCCTGTTCAGGCCTTGGAATTTATTGAAAAAGGGAGCATTAAATAGCTAGATTGTTACTGGCAACTTTTTAATTGTATAAATTAAATGTGTCAACAGTAAGAGTTAACGGAAGAGACTGGAGAAAATTATTTTTGATTGTGGTCATACCAATCATTAAAGGTTCTCAAACAAAGTATGGGAACATGTAATTTTATTTGCACAGCAACTGATAAGATAAAATCAAGGGTGAACAAAACTCCTTTCATAATGTGTAGTGAATCATTAAACACGAAATGAGCTTCTGAGTTCACCCTGTTTGCATTCTAATGAGGCAAGAAATACAATTAAAATAAAGAAGAAATAATAAGGTAAGTAATACTGATGTACATTGTGTTATAAAATATTATCTGTATATGTGGCTCAGCTGGTAAAGAATCTGCCTGCATTGTGGGAGACCTGGGTTCAATTCCTGGGTTGGGAAGATACCCTGGAGAAGGGAAAGGCTACCCACTCCAGTATTCTGCCCTGAATAATTCCATGGACTGTATTTATATGATAGAAATAATTGCAAAAATGATTAATTCATAAATGGCATTAGAATTCCCATAAGCAAAGTTTTTGACAATGTATATTTTTCAAATTTCAGGGATAATTTTCCTGGGTAAAAATAAAACAACATGTGGCAAGAATATTTTGTTTAACCATTTAATTGTTGAGGATTTGGTGTGAAACTCTTCTTTTGGAGACAGGACTCTAAAACCCAGAAAGGTTAAGTGATATGTTCAAGGTCAGTAGTTCATTTCCACTTGATCCAAAGAACCAAGTGGAATTCAAATTCAAAGAAATGAGGTAAAATAGAAACTTTAGAAACACAGATCACTCTAGATACTTTAGTCACAAATAAGAGTGTGCAGTTAAAAAATATTAATAAAAGTGCTTAAGAAACTAGTGGCAAGATAATAAAGTTCTCATTACAGAGCTATCATTTTGGGATTTTTTTTAATCTTGTAGCTTATGAAAGTAGCTTTCATTTTTAATGTCTACACACTTTTCCTACAGTTCTTGCATTTTCAAATAGAATTGAAAATTTGGAAACTCCAAATGTGACACAGACACGGAATCTGTCATTGTAACAATATGTAGACCATATGCCTTAGCTTATTAATGTAATATTTTGAGTCTTTTTAATGCTAGATATTACTATAGACAAAAGAAATATTGAGAAAATTATGACTGAATCCTTGCTTTCAAGATCTTATGTTCAGGAGGAGGAAACAAAGTGACAATTACAGTTCAAGATATCGTGAGCTAGCAATTATGAGTCAAGAGGCTCTACTGTAAGAATTTAGAGTGAAAACAGTGATAGAATATTAGCTGTCAAAGTGATCTTAGTAAATGATAGAATTAAGCAAAATAACTTTATCTGCCAAAGAAAATGTCTGGAAGAAAAAGACATTTCCCCCAAATTCCAGGATACAAAATAAAGAAGAAAACTAACTGCCTACCAGTGTCAATAACACTATAATCAGAGAGCTAATAACAGAATCTAAAAGTATAATAAAAGAAACCTAAGATAATTCTGGGTATCATCAGCTTTTGGTCAAGCCCTTTGTATTAACAGAAGGAGACATTATAGATTCTAATGGTTAGGCAGGATAACAAATTGAGATTCTGCAGGTTCTTGGTGGATTGCTAAAAGAGTATAATAAAACAGAGCACTTGGTAGGCAGAGATTTTACATTACTTTTTGGTGGAACTCAGAGCCTTTTTCATACCTTATTTCTGGGTTTCTGAGAACTACCTTAATCCAGGAAACCCATGAATCATATAATTTTCTCTGATATCTTAAATTATTTTTCTAAAGTGTTTTAAAGTATCAATAAAGTGTTAACCAAGCCAGAGGAGTACTAGGATTTCCAATCATGACTGGGTAAGGTACATCTTTAGCACGGCTCTAATGCCATTAATAGGAGCTGTGGAGAATAGCTAAGAAGACACAGTCTCATCCTCAGGACATTTATTATAGCTTTTCAATACAAACATTAATTTAAAAAACAACGCAGAAATGATGTATGTCAAATTGAGTTACATTCAAAGTATATAAGTGTGTAGTATAGATTAATACATTCTATTGATGGTGTCTGGGAAGAAAAAAGCACAGTATTTTTTTAATACAGCAAGGTAGATTATAATAAAAGATTCATTCTGAAATCAAAGATATGGGTGAGATTCCAAGATTCATAATTTTCCCATATGCTGTCATGGAAGTCCTACATTTCTTCTGGCTCTCAAATTTTTGAACTATAAAAGGAATGTATTTTCATATGCCCAGAGTCTTTCCAGAATTTTTGTATCAAGTGTTAAAAGTATGAGAACTGTACTACATGATATTAATAATTTGGCATCTGAATTTTAAAGTATTCCATTAAGGAAGTAATTGAGCCTCTCCCCCACAAAATAGGGAAAAGCTTATGGAAGAAAAAAGGCATATTTGATAATATATAGCTCAAGTTTCGGGGTATTTATTACTTAACAAGCACAGTACTTAGCAAGTACTTACTTACCAAGGGAACATTTCATGCAAAGATGGGCTCGGTAAAGGACAGAAATGGTCTGGACCTAACAGATGCATAAGATATTAAGAAGAGGTGGCAAGAATACACAGAAGAACTGTACGAAAAAGATCTTCACGACCCAGATAATCATGATGATGTGATCACTAATCTAGAGCCAGACATCTTGGAATGTGAAGTCAAGTGGGCCTTAGAAAGCATGACCATGAACAAAGCTAGTGGAGGTGATGGAATTCCAATTGAGCTATTTCAAATCCTGAAAGATGATGCTGTCAAAGTGCTGCACTCAATATGCCAGCAAATTTGGAAAACTCAGCAGTAGCCACAGGACGGAAAAGGTCAGTTTTCATTCCAATCCCAAAGAAAGGCAATGCCAAAGAATGCTCAAACTACTGCACAATTGCACTCATCTCACACGCTAGTAAAGTAATGCTCAAAATTCTCCAAGCCAGACTTTAGCAATACATGAACTGTGAACTCCCTGATGTTCAAACTGGTTTTCGAAAAGGCAGAGGAACCAGAGATCAAATTGCCAACATCTGCTGGATCATGGAAAAAGCAAGAGAGTTCCAGAAAAACATCAATTTCTGCTTTACTGACTATGCCAAAGCCTTTGACTGTGTGGATCACAATAAACTGTGGAAAATTCTGAAAGAGATGGGAATACCAGACCACCTAACTTACCTTTTCAGAAATCTGTATGCAGGTCAGGAAGCAACAGTGAGAACTGGACATGGAACAACAGACTGGTTCCAAATAGGAAAAGGAGTACGTCAAGGCTGTATATTGTCATCTTGCTTATTTAACTTCTGTGCAGAGTACATCATGAGAAACGCTGGGCTGGAAGAAACACAAGCTGGAATCAAGATTGCCGGGAGAAATATCAATAACCTCAGATATGCAGATGACACCACCCTTATGGCAGAAAGTGAAGAGGAACTAAAAAGCCTCTTGATGAAAGTGAAAGAGGAGAGTGAAAAAGTTGGCTTAAAGCTCAACATTCAGAAAATGAAGATCATGGCCTCTGGTCCCATCACTTCATGGGAAATAGATGGGGAAACAGTAGAAACAGTGTCAGACTTTATTTTGGGGGGGCTCCAAAATCATTGCAGATGGTGACTGCAGCCATGAAATTAAAAGATGCTTACTCCTTGGAAGAAAAGTTATGACCAACCTAAATAGCATATTCAAAAGCACAGACATTACTTTGCCGACTAAGGTCCGCCTAGTCAAGGCTATGGTTTTTCCAGTAGTCATGTACGGATGTGAGAGTTGGACTGTGAAGAAGACTGAGCACTGAAGAATTGATGTGTTTGAACTGTGGTGTTGGAGAAGACTCTTGAGGGTCCCTTGGACTGCAAGGAGATCCAACCAGTCCATTCTGAAGGAGATCAATCCTGGGATTTCTTTGGAGGGAATGGTGCTAAAGCTGAAGCTCCAGTACTTTGGCCACCTCATGCGAAGAGTTGACTCATTGGAAAAGACTCTGATGCTGGGAGAGATTGGGGGCAGGAGGAGAAGGGGACGACCGAGGATGAGATGGCTGGATGGCATCACGGACTCGATGGACGTGGGTCTGGGTGAACTCCGGGAGATGGTGATGGACAGGGAGGTCTGGCGTGCTGCGATTCATGGGGTTGCAAAGAGTCGGACACGACTGAGCGACTGAACTGAACTGAACAAGCACAGTGCTTTATTCTTTATATTTTATTATCACTTACTGCCAATGAATTCACATTTTAACTCAAAGCTAACATCAGAATTTTATACTTTTTGATGCTAGTGTAATATAATTAAACAATGAGAAGAGTCCTACCTCATAGGACTATAAGTGAAAGATTTACTTAAATTTCAATATCATATCATAAAATTGTTGCAGCATTCTGTTACATAACTGATAAATAAAGTGGAGTTCAATTCAGTAATTCATTGTTAGCAATATGACTGTTATGCAGACTGGAATTCTCTAATGGTTGAAACTAGGACATTCTCTCCCTACAGGCTGACCTATATAGAATCCCAAATTATGATTATAATCAATTGTTTGCTTGGCAGACTCTGAAGCAAACAGGAATATTATAATTTGAATCTTTAATGTCAATAGACTAAGGTGATGAGAATCATTTATTTTCATGTTGGAGACTATCGAAAACTTTCCAAATCATGTCACAATGGGCTGATAAAGAAAAATGATATGCTCTATAAAACACACTGGGTACTCAATGATAGTTGCTTCCTCCCTGTAGGATTTCTCACAGCTTTTAATATGCTAGTGTTCATCATTAATGTTCCAGAGGGAAATATCATAAGCCCTATTTTCCCAAAAAGAGTTTTTTTTGGTGGTGGGGTATGAACTCTGATATCTCCCAGAAATAGAGATCCAGGAAACCCAGGTTCAGACTATGGAATTATAATACTGCAAAAGCTCTAACTTCCTCTCACAAAAGTGGGGACATCTCTTTTGTGGCATATCCAGCATCTATAAGGAGGGAGATCCAGGGCAATCAGAATCAGTGAGGTTTCAATTTGCCAGAACTTGTAGGGAGCAACAATTAACTTCCTGGATTGTGAGCTATGGAGGTAGTGTGTTGCACTCAGTTGCTCAGTCCTGTCCAACTCTTTTGTGACCCCATGAACTGTAGCCTGCTGGTTCCTCTGTCCATGAAACTTTTTTTAGGCGAAAATACTAGAGTGGTTGCCATTCCCTTCTCTAGGGGATCTTCTCAACCCAGGGATCCAGCTCATGTCTCTTATGTCTCCTGCACTGGCAAGAGGGTTCTTTACCATGAGCGCCACCTGGAAGCCCTTCTCCCCCTCTCTCCCTTCTAAACCAAAACTGCAACCAAAATTAGCTTTACTGATTAACAAGGGCAATATCTGGTTAGATTCCTTCAACTCTGATTCCATGACTGCTTTTTGTATGTTTCCATTACTGCTCAATCACTCTTAAGATTATATTCTTTATATATATCAAGGTCATACATTATATAAAAGTCAATACTCTGGGGGACGTCTTGCCCTTGTTATTAATCTCTTTGATATGATTTATCTCTTCTCTGATCCATTATCTTGGTTTTAAATGTATTTCTCAAGGGAATTTTACTTGCTAGTTCTCCTCAACTTCTCCCCCCATACTACTTGTAGGCATAACAATGAATTCAAGTGAAATACTTCCAATCACCTTTTATGTCAGTCTCTCTGACTCTCACAGTACTTTAGGACTCTAGCATACATTCTCTATATCTTTAGCATCATAACCAGTATCTAGCGCTTAATAGGATTGAAGATTGTTGGACTTCTTCCTAGACAAAGTAATCGATCTACTAATTTTCTCTAGTTTGGGGTTCTGCTCTCTTTGGACTGTACGTGTGCTCAAAAATTGGGTCTATCTTTTCCTCCCTCACCCCCAAAACAGATGGTCCTTTGATGACTGATGCTTTTAAGAAATAAATATAGTAAAACTGTTAATGATTGGTATGGTTTTATGTTTCTGACCTTCTGTTAGTCATTCCTATTGAATAAGAACTACTTTCAAAAGAATGAATATCTAATGGTGGAATATAATCGAAGATAGTATGAGACTATTAGTACTACTTGCCTACTCAAATTATATCATTAAAGGACCTGTCTTTCCACATTTTCCTTAAAACTAATATTTCTCTTGCTCATGTTTTTCTCCCATCCCAACTGCAAGCATTTTGCTTTTCATCCTTCTTGTGGTTCCTCTACGTGTTGTGCACGCTTCAGTCATGTCTGACTCTTTGTGACCCCATGGACTATAGCCCACCAGGCTCCTCTGTCCATGGGATTCTCCAAGCAAGTATACTGGAGTGGGTTGCCATTTCTTCCTCCAGGGGATCTTCTCAATCCAGGGATTGAACACAAATCTCTTGTGTCTCCTGCATTGGCATGTGGGTTCTTTACCACTAGCGCCATCTGGTTCCTCTAGGGCCTCAATAATCAGTAAGTTTCATCTTATAAATGAACTGTATCCTACCAAGGGTAACTGGAGTAAAACATTGTATATACTGCTTCCTAGATTCATAGAAAAACAGAGGCAAGTTTATTTAGTAATCTCTGCTGTGGGCATGAGTGGTTACTCATTTACAATAAATTTGCTCTTCCAGATATAGGCAATGTTTGTATAAAACCACAAAGATTAACTGACTAGTATATATCTACATAGTCCTCAAGTGACCATAATTAAAAATTAACACAGAAATTATGAATTTTAAAATCTTCAGCAAATTTTTTTATTTAAAAAGTGAAACCTCAGAAACATATTTTACAACGTTCACATTTTAGAAATAAAACTATCATTAAAAAAAAATCTGTTTATACATACTCATCTTCACCCCATACGTTTCCAACAAAGAAATACCAATAGTTTGTTTGTTTGTTTAAGTTCTAATGCTATCACAGTGGAAACAATCGTTCCTCAGAGGTGGCAAATGTGGGTTACCCCATACTTAAATGTGAACTCTAGCTACTAACGAGTTTAACTAGCTTGACGTAGTTAGAATTGGTTAGAAAAATCCTGATTGTCTCATGTCTTATGTCAAACAAAATGTATATTCATTAACTAGCCTTTAGAACAGAATGATTAACTGGAACTACAGAGGCTTAGCTCATTCCTAATGGTGTGAACAATGGTGTTACTTATTTCTATGTACTATTATTAGATGTAAAAATGTTATGTATTACAGAAGCAGAACAACTTTATGGTTCTAAAAAGGGGCAGGGGAAGTAAATATAACAGAATTTTATTCCTAATATAAGCAATCAAAACCTTTCACTTATTCTGCAACTGTTACACACCAAGTGTCTTCTTTAATTCCCCAGGGCTGGAGGCGGAGAATATTTGGTTGAAAGGAACATATGTTCCTGATGAAGCATGAGTTTTCTTAGTACCAAGTCCTAAATCTACCACAATCACAACGAACTGCTTCCTGACATTTAGAGAAGCATTTCATTTCCAGAAGGTGGCGTTCTAGAATAGTTGGAAATGGGTTTGCTTCTGTTTGAAACTAAGCAGAGACACATTAAATTACTATTAAAGTTAACTGAAAATCTGGAAACACAGAGTGGCTATTCAAACCAAAAAAGAAAAAAGTCCTGCTGTCCTCTTATTGGTAGCATTTAAAAATTCAAATATTTTTGTCCATGATCTAACTTATTTTCTTGGGAAAACTAGCAACATGACAGTTTAGACATTGCAACACTTAAACAAAATGAAAGAACAAACATTACAAAACAGAGTTACAAATACAGAGAAAAAACAGGTAGTTGCCAAAGGAGAGGCGGAGCTGGAGGAGAAAAGAAATTGGTGAGAAAAAGCAAGAGGTAAATGAGTCACAAGTATGAAATGAACAAGATGGAGAAGATAGTCAGTAACTATGAGATACTTATGTATGGTGACAGACGCTAACAAGGCTTACTGTGGTGATCAGTTTGAAATGTACACAAGTATCAAATTATTATGTTGTGTAACAGGAACTAACACGGCTTTATAAGTCAAGTATACTTTAAAAACAAAACAAATTCATAGAAAAAGAGATCAGATTTGTGGTTACCAGAGACAGGGGGTGGGGAAGGGGGAACTGAATAAAGGCGGTCCAAAGGTACAACTTCCCAGTTATAAGATAGGTGAGTACTGGGGATGTGGCGTATGGCATGACTGATAAATAATTAACACTGCTGTACGTTATATGTCAAAGTGGTTAAAAGAGTGAATCCTAAGAGTTCTCATCACAAGAAAAAAATTTTGTCTATTTCTTCAAATTTGTATATAAATGAGATGACAGATGTGCATTGAACTTGTGATAACCATTTCATTATGAACGTAAGTCAAATCATTATGCTGTGTATCTCAGACTTATATGGGGCTATAGGCTATTTATATCTCAATAAAACTGGAAAAAATAGACATAAAATATAACAGACAATGTTAGAAAACTTGGCCAGTTTTACATAAAAGTATATCAGTTTCTGTTTTGACTTTTAATAAGGTTCATTTGTAAGTGTATTTGAATAATATTTGATGCGATACAATTATGTTATAGCAAATTATACAATTATGGAAATTTTTGATTTCTCATTGATTACTTAAAATGTACTTGAGATTACAAAATCTTTGGCCTGTAATAAGCATACGAAGAAGCTGAAAGAGAGTGAAAAACTTAGAAAAGACGTTAAAAAAGAATCTTCAGGAAAGGTTAATTCTTGAGTTTTCCAAACAGAGTTTTTAGAAATCTTTGCCCTGTGAGAATGTGTGGCACCAAAGAAGTAATAACGTTTGACTATAGTAAACTGATCCATTTTCTCTTCAGAGACAATTTGAGAACATTGTGATCTTGCCAGAGATTATGAATATTTTTAGCAGTTTTATTTATTTCTATCAGCAATAAAAATTTATTCAGTGATCAAAGGAAAACTATGTTTAGAATGCCAAAGACCATTAAAAAAGTCAGCTAATAAGTTTTCTGTAAGAGTTGGAAGTTTTAGTCATAATCATTTGTATCCTAAGAGCTATTTGTCTATTTGAGTATTGCTGTTTGCCAGTTGTTATAATAAGCCACAAATGGGTCTCTAACACAGCTGTATGTGACCATAATATAGACTGACTGGAAAACATATTTGAAATACATCATGGAAAATGTATTTAGTACATTACTTAATATCACAATGCATTATAGAAGTATATACACCACACTCATTTGTAAAGATTTGGGAGGATGTCTGCAAATTAAATCAGTAATTTATCTTAAAGAAAAAGATCAAGGGTACCAAAATTACATGTGATATTTGGCAATATTAACATCTTTACTAGGATTTCCCTGGTGGTCTACTGGTTAAGAATCTGCCTTCCAATGCAGGGGGTGTGGGTTCCACCCTGGTTGGGGGACTAAGATCTCACATGCCATGCAGCACAGCTAAAAAAGTAAATATATATATTATATATATATATATATATATACACACACACACATATATATATATATAACTCTACAACTCTACTAATAATCCATCTCTGAATATGATAAACTCTACTTTGCCTTAAAATAGAGTTGTTCTCAGAAAATGGATGCAAGAAACATTCAGATAAAAGACTATGAGACACAACTCATTCAAATATTAACATCTGGAATTAAGTGTACCAAATAGTAGGCTCAAAGTTTTTGGACAAATATGGACACACATTATCACAAATCTCTCAACAGAGTACAACTATTTATGTGGCTACAACCGAAGCTACAGAACTCGTGAAGTACACAGTTCTGATCCTGTTTTGATTCAAGACTGAGGTGAGAAGGGAACGTTATATTTCCATTAAGTTTAACACAATTATATACCATATATACACAATTTTAAGATAAAATGTAACATCTTAAATAAATTTTGTATAGACCAGTATAGATTCCCTTTGTCAATAAGGAATTTTATTGGAAAAATTTGAGAGAAACTGATGAGTATATTTTATTCCCTAAATTGTATTATTTTTTTAGAACTGGATTCTCTTCCTTTACTTAAATCAGTTTAACATACAGTTCAGTTCAGTTCAGTTCAGTTCAGTCATTCAGTCGTGTTCAGCTATTTGCGACCCCATGGATGCAGCATGCCAGGCCTCCCTGTCCATCACCAACTCCCAGAGTTTTCTCAAACTCATGTCCATCGAGTCGGTGATGCCATCCTACCACCTTATCCTCTGTCATCCCCTTCTCTTCCCGCCCTCAATCTTTCCCAGCATCAGGGTCTTTTCAAATCAGTCAGTTCCTCACATCAGGTGGCCAAAGTATTGGAGTTTCAGCTTCGGCGTCAGTCTTTCCAATGAATATTCAGGACTGATTTCCTTTAGGATGGACTAGTTGGATCTCCTTGCAGTCCAAGGGACTCTCTAAAGTCTTCTCCAATACCACGGTTCAAAACCATCAATTCTTTGGTGCTCAGCTTTCTTCACTGTCCAACTCTCACATCTATACATGACTACTGGAAAAAACCATAGCTTTGACTAGATGGACCTTTGTTGGCAAATGTCTCTGCTTTTTAATATGCTGTCTAGGTTGGTCATAACTTTCCTTCCAAGGAGTAAGCGTCTTTTAATTTCATGGCTGCAGTCACCATCTGCAGTGATTTTGGAGTCCCAAAAAATAAACTCTGTCCCTGTTTCCATTGTTTTCCCATCTATTTGCCATGAAGTGACAGGACCGGATGCCATGATCTTAGTTTTCTGTATGTTGAACTTTATGCCAACTTTTCCACTCTCCTTTTTCACTTTCATGAAAAAACTCTTTAGTTCTTCTTCACTTTCTGCCATAAGGGTGGTAATCCTCTGCATATCTGAGGTTATTCATATTTCTCCCAGCAATCTTGATTCCAGCTTGTGCTTCTTCCAGCCCAGCATTTCTCATGATGTACTCTCCATATAAGTTAAATAAGCAGGGTGACAACATACAGCCTTGACATAACTCCTTTTCCTATTTGTAACCAGTCTGTTGTTCCATGTCCAGTTCTAACTGTTTAACAGTTTAACATACAGTGTGTACATTTATAAAATGATGACATTAATTATATTAAAGAGTTATACTAAGAGTTAGGATCTTAAATACTCTTAAGTTGATCATTTCTAGAGTTTTTTTTTCAAAAATTATTTTATTTGATCCTCAAACAACTACAGAAGGTTGATATGAAATGCATTATTCTTACTCTATCTTTAAAGAAAGGCAAATCAACCAAGATAAAGTGTCAAAAAAAAAAAAGTAAGTAAAAATTAACCTGATATGGGATTTTCAATTCTGGCTATCATAATGTCCATCAGAATCACAATTCTGCTGCAAGTAACTATGAAACTGGACAAAACTGGAATACAGAGAACTCAGGGCTATAATAATTGAAGGAAAGAAAATAATATATAAAATGAGGTCTACATTCATCCTGGCTTTTTGCTGGGGATCACTTTCCAGTTTAAGAAGTAGAGCCAAACACAGAACAATAATCTCCTTGAATAGAAGAAATAAAGATTGGAATTCTGGGCCACCAAGGTAGCTGTTATTTTCAGGGAAAGGGTACCAGAGAGAAGGTAGCTGGACAGAGAACTTCACAAATCTGAGTAAGTGTTCTCTTGAGTTTCTGTGCAAATTCTAAGCTGTATGTGCATAGAGAAGAGATTCCACAGACCTGACAGGCTGCTACTGTAGAGCTATAAACCCAACTGAGATTGGGCCTGGAAGGGATAGATACATCATGGATCTCATCAGCCTGAGGGGAGAGACTGTCAAACATGCCAGAAATTCAGGTGAAACTCCAGAACTGCCAGAGCTTAGGAGCAGAGCTGGTCTATCTCATCAAACTGTGCACTTAATATCTACACATTTCACTGTATTTAAATTATGTCTCAAAAGTTATATTAAATAAGGTAATATAGAAAGATAGGACAATTTTTAAAGTTTCTAAAAAGTTTTATGGGTTGGAAGAGGAATTTCCTGCATTACTGTATTAATTCTGGTCAGAAGGTAACAGAATGAATAAAGGAAAAAATGTAAGTAACTAAAAAAAAACTCTTTTATGAATGTATGAAGTTAGTAGAAATAATACAATAAAGTACAGGAAGGCCCAGAAGCAGGATCAAGATCTGTTAACAATGACTTCTTATAATAAACGTTTTTGTGCCTATTATGTTCAGAAAGCAAAAGGATGAGAATAAAACACAGACTCTATAATAAAGAAGGAGAGTAAATATACATATATACCCATTATAATACAAGGCAGAAAGTAGTAAGTGTCTCCAAAGTTGATGATATGGGAGCAATGCAATTTTAGAAGAACAAGAGAGAAGGATTTTATTTAGAAGTTGTTGTTATTTAGTTGCTCAATCATGTTTGACTGTGACGCCATGGACTGCAGCATGCCAGGCTTCTCTGTCCTTCACTATCTCCTGGAGTTTGCTCAAATTCATGTCCACTGAGTTGGTGTTGCCATCCACCCATCTCATCCTTCAGGTCCCCTTCTCCTGTGCTCAGTCTTTCCCAGCATTAGGGTCTTTTCCAATAAGTCAGCTCTTAGCATCAGGTGGCCAAAGTATTGGAGCTTCAGCTTCAGCTTCAGTTCTTCCAATGAACATTCTGGGTTTATTTTTAGGATTGACCAGTTTGATTTTCTTGCTGTCCAAGGGACTCTCAAGAGTCTTCTTCAAATGGGTGAAAATAGACTCATTAAGGAAACTAGCCACCCTGATGCCCATGGCCGTTGTCCTCTGTAATTGTAGCACAATGATATCCTGCAAGGCCTGAAAGTATCCACAGTATAACTTCAGTTTGATTCTTACTATCTCTTACGTTCAAATTCTAGTTATCTACAATATGCTAAAATACAATCAGTAAGTAAAATTAGCCAAAACCAATCTGACAACTTCAACTAATTTCCTTTCTTTTCAAATAAAACAGTCTCAACAAATTTTCTCTTCTCTCCACTCTTCCCTCTCCCCACTCTTTACTCCTCAGCTTTTTTCTCAACCCTGGCAGCCCCATAAGCCATAAGGCAATGAGAACTCTCTCACACGCTCCAAGGAGACAAACCCCAGGAAGAAAGAAAAGTGCATATTAAGCTCTTTGGTCCTGGATTAAGAAACACAAGCAATTTACTTTAATTGACAAATTTGGGAATAGATATGTTTTTTTACGTGTTTTTTTCTTTAATGTAGAGGAATTTTCTCATGTCATCATAAGCAGGAAAAAAAGCTGAATTCCTTTTAAAATCAATCCACTGTTTTTGTGCACTCTATACATACTCTGAACTTTACATTTGATGAGTCAAGATAATTTTTCAATTGTTATTGTTTTGTTATTTTCCAGAATGGATGTTAGACTTCATAAAACTCTCATTTCAAGTAGTCCCTGTATGGACCATATTTCTTAGCTTTATACCAAACTATGTGAAAAGCTGTAATAGTCTAATACGTGAACCTTTCATAGAATGTTTATCAGCATTAATTTAATGATTACTGGCATCAATAGTCATTGGATGAATTTTTCATTGTAAATATTCTCTGGAGATAATTGTTTGAGAACAATTAAGTTTTTATTCTAAATTTATGGAACATGAATACTTCATACAATTTTTAATTTAAACATGCACTTTGAAATAGCCAGTTTGGATCTCTGATTAAATTTTTGTAAGTAATGTATTATGAATAAAATTTTGGAAAAATAATCATTTCAGTCTACGCATACTGTGGTAGTTAATGTGGTTTTAACATAAACTCTATAACAAAGACTCAAAATACAGCCGTATAAACATGATAGTACATTCTCTCTTGTGTTTTCTCACTCTTTTTACAGCTAAGGTAAGAATGATAATGGGCAATTCAGGTTTAGCCATTGTCAGCAGCAGGCATCCATGTCCACGGTGCCCACTCTAGTCATTGCTACTTCTCCGGTGTGCATCTGTGTGTGTGTGTGTGAAGGAGGAGCAGAGAGGAAGGTGTACATGTCACCCCTTTAAGGGCACAACTGAAGAGAATCGCATATTTCTGTTCACATTTCATTGAGTAGAGAACTAACTAGTTACTTGCCCAAATCTCATTGAAATGGAGACTGAAAAATGTGGCTTTTGACTGGCTGGCCATTACTATAGGAGGGGAAAAGACACTGGGACAAAGCTTGCAGCCTGCTGCCAAAAATCCAGGTGTGCACTTCTTCCCACTGACCTACCCTCCCTCTACACACATGTATACCCAATATAATAAAGTCCCATTCAAAAAAAAAATGGAAGAGTGCAGTGTTGGAGATATAGTGGCAAGCACAGCTGCCTTCCAAAAAATGGAAGAACTGGAAAAGAAACAAGCTGTCATTTTTCAAACCAAGGATCAAATCCTACTGCACAGGAATTATAAACATTCCCCATTCTGATGCTAAAATAATTTCCTTGACTAGATCCTGATTATATTACCCAGAAGAAATTTCATTGTCCCTTGTCATTTACAGTTCCTGTTTTCTTTACTTTGGGATGTTGTACTTTGTCCATTATTTCATTACCATAATTACTGGTTTGCTCGTGATCGTCTTGACTTACATGGACTGTCCTGGTGTCACATCAATATTGAATGAATGAATTCTTTGTTTTAAATGTGTGTCTCTTTCATTCTTGAAAATATCTGAATACCTTATAATTTCCTCCTTAAGAGAGAATTGGACTCTATTCTCTCCTTGAAGACTGTACAGATTTCTGGGTTACATTCTTCAAGGCCAGTTGGGAGGCTTCAGGAGCTGCTTTAAAGGTCAAGCACACATTGGCTTTTGCAGATCGATACAATCCCTAAAAAACTCAGTATGCTTTTGTTCTACTGACAGTCAGATCCACAGGCAAATAATCATAACCAGAGATCTAACCGAGAAAAGCTTTCCAAGCTTGCAGGCTGTCCTCATATTTTCTGGTTTCTTTGTTCAGAATATTTTGGCTTCCCCTCAATTTTATGATGTCTACTTTGATGCTCTCTGAAAATATTAGTTGAGGCAAGAAGGCATCACCCTTAATCTAACCTTTGAAACTAGAATGGGCCCCAATTAACTGAGAGGTTTTAATGGAGGCACTTGAGGACACTAGAGGTTATTCACTGTGAAAGCTGCTTCTTTAAAATCACATCTTATAACCAGTCCAAGTACATCTTGTCACAGAACTGTGCATGGCAAGAAAGAGCTAACACCCATAAACATTCTGAGTTTTTTTAATGTCCTGAGGTTTTCCAAGCAATTTACAGAGGCTGTACATTCTTTTGGCAAGTAGTATATCTTTATAAGGATTACAAGTGACAGTTTTGTCAAATGTTTTATGATGATAGAAGAAGAATCACTGGCTTTTCAGCCTGCAATAGTAGGGTTCTTGCCACCCAGTACCCAACTATTAGACCCATGCCTCATTTTCAAAATTATGTTCAAATTCTACTTCTAGCAACCCAATTATATTTTATTTAAGAATAAGATGTTGTTTTTCAAAAGCAAGAGAGAGTCTAAAATCCAGCATTAAAGAAGGCTGAATGCTGAAGTAATGATGCTTTTGAACTGTGGTTTTGGAGAAGACTCTTGAGAGTACTTGGACTGCAAGATCAAACCAGTCAATCCTAAAGGAATATAATCTGGAACAGTCACTGAAAGGACTGATGTTGAAGCTGAAGCTCCAATCCTTTGGCCACCTGATGTGAAGAACTGACTCATTGGAAATGACCCTGATGCTGGGGAAAATTGAGGGCAAGAGGAGAAGGAGGTGATAGAGGATGAGATGGTTGGATGGCATCACTGATTCAATGGACATGAGTTTGAGCAAACTCTGGGAGATAGTGAAGGAAGGGAAGCATGGCATGTTGCAGCCCATTGAGTCTCAAGAGTCGGACATGACTTAGCGACTGAACAACAGCAACAAAACAGGATAGAACTGTGTGTTTCATAAAATAATTCAGGTGTAAGTGGTTCACTATTGACTGAACACTATACTCTCATTTTGTGGCTTCTGTCCCTGGATTCAGGGAAGATATTCAACCTTTGCCATCACATAGCAACTAGAAAGTATCAGAGTATTGTATGCTCCATCCTTTTAAAGACAAAAGCCAGTAATACCAAATATAATACCTGTTTAAATTCTATTATCTGAAACTTAAGACACATTGTTATACCTCTCAATAAGAGAGGCTGAGCAAGGCAATCTTTCATTATATAGATATGTGACCAGTTGAAACTCTATTATTAGAAAGAGGTTAACACAAGGTATTGGCAACTCACAGTCTGACACGCTGTTGTGTTCTTCAGAAACAAATCTAAATGTTTAAAGCAAGCAAAAAAGATTTAATACAGAGAATAAAGTACTTTCAAAATTAATAGAAGAAAGAGCCAAAGTTGTGGGCTCTGGACTTGAACACAACACTGTAGAACTAACACAGCCAGGGACTGAAGCTATCACAGATATGGCTGAGTACAGACATTCCACTTTAAAAGCAATTCCATAATCAGAAAGCTGGGAACTAGCTGTCATCACTGCTTTTGCAACAGCTGCCTCTCAACATGAAAGGAAGTGGATAACATACACTGGAGTACTGCTTTAGAAACCAAGATCTTGTCTGCTGGTAGGAAAAAAAAAATCTAAAGCAACACAACTATCCTTTGCTTCCACCTTCTAAAGTCTGTGCAAATACATTTTATCGGTAGAGTCTAATTCTCTTCCTGACTCTTTACTGCAAAGGCATAGGGGAAGTGTCACTTTAAGCTTTTCAGAATCTTCAGCCAGAAATACACAGGAAGAAGAAGGTTGGAATGGTGTTTAACAAGCCAATCTATAGCATCATCAGTGTTATTAATAAACAACAGGCACCTCAGCAAAGCAGATATTGTTGAAGTATCATTTTATTCAACTGAATACTCTAAATGAACTTTTCGTCTGTGTTTATGCTTTAGTAATTGAATTATCATTTAAAACAAAATAACTGTATTCACTTCACCAAAATAAGAGTCAAGAAACTCAGTTTGTATGAGATTTGGACACATCTTTATCAATTTCTCCCTCCTTTATACTATACTAGGCTTTATTTATTTTTTTTTTTTTTAAATTTATTTATTTATTTTTAATTTTTTACTTTACAATTCTGTATTGGTTTTGGCATAGATTGACATGAATCCACCACAGGTGTACATGCGTTCCCAAACATGAACCCCCCTTCCACCCCCCTCCCCACAACATCTCTCTGGGTCATCCCCGCGCGTCAGCCCCAAGCGTGTCATATCCTGCATCAGACATAGACTGGTATTTCGATTCTTACATGTTATTATACATGTTTCAATGCCATTCTCCCAAATCATCACACCGTCTCCCTCTCCCTCTGAGTCCAAAAGTCCGCTATACACATCTGTGTCTCTTTTGCTGTCCTGCATACAGGGTCATCATTGCCATCTTCCTAAATTCCATATATATGTGTTAGTATACTGTATTGGTGTTTTTCTTTCTGGCTCACTTCACTCTGTATAATCGGCTCCAGTTTCATCCATCTCATCAGAACTGATTCAAATGTATTCTTTTTAATGGCTGAGTAATACTCCATTGTGTATATGTACCACAGCTTTCTTATCCATTCATCTACTGATGGACATCTAGGTTGTTTCCATGTCCTAGCTATTATAAACAGTGCTGCGATGAACATTGGGGTACATGTGTTTCTTTCAATTCTGGTTTCCTCTGTGTGTATGCCCAACAGTGGGATTGCTGGGTCATAAGGCATTTCTATTTGCAATTTTTTAAGGAATCTCCACACTGTTCTCCATAGTGGCTGTACTAGTTTGCACTCCCACCAACAGTGTAGGAGGGTTCCCTTCTCTCCACACCCTCTCCAGCATTTATTGCTTGCAGATTTTTGGATCGCAGACATTCTGACTGGTGTGAAGTGGTACCTCATTGTGGTTTTGATTTGCATTTCTCTTATAATGAGTGAAGTTGAGCATCTTTTCATGTGTTTGTTAGCCATCCGTATGTCTTCTTTGGAGAAATGTCTATTTAGTTCTTTGGCCCATTTTTTTATTGGGTCGTTTATTTTTCTGGAATTGAGCTGCAGGAGTTGCTTGTATATTTTTGAGATTAGTTGTTTGTCAGTTGCTTCATTTGCTATTATTTTCTCCCATTCGGAAGGCTGTCTTTTCACTTTGCTTATGTTTTCCTTTGTTGTGCAGAAGCTTTTAATTTTAATTAGATCCCATTTGTTTATTTTTGCTTTTATTTCCAGAATTCTGGGAGGTGGATCATAGAGGATCCTGCTGTGGTTTATGTCAGAGAGTGTTTTGCCTATGTTCTCCTCTAAGAGTTTTATAGTTTCTGGTCTTACATTTAGATCTTTAATCCATTTTGAGTTTATCTTTGTGTGCGGTGTTAGAAAGTGATCTAGCTTCATTCTTTTACAAGTGGTTGACCAGTTTTCCCAGCACCACTTGTTAAAGAGATTGTCTTTACTCCATTGTATATTCTTGCCTCCTTTGTCAAAGATAAGGTGTCCATATGTATGTGGATTTATCTCTGGGCTTTCTATTTTGTTCCATTGATCTATATGTTTGTCTTTGTGCCAATACCATACTGTCTTGATGACTGTGGCTTTGTAGTAGAGCCTGAAGTCAGGCAAATTGATTCCTCCAGTTCCATCCTTCTTTCTCAAGATTGCTTTGGCTATTCGTGGTTTTTTGTATTTCCATACAAATCTTGAAATTATTTGTTCTAGTTCTGTGAAAAATATCGCCGGTATCTTGATAGGGATTGCATTGAATTTGTAGATTGCTTTGGGTAATATACTCATTTTCACTATATTGATTCTTCCGATCCATGAGCATGGTATATTTCTCCATCTATTAGTGTCCTCTTTGATTTCTTTCATCAGTGTTTTAAAGTTTTCTGTATATAGGTCTTTAGTTTCTTTAGGTAGATATATTCCTAAGTATTTTATTCTTTTTGTTGCAATGGTGAATGGAATTGTTTTCTTAATTTCTTCTTCTACTTTCTCATTATTAGTGTATACGAATGCAAGGGATTTCTGTGTGTTGATTTTATATCCTGCAACTTTACTATATTCATTAATTAGCTCTAGTAATTTTCTGGTAGAGTCTTTAGTGTTTTCTATGTAGAGGATCATGTCATCTGCAAACAGTGAGAGTTTTACTTCTTCTTTTCCAATTTGGATTCCTTTTATTTCTTTTTCTGCTCTGATTGCTGTGGCTAAAACTTCCAGAACTATGTTGAATAGTAGTGGTGAAAGTGGGCACCCTTGTCTTGTTCCTGACTTTAGGGGAAATGCTTTCAATTTTTCACCATTGAGGATAATGTTTGCTGTGGGTTTGTCATATATAGCTTTTATTATGTTGAGGTATGTTCCTTCTATTCCTGCTTTCTGGAGAGTTTTTATCATAAATGGATGTTGAATTTTGTCAAAGGCCTTCTCTGCATCTATTGAGATAATCATATGGTTTTTATTTTTCAATTTGTTAATGTGGTGAATTACATTGATTGATTTGCGGATGTTGAAGAATCCTTGCATCCCTGGGATAAAGCCCACTTGGTCATGGTGTATGATCTTTTTAATGTGTTGTTGGATTCTGATTGCTAGAATTTTGTTGAGGATTTTTGCATCTATGTTCATCAGTGATATTGGCCTGTAGTTTTCCTTTTTTGTAGTGTCTTTGTCAGGTTTTGGTATTAGGGTGATGGTGGCCTCATAGAATGAGTTTGGAAGTTTCCCTTCCTCTGCAATTTTCTGGAAGAGTTTGAGTAGGATAGGTGTTAACTCTTCTCGAAATTTTTGGTAGAATTCAGCTGTGAAGCCGTCTGGACCTGGGCTTTTGTTTGCTGGAAGATTTCTGATTACAGTTTCAATTTCCGTGCTTGTGATGGGTCTGTTAAGATTGTCTATTTCTTCCTGGTTTAGTTTTGGAAAATTGTATTTTTCTAAGAATTTGTCCATTTCTTCCAGGTTGTCCATTTTATTGGCATATAATTGCTGATAGTAGTCTCTTATGATCCTTTGTATTTCTGAGTTGTCTGTTGTGATCTCTCCATTTTCATTTCTAATTTTATTGATTTGATTTTTCTCTCTTTGCTTCTTGATGAGTCTGGCTAATGGTCTGTCAATTTTATTTATCCTTTCAAAGAACCAGCTTTTGGCTTTGTTGATTTTTGCTATGGTCTCTTTTGTTTCTTTTGCATTTATTTCTGCCCTAATTTTTAAGATTTCTTTCCTTCTGCTAACTCTAGGGTTCTCTAATTCTTCCTTTTCTAGTTGCTTTAGGTGTAGAGTTAGGTTATTTATTTGACTTTTTTCTTGTTTCTTGAGGTATGCCTGTATTGCTATGAACTTTCCTCTTAGCACTGCTTTTATAGTGTCCCACAGGTTTTGGGTTGTTGTGTTTTCATTTTCATTAGTTTCTATGCATATTTTGATTTCTTTTTTGATTTCTTCTGTGATTTGTTGGTTATTCAGAAGCGTGTTGTTCAGCCTCCATATGTTGGAATTTTTAATAGGTTTCCTCCTGTAATTGAGATCTAATCTTAGTGCATTATGGTCAGAAAAGATGCTTGGAATGATTTCGATTTTTTTGAATTTATCAAGGTTATATTTATGGCCCAGGATGTGATCTATCCTGGAGAAGGTTCCATGAGCACTTGAGAAAAAGGTGAAATTCATTGTTTTGGGGTGAAATGTCCTATAGATATCAATTAGGTCTAACTGGTCTAATGTATCATTTAAAGTTTGCGTTTCTTTGTTAATTTTCTGTTTAGTTGATCTGTCCATATGTGTGAGTGGGGTATTAAAGTCTCCCACTATTATTGTGTTGTTGTTAATTTCCCCTTTCATACTTGTTAGCATTTGTCCTACATATTGCGGTGCTCCTATATTGGGTGCATATATATTTATAATTGTTATATCTTCTTCTTGGATTGATCCTTTGATCATTATGTAGTGGCCTTCTTTGTCTCTTTTCACAGCCTTTGTTTTAAAGTCTATTTTATCGGATATGAGTATTGCCACTCCTGCTTTCTTTTGGTCTCTATTTGCATGGAATATCTTTTTCCAACCCTTCACTTTCAGTCTGTATGTGTCCCTTGTTTTGAGGTGGGTCTCTTGTAAGCAGCATATAGAGGGTTCTTGTTTTTGTATCCAATCAGCCAGTCTTTGCCTTTTGGTTGGGGCATTCAATCCATTTACGTTTAAGGTGATTATTGATAAGTATGATCCCGTTGCCATTTGTTTTATTATTTTGGGTTCGGGTTTATACTCCCTTTTTGTGTTTCCTGTCTAGAGAATATCCTTTAGAATTTGTTGGAGAGCTGGTTTGGTGGTGCTGAATTCTCTCAGCTTTTGCTTGTCTGTAAAGCTTTTGATTTCTCCTTCGTATTTGAATGAGATCCTTGCTGGGTATAGTAATCTGGGCTGTAGGTTATTTTCTTTCATCACTTTAAGTATGTCTTGCCATTCCCTCCTGGCCTGAAGAGTTTCTATTGAGAGATCAGCTGTTATCCTTATGGGAATCCCCTTGTGTGTTATTTGTTGTTTTTCCCTTGCTGCTTTTAATAGTTGTTCTTTGTGTTTGATCTTTGTTAATTTGATTAATATGTGTCTTGGGGTGTTTCGCCTTGGGTTTATCCTATTTGGGACTCTCTGGGTTTCTTGGACTTGGGTGATTATTTCCTTCCCCATTTTAGGGAAGTTTTCAACTATTATCTCCTCAAGGATTTTCTCATGGTCTTTCTTTTTGTCTTCTTCTTCTGGGACTCCTATAATTCGAATGTTGGAGCGTTTCATATTGTCCTGGAGGTCTCTGAGATTGTCCTCATTTCTTTTAATTTGTTTTTCTTTTTTCCTCTCTGATTCATTTATTTCTACCATTCTGTCTTCTATTTCACTAATCCTATCTTCTGCCTCCGTTATTCTATTATTTGTTGCCTCCAGAGTTTTTCTGATCTCATTTATTGCATTATTCATTGTATATTGACTCTTTTTTATTTCTTCTAGGTCCTTGTTGAACCTTTCTTGCATCTTCTCAATCCTTGTCTCTAGGGTATTTATCTGTGATTCCATTTTGACTTCAAGATTTTGGATCATTTTCACTATCAATATTCGGAATTCTTTCTCAGGTAGATTTCCTATCTCTTCCTCTTTTGTCTGGTTTGGTGGGCATTTCTCCTGCTCCTTTACCTGTTGGGTATTCCTCTGTCTCTTCATCTTGGTTATATTGCTGCGTTTGGAATGGCCTTTTTATATTCTGGTAATTTGTGGAGTTCTCTTTATTGTGGAGCTTCCTCACTGTGGGTGGGGTTGTATCAGTGGCTTGTCAAGGTTTCCTGGTTAGGGAGGCTTGTGTTGGAGGTCTGGTGGGTGGAGCTGGGCTTCTTCTCTCTGGAGTGCAGTGGAGTGACCAGTAATGGGTTATGAGACGTCTAAAGTTTTGGAGTAACTTTGAACTGCCTGTATATTAAGGCTCAGGGGTGTGTTCCTGTGTTGCTGGAGAATTTGTGTGATATGTCTTGCTCTGGAACTTGTTGGCCCTTGGGTGGAGCTTTGTTTCAGTGTAGGTTTGGAGGCATTTGATGAGCTCCTATTGCTTAATGTTCCCTGAATTCAGGAGTTCTCTGATGTTCTCAAGCTTTGGACTTAAGCCTCCTGCTTCTGGTTTTCGGTTTTATTTTTACAGTGGTCTCTAGACTTCTCCATCTATACAGCACCAATGATATAGTATCTAGGCTAAAGATGAAAGGTTTCTCCACATTGAGGGGCACCCAGAGAGGTTCACTGGGTTACATGGAGAAGAGAAGAGGGAGGGGGTGGTTAGAGGTGACTGGAATGAGATGCGGTGAGAACAAAAGAGGAGAGAGCAAGCTAGTCAATAGTCACTTCCTTATGTGCGCTCCTTAGTCTGGACCTCTCAGCGGTATTTACGGAGTTATACAGGGGAGAGGAGAGAGAGGAAGTAGACAGAGGTGGCCAGGAGGGTAAGAGAGAGGAATGAAAAGGAGAGAGACAGGTCCAGCCAGTAATCAGTTCCTTAGGTGCTCTCCACCATCTAGAACACACAGAGAATCACAGAGTTGGATATAGAAGAGATGGGGGGAGGGGGGGAGAGACAGAGGCCACCTGGTGGAGAAAAAGGAGAGTCCAAAAGGAGGAGAGAGTGGTCAAGCCAGTAATCTCACTGTCAGGTAAGATTGGGTTATGAAATGTACAAGATTGACAACAAAAACCGAAAAGCAAAGATTAAAAACCTAGAGTAGAGGTTAGATTTTCAGAAATACAATGTTAAAGAGACGAAGCAGAAGGAAGAAAGAAAAAAAAGAGTAAAGATTAAAAAATAATAATAATATTAAGAAAAAGAAATAGGGAAAAAATATATATATAAGAAAAAATAAAAATTAAAAAAAAAAAAAAACCCGAGATTAAAAAAGAAATACCAACAACAACCACGCAAAGGCTATATATGGTGTTTGCTTTAAAAAAGTAGAGTCTTTTTTTTTTTTTTGAAAAGTAATAGTTATAGAAATATAAAGTAGAGAAATAGAAGACTTAACAGTTAAAAAAAAGTTTGAGAGAAAAAAAAAAAAA